>NW_023425535.1:0-357500 GCF_014108245.1 Pipistrellus kuhlii | reverse complement strand
GAAATGGGAACTTCCTCTCTGCAGAGGCCGACAGAGAAGCAGCCTCTGCATAGCAGGGAGTGCACGCTGTTTTCTGAACCTGGGAGGGTCGAGGACTCACTCTTATCGATGGAGCACGGAGACAGAGCCCACCATGTAGAGGAAAACAGAAGCTGAAACGCAAATGTCCTCTGAGCGTTAAGAATCGGGGCCAGACCACCCACCTAAGGCTGCCTTCGTATTTGTGTTTCTCAGTGATCCCTGACTGCAGCGCCGTCCTGTCGACATGGCATGGCCTTGTCGCTGAGGAAGGGGCATCTGTCTTCACTTAAGATGAGTTGCTCAGGGTCATGGCATCCTCCCGAGGAGGATGGGCGTTTAAGAGCAGTCACATCACACAGAAACCCCAAGGCAGGGATGACTTTCCCTCCGTGACTGCCTCGGAGAAGCTTTGAAAGATCTCAAGGAAGCCTCAATGTCCCTATAGCCAAGATAAGAGCCAACAAGATAGGAATAATTAAATGGTGGCTGGGGAAGCTGGGTACTGAGTTTGCTGTTCAAGTTGACAGCAGTACGTGCCAAAGTAGCCTTTCTAGGAAGCTGAGTGCTGACATTAGTTCCAGAAGCTCCAGCTCACAGATCCAACAATGTGAGAAATACCCAGGGTGTTTCCCGGACAATCTCCTATTTGAATTCTTGAGTAGAGTTCTTTGGGGACCCATTTGGGCTTGAGAATTTGGGGAATAATGAAGCCAAATATCTCAGCAGAATTTCTCAGAGACACCAAAGGAAGTGGAATAGAGTTAAGGATCTGGACTTTTCCTTGGAATATATCACTGCCCTTAGGAGATTTGTCAAGGGGGAGCATAGCGCATAGAACGAGAGGGATGCTGAGTGCAAGTCAATCCGCCACTGAGTGCAAGTCAATCCACCACACAGTGGTTCTTTTTTGTCTGGCTTACTTTACTTAGTATAACAATTGTGAGATCACACATGTTGCATATATCAGTAGTTTATTTTTTATTGAACCGTAATCAATCCAATGTGTATACCAGATTGTTTATCTGCTAATCTGTTGATTGTATCTAATTTGGGGCTACTACAAGTACAGTTTCAATAAACATTTTAGTACAAATCTTTTTATGAAAGTATGCGTTCATTTATTTTAGGTAAATATATAGGAGTGGAGTAGATGGATTAATATATATATATAATATATATTTAACTTTTTAAGAAGCTTCCAAAGTACTTTCCACAGTGCAGAGAGTTCCATTTCTTCTACATTCCTGCCGTGCTTGGTAAGTTCAGTCTTTGTTACTTAGGTGCTGAGCCTCATGTGCCTACTTGCTATCTTCATACCCTTTGTGGTAAAATGTCTGTTCAAATCTTTAGTCCATTGAGTTGTTGGTTTTTTTCTTATTATTCAGTTTAAGAGTTCTTTACATATTCTACATAGAAATTCATTTTTAGATATTTTACAATATTTACAAATATGTTCTCCCAGACTGTGGTTTGTCTTTTCATTTCATTAATAATGCCTTTTTAAGAGCAGAAGTTCTCATTTTGATGAAGTTCGGTTCATCAATTTCTTTTACTTTAAAAATTTTGGCAATATCCCAGTTCTTAAAGATATTTTCCTATTTTCTACTAAAAGATTTATAGTTTTAGATTTCATATATAGATCTATGATCCATTTTTATTTGAGATTTTACATATTATACAAGACATGATTCAAAATTTGTTTTATTTTGCATATAGATATTCATTGTTCCAGAACCATTTGTGGAAATATTATCTTTTCTACACTGAAATACTTCTGTGGGACTCAGAGCCTGGTGAGGGAGACAGACAAGCACATTAAAATTATGAGACTGGAATTTTTTGTAGGAAGTTCTATGAAACAAAGACTAACACCACAAACTCTTCTCAGGTAAGTCAAAGATTAGAGCTTTTATTGTATTCTCTACCGGATGATCAGTTCTTTAGGATGAGGGGAGGGGAAGGGTGCTTTTGGTATTAACTGTCCTTGACTTTTCAATTTTTTCCATTCTCATTCATTCTGTGTATTGCTACCAGGTTATTTCCTAAAGCATAGAGCAAATACCATGCAATTCTCCAATGTACCTTTCAACAGCTTCTCAGAATAAAGAGGGTATTCCTTAGCCCCATGTTTCCTTGTTTTGCTTAGTGTGTGTGTGTGTGTGTGTGTGTGTGTGTGTGTGTGTTCAAGTATGCATGAGCACGTGTGGTAGCAGCAGAAAACAACTGTGGTTTATAAAAACAAAAATATTTTGTATTAGAGGCTATGGATCTGTTCCATGTATCTATGCCTCTGTCTCTTTTTTTATTCATCATGTTATTTTGTTCATTAGCTTCCACATGAAATCATATCATATTTGTCTTTCTCTGACTGACTTGTTTCACTGAGCATAATGCCTTCTAGGTCCTTCCATGCTGCTGCAAATGATAACAAGTCATTCTTTTTGGTGTTTGAACAATATTCCCTTGTATATATGCACCACAGCACTTTTATCCATTTGCCTATTGATGGGCACTTGGATTACTTCCATAGTTTTGTTATTGTAAACAACACTGCAGTTAACATAGAGGTGCATATATTGTTCTGAATTAGTGTTTTGGGTTTCTTCAGATAAAATCCCGGAATTGAAATCACTAAGTCTTAAGGCAGGTCCATTAATAATCTTTTGAGGAAACTCTATACTGTTTTCCTCTGTGGCTGCACCAGTCTGCATTCCCACCAGCAGAGAACGAGGGTTCCACATCTGCACCAGCACTTCTTGTTTGCAGCTTTATTGGTGACAGCCATCTGACAGGTATGAAAGTAGCAGAGGATCTGAATAGACATGTCTTCAAAGAGGACATACAGAAGGCCACTAGACATATGGAAACATGCTCACTAATTGTCAGAGAGATGCAAATTAAACCCGGGAGAGGATAGTGAATTGGTCTGGGTTACCCCCTCCTTCATTGGTCAGCAGAGATGGAGTGGGTCAGGACAATTGGAATAACAGTCTCACCAGAGAGCCACCCAATGGAGAGAGATCGCCACCAATGCAAAGCAGAGAAGTTGTGACCAGAGGGAGAGATGGACGCCAGGAAGGCACAAACAAAAACTAACAAAAAATCAAAACACCAATAAAATCAAATGAAAAAGTAATCACTTTTGACCACCAAAGCAATCAAAAATCTCCAAAAGTAGGTACAAGGGACTTGATTAGACACTTTTCTCTTTCACATACTCTATGTTTCACTACAGGATCCTCCCAACTCACATACTTGCTCCTGTTGTTTCTACTTCGTGAATCTTTGTAAGGTTGGCACCTCAGTGAAAAACACCTCCACTCACTCTCCGATGACGGCTGGAGAATTGCCAGGATGTGCACTCTGCAGAGCCACGAGCACACACCCCTCGCCCCTCTGCCTGCTTTCTAACTCAGAATCCAATATGCACCGATGCCCCCAAGAGAGCTGAGCTGCCACCTCCTCCCAGCACAGCAAATGGACTGATGTCAGTACCCACAATGCTCACTTCCTCCACCATGTACCTCTGAGAAGGAAAGGTAGCCAGGGCCCCTCCTCACCACAGAGCAAGCTCACTTGTGCCACATTCAGATGTCACCTCATTTAAAAATGATCAGACCCTAAACTGGCATAGCACTCATTTCTGTCATCGTGCATTTGCCAATTACTTGATTTTTACATATAAATACAACATTTTAAAGTAATTCTGATCATTTCTCCAAATGCTGGTGCCAAGAGCAACTAATGAGGCCAGTGTGCACAGGAAAGCGGCCCAGGGAAGGGACTGAGCCATTGGCCCAGAGTCGGGGCCTTGGCTTCCAAGTCCGGCTTTGACGCTGACTCGCTGTGACCTGGAACCTCCGGGAGGCTCCATTTTCCAAAGGCGGTGAGTCCCCCTCACACCCGGATCTGGGGCAGGCGGAGGCCTGGAGCCAGCTCCATTCAAATGAAAAGCATGACTCTCTCTCCTCCTCGCTTTGGTCCTGAATGACGCCCAAGTCAGTCCTTCCTAAACTCTGCTGGTTAACAGAAGGTTCTGGTAAACTCATGGAAATTACAGGTGCTGAGACTCCAAAAATGAGGATTTAGGAGGTCTGGATGAAGTCCAGAAATACATATCTCCTAAACACGGCCAGTTTGGGGAATCTCTCCCTCAGCTACGTTGAGTCAGTTTCTTGATCTGTGAAATGGGGATATAAACAGTGTCTCCCTCCTGGGATTGGTAAGAGCACTTAGGAGAGAATGGGTGCACATTTCTTGGCACACATGGAACACTCCTGTAGCCAGTCCATCGGCGAAGGTGCCTGATACCTGTCCTGGGGACAGAGCGATGAGCAGGACAGGGTGCTCCTGGTCCCACGGAGACCGTGTGCTGGAGGAGGGAGGTGGCTAGCACCCAAGGAAGCCCACAGAATTAATTCTCATTCTCACGTTTGGTCTCTGGGTCTCCAGAGCATAGACACAGCCCGGATCCAGAGAAGGGGTGGAGTTGGAGAGGCAGAAAGAAGCCCTCCTTGTGAGGGGAAGCCAGCCTGATGCTGACCCAGCTGGAGGAGAGGATCAGGAGGGGGAAGAATTCGCCTGGGAAGGAGGTATGCAGACACTAGGGAAGTTGCGATGCCATGGACCCAGGACACCATTCTACTGTCATTCCCCAGACACTGGGCACTTTCCCAGTACACATCTGCCATGAGCATTTCTGTCACAAACATTTCACCACATAACTAATTGGTCATAAAAAAAATAAAATTACAAAAAATAGAAAAGAGATATTAACAGGACATAAAATTTAAAAGATTTCATTTGTGTACATTTAAAATGAGTGAAGATTCATGGCAATCTTGCACAAGTAACTGGTTTTACTTTGTGGACTGCACCTAAGCACTAGGCTTTGTTTTATGGGGAAGGTGCATTCAACTCTGTGCCCCCAGAAGGAGTACTTGGTCTCTCTCTCCCTCTCTCTCTCTCTCTCTCTCTCTCTCTCTCTCTCTCTCTCTCTCTCTCTCTCTCTCTCTCTCTCTCTCTCTCTCTCTCTCTCTCTCTCTCTCTCTCTCTCTCTCTCTCTCTCCTCCCACTGTAGTGTATTTAAAAATAAGAAATAAAAATAAGAAACCAGCTTTTGGGTAACTCCTTGTCATCTGGAAGAAATGCTCACTATTTGACCACCACCACCGCATCAATGGAAAAATGAAGCCAAACAAACAGAAAAATCAAAGTGTCAACCAGTTGTTTCATCTTTTTATAGCAAAATTATCTTATGGCCAATTAGTTATGGGGTAAATGTGTTTTCAGCAAAAACACTTGAAGCAGAGATGCTACAGCAAAGACGGTCTGGCAAAAATACCGGACCCAACTCCCCACATGGGGTGGCTGAGCTCTGAGGAGGGGAGAAGCCCCCTCAGGATGATATTGTTCCAGATGGAGTGATGGAGCAGGAAAATTTAGACGTGAAAGACTCAGGTGAAGTGGCAGTAAAGGGTCACGGGGGTCAAATATATGGTGATGGGATAAGGTTTGACTTTGGGTGATGAAGCACATACTGCAATATACAGATAATGTAGCATTGAATTGTACACCTGAAACCTATATAATTTTATTAGCCAATTCCCCCCAATAAATTGAATAAAGAAAGAAAGACTCAGAACAAGCTTCCATCTCCACTGGGAACTCTCTTTTCCCGGAGAACCTAACCAGTGTCTCCCAAAGTGTGGTAAGCGTACCAGGGGTACGGGAAGAGTTTGGTGGGGGTATGCATTGCACCGGAGTTTGGTGGGGATATGCACTGCATCGTGCTTAGATGTGCCTAATTCTACGTTCTCATGAGTACGAGAGGTACTCAGCATTACGAAAATTATAGAAAGGGTACACATATGTCAAAAGTTTGGGAAACACTGTACCATTGTATGCTTTGTTCTTAGTGACTTGGTATGAAGAAGGAGGGGTACAAACCTGGGACAGAGGCTTTGCAGAATCAGTAGCGTTTAGAAGAATTTAGAAGATTAAAGACATCTGGAGAGGGGAAATCATCTAAGAAAATATAAAAATTAAGGTTTTTATTTTGCCTGTGTTGAAAGGCAGGATTGAGTTATAGGGCTGCTCTATTTTGAAAACAGAATGTCAGTGCCTGGACTCAAAGTTTCTGGATCAGAAACAGCTCCAGGCACCAAATTCTAGGCACTAAGGCAGCAAGATACACTCACAGGAGCTCAGTTTTCACTGAAGTGCAAAAAGCTTAGAGATGGAGCGAATGTGGGGATCTGCGAAGGGCTGCACGCACCTGTAGCAGCCTGTGATGAGCAAAGACACCTTGCATTAGGCTGGCAAAGGTGCAGGTTCCAGCCTGGGACCTGAGGGTTTTAGGGCCTCAATCCACACTAGCAGGCTGGTGTGGAGCACTCGCAGTTTCCGTGAGTTGTATGGGGATGTAGAATGGAAAGACATACATACTGTAATGACCAGAATGAAAGGCAGGGGATGAGTTTACATACATGTTTATTCATCTGTGCCCGTGGGCCCCGAGTCACTTCCGTCACTTAGGAAAGACTTCTCAGGGGTGGCCAGAGTCATTGTTCTGTGTTGTTTTGTAAGGCACAGTTCTAGGTGTCTTACTATGACCCCCATTTTAAAGATGAGGAGCTGCAGGCTAAGGTGGGGTTCAAGCTGAATCTTGCCCAAGTCCAAAGGCTCGATCAAGACTAGGATGTGATCCACAGTCTCCCCCGACAGGTCCTGCTCACTGCACCCCTGTGCAGGTCCGAGGGCTCAGGCACCGGCAGCCCTGTGTCAGCCGCAGCGGAAGGGGCATGGAAGCACCTCCAGCTGAGCTTAAGGTCCTGGGAAGCGGGGTCAAGGTCAGTCATTTCTTCATTCTCTCAGCCAACCCCACTCTGTCCTGAGGGATCCCAGGAAGAGAGCATCATGTATGATTTGCAAACAATTAGGCTTTTATAAAATGCACTGGAGCCTAAACCGGTTTGGCTCAGTGGATAGAGCATCGGCCTGCAGACTGAAAGGTCCCAGGTTCGATTCCAGTCAAGGGCATGTACCTTGGTTGCGGGCACATCCCCAGTGGGGGGTGTGCAAGAGGCAGCTGATCGATGTTTCTCTCTCATCTATGTTTCTGGCTTTCTATCCCTCTCTCTTCCTCTCTGAAAAACTCAATAAAATATATATTTTTAAATGCACTGGAAACTGAGAGTCCAGATCAGAATCAAGTGTGTCTTTGAAGACAGTTCTGGATCTTGGAGGACTCTTAGTTCTCCCTGTCACCCTCATCTCCCCGTCAGCAGAATTCTGAAGCACCACGCTCCCTGCGGTCAAGCGAAGGAGCAGCAGGCTGAGCAGGAGAACTGGGCAACCTCATGAGAGTCCAAGTCCAGACAAGACACTCCTCTGGACTGATTCCTCCTATTGGCTGAGTGTATTTCCTTCTTTTCTTTCCTCCTTCCTTCCTTCCTTCCTTCCTTCCTTTCTTCCTTCCTTCCTTCCTTCCTTCCTTTCTTTCTCTTTCTTTCTTTCTTTCTTCCTTTCTTTCTTTTTCTAAAATGTTGAAGGCTATCCTAGGTGTTGGCTTCAAATAAAATTGACTCTAGTGTGGAGAGAGCTCTAGACATCGCCAAGCCTAGGGTTCACTGGATGAAGAATGAAGAAAGGTGCAAAGACTCATTGGAAGGCTGAGTGATGTGACATGGACATCACTCTCAGAGCCACGGTGTGTGGCACATCATTCACTCACTTGGTCTCTGTGCAACTTAAATAACCTCTTTTTGGCCTCCATTCCCACATCTAGAAAATGGGATAATAAAGCACCTCTTTAGTGGTTCTGCAAAGCAAACAGGTTAGCACATGTAAGTGCTCAGGACAGAGTTCACACAGCTCATAGTAACATGATGGTGTAGCTGCTCATATCGGTTTACTGACTCTCCTCCCACGCACACTCTCTCACTATGACCTCCAGAGAGAAATGGACTCCCAAAAAGATGCCAGTTATTAATTCCCCTGATCTCCTATACTCAAGCTTGGAGATCAGAACTCAAAAATGACTCAGGCACTCACCCTGAACTCAAGACATTCCTGGCAGAACTTTTCCACTCCGAGGAGCCGCCAGCTAATCACACTGACTGCTCCCCGCCCGCCTGAGCCAGGAGGTGATCCACCAGTTTCCCCGGAGGAGACGCCTGGAGGCAGCACCAGGGAAGCTGACGAAAAGTTGAATGGAGGTGACTCCACACAGGAGGGAACAAAGGGAAGAAAAAGGGAAGAAAATCGAGAAGGGGAAAAATGCTTAAAAGACTTTAAATGATGTCGTGTTCACTCTGAGGCCAAGTGCATGTCCAGACCTGCCTCTCTCCTGCCTCCCAGGCCTGGTCCTGTGGCCGTGGCCAAGCAGAGGGTGGGCATCAGGGTGTCCCTTTTAGGCGTGCCCTGAGGGGTCCTCAGGTGCTACTGAGTCTGACCTGGGAAGTGTGTGACTGCACTCCCAGCAGAGCTATCCCCTCCGGGAAGGAGCTCTGCTGTGGCAGGTGGGCCCCAGCATGAGTGGGCAGACAGCTGCAGGCCGCCCAGCCTGGCAGCCGATCCTAATGGGAAGTGAGAGGAGAAACCAGCATCACTGACCAAAATGTCTGATGGAAGCCCTCCATGCAGGTGTCCACTGCCCTGCCCACCTGTCTTTCATGTGGAAATGGAGCTTTTTCTCATCTCTGTGTCTTCTCTTGTGGCTGTTTTGCTGTTAATCAAATACAGGTCTGCTCCCACTGGCTGCACTGTCTGGGCCCTTCTCTCATTAACTCTCTCTCCACCTCCCCCTCTCTCTCTTTTTCTCCCTCTCTCTCTCCCCCTCTCCTCTCCCTCTCTTTCTCTCTCTCTCTCTCCTCTCTCTCTCTTTCCTCTCTCTCTTCCTCTCTCTTTCTTCTCTCTCTCTCTCTCTCTGTCTTTCCTCTCTCTCTCTCTCTCTCTCTCTCTCTCTCTCTCTCTCTCTCTCGTCCTCTCTCTCTCATCTGGCATGTGCTATTCCAATATTGGTATCCCTCTATGTGTCTGATTTTCAAAATTCAGAAAAAAAACAAGATTTAGCTGGGTTGCCATGGTGCCACACGGAGCAACCTTGCTAGGCGGAGCAATTGCCACAGGCAGAAAACCCAGACCGCTGTTTTGAGGCAGGCTCAGACCCCCAGTCCCCTCCTCTGTGGCTAGATCTAAAAATAGCAAATCTTTATAGACCTTTAGGAGTCAATGTATCCATTGAAATTTCAGATTTTTCACATGCTGTATGACTTCATTTGCATTTGTAAGGAACAGGTCATCTATAATAATAAAAGCCTAAGCGACCATCGCAACTGAACAGGCTGCGTGGGGTGACCAGGCAGCAGAGGATTAGTGAGGGAGAACCAAATGCCTGAACAGCAGTCTTCCTGGGGCGAGCAGGCCAGCAGGGGGGTTAGTGAGGGAGAACCAAATGCCTGAACAGCAGTGTTCATGGGGCGAGCAGGCTGGCAGGGGAGTTAGTGAGGGGCGACCAAGTGACCGAAAAGTAGGTTGCATGGGGTAACCAGGCCCACAGGGGGAGCAGTTGGGGTGACCAGGCTGATGGCAGGGAGGGACAGTGAGGGGTGACCAAATGACTGTGCAGCAGGCTCCATGGGGCAACCAGGCTGGCTGGGGGGTTAGTGAGGGGCAACCAAATAACTGAACAGTAGGCTACATGGGGCAACCAGCCAGGCAGGAGAGGCGGGGGACAGTGAGGAATGATCAGGCCAGCAGAGGGGCACAGTAAGGGGTGACTAGGCTGGCTATTGGGGGTGATCAGGCCAGCAGGGGGGTGCAGTTGGGGGTGATCAGGCAGGTAGGCAGGTGAGCAGTTAAGAGCCAGTGGTCCCTGATTATGAGAAGGATCAGGCCTAAACCGGCAGTTGAACATCCCCTGAGGAGTCATAGATTGGAGAGGGTGCAGGCTGGGCTGAGGGGACGCCCCCCCATGCACGAATTTCATGCACTGGGGCTCCAGGTAATTATATGGAACATCTTGAAAATGATGTTAGAAAGACAGGGGCAAGATAAACAACAACATGCATGAGCAGAGTTTGGGGAGTTGCAGGAACATTAAAGCTCTTTCAGGGCCATTTGTACCTCACGAACTCAGACCTGTGAGCAGGGGACCAAAGAATGTTATTCATTTTTTAAGTTCACAGAAGGCATTTCTCTACCCCAAGGGCCAGGACAGCCCCTCGTGTGAGGTCAGCATTTAAACGTGCAGCAGGGATGTGCCAGGCCACACAGGCTCCTCAGACCCCACAGGCTCCCCGGGTATGGGCTGGCCCTGTGCTCACTGCGTGTCTGCAATTCAGGCCACAAAGATGCTTCAAGCTCTCTGACTCATCACCATGCCACTGACTGCCTCATCACACTCATCCCAAGGAAGAAACACGTATTTAGGTGAGTGATGGAGAAGGTGGTACGAGAAAAATATTTGGGTCTTGTTAAAATCTTCTGTGGCCTTGAGAATCTTGCTTAACTTCCAGCTCGCTGTGCAAGAAAGGAGATGTAGAGGGCACACGGGCTTCAGTGGAGACCGATAGGTAAAGTGGCTGAGGAGGGTGGCATGGCAAGAAAAGACTTCAGTTCCTGAAGCTGATTCAGTAATGATTGAAAGCACGTGAAATCGTCCCTGCAGTCTAACAAGTCCTTTCCACGTATCCCATCATTCCATTTCACTCTCCATTTTAAGCAAGCCGGCCTTCTGACTCCCATGGAGTCACTCAGTGTCTCCTATTGTTGAAGGGTCCCCATTCCTGCCTGGGGCCCTGCATACCTGAACTTTTATGGTGTGGGCTCCACAGCTTGTAAGAGCTTCCCCGTGTCCCTCTGGGCTGAGAGCAGCAGGGCAGCCACCATGACTCAGCTTCCTGTGCACCTGGCTTGAACCCAGAGGGAGGTGGCCGAGGGAAATAGCACCCCCTTCATGAGGTCAGCCTGGCCCCCACCTTGAGAAGCAGGCTCCCAGAGGGCAGCTCTGGACTAGCTGAACCAGCGTCCCACTCTCCTCTTGGCTGTCCTTGACCCACAGCCTGGCCCTCTCACCCCAGGGACAGAGGCTGCCAGGAACAGCACCAGGCCAGCTGCTCTTCCTCTGTCTTCTTCCAGCCCCATCAGGGCAGGTGAGCGCTCGTGGGGGACCTTCATGGGATTCTGAGTGCTGAGCTCATCGTTGGATCACTCCAAGAGGGAAACCAAATAGTCCAGGAAGCCCAGTGAAAGTGGGGCCGAGGGAGCAGGCCAAAGTCCACTTATAACAACCTAGGCATTCCTACCAATAACACAGGGTGAGACAAAAGGAGGTGTGTGGTTGTGAGTACCTGAACCACAGAGTTTACTCTTGTATTGTTATTTATGAAATTACTGTATCATTTTCCATATAAACAACTGTATAAACTTAATGGGATTAGAACCACTATGCTGTACACCTGAAACTAATACAAATAATACTGAATGTAAACTCTAATTGAAAAAAAAATTTTAATAAATACATATTTATTTATATATACACTAGAGGCCTGATGCACGAAATTCATGCAAGGGTCTCAGCCCTCGCAGCCCCAGATTCATCTGGTCTAATTGGCATATTAACTCTTTATTATATAGGATACATAATGTGAAAAGATGGCTAAAAACATTCACGGGCAATTTAAACCTTATCTCATTCACCTTTGAGTAAAAGTAAGAGCAAAGAAAGCAGTCTTAGAGCCAATGGAGAAAGCTTGATGGAGACAGATGTTGCTGCCTGGGGTTTGGCAATGTGTTTGTGAATTATTCTTTTTGCAATAAAACCTCAAGATTCCTAACTCTCATAGAGATCAACTTCATGCAATGCATTGGGAACACTCACTTATGGAGTGGAGCCGCCTTATTTCAGGATATATGATGCTTGAGGGCTCACAATCATCTGAAGGAAAACCCTCCAGAAATAAGATGTCAACAACTGCACTTTTGTAACCCATATTGATGACGGTGAAAACCTCTTTGGCATCAATAAAACTTGAGTGATTGCCTTTTCCAATTGTCCAAAATGAGAAGCAGACCCAACCAGGCACGTTTTTGCCATGGGGAATTACTCTTAATTGTCCCCGAACCTCATTTATTACAAGCTTAGTAAACAGCCGGAAACTCTCCTCTTTCCACATGACCCCATGCACACGTGCGCTCCTGATCACAGGTATCTGCATACATGTGCATCACATACGCACCCATGAAGATAACCTGGCAGAGCCAGGCTGGCTGGTGAGATGACTATGGGACCTGCTAGGTAAACACATGGGCAGTGCACAGGGTAGATATTAACTCTGTGCCAAAAGCTTTGTCACATGAGGCGCAGTTTGTTTAAAGGTCCTTCAGCCTTTGTGTTTGGATAAGTGAGGGTTAGAATTACTCAAAGTGACTTGCCTTCTAAAACCACACAGAATTATTCTTTTTGCAATAAAACCTCAAGATTCCTAAATCTCATAGAAGTAAAAAAATAAAAATAAAAAACCATGTCCCTGAGGTTTAAAATCGAAAGAGGAGGAAGTGGCAGCCAAGAACATTATCTCCAGCTCATAGGGTCCCGCCTCCCATTCTCAAAGCCGTCATGAATTGTAAAGTAGGCGAAGGGTCCAGCTTATCCCACCAAGATTAAGAACTTGAGGCCAAGGGGGACTCCCTGGAGCCGAAGCTGAGTAGGTCGAGAAGAGCATGCGTCCGTTCTGAACCACACCAGGATGCCATACCCCAGGTGCTGATATCCAAGGAGCCAAAGAAAATTGTCCAAAAACTGTGTTTATAAGGGCAGAAGGTGAAGGGAACAAATGATGCTCCATGTCCCTGAAGGTTTTGGAGATTATTAGATTACTATTTCAAGACAGGAACATTCTGACATGATGTAGTACTTGGACTAAAAAGTGGAAGGCTGAATCAAAAGCAAATTTGTTGAGCTTGGATGTTGGGGAAGCTATTTCTCTCCTCTCAACTTCACTATTTTCTTCTTTGATTGATTCATTACAGCTACAAGCCCTAACACTTTTACCATATGACTGCTATTACTCTCTTTGTCTTTCCAAGTCCCCTTATTGGGATCAACTGTTGGTCAAACATGTTAATGTACCGCAACGGAGACAATCACAGGCTTGAATGCCAGGCCAATACTCACTGCTCCTCCCCCCTCACTCCTCTTGTTCTCTTTCTATGTCCTCACTGTGTGGTGGTGTTTGGCTTCCAATGAACCTACCCAAGATTCTGCCCCACTTCACTAGTACTGAGAATTTAGTACTGAGTTTTTTGTCTCATCCTATATAATAAAAAGCTAATATGCAAATCAACGGAAAGGCACAACAATCGGTCACTTGATGTGCACTGACCACCAGGGGCCAGACACTCAAGCAGGAGCTGCCCCCTGGTGGTCAGTGCGCTTCCGCAGAGGCAGCATTGCTCAGCCAGAAGCCGGGCTTACGGCTGGCGAGCACAGAAGCGATGGCACCTCTGTGACAGCGTTAAGGATATCCAACTGCCAGCTTAGGCCCAATAACCCAGCAGTCAGACATCCCCCGAGGGCTCCCGGACTGTGAGAGGGCACAGTCATATAAGTACACGAATTTTGTGCACAGGGCCTCTAGTATTTAAAATAAACCCTCCAGTGAGGATTGAATAATATAGTTCATAAGATTAATGAGATGATCTGAGCAGAACTACCTAATCACAGGAGCTCTTTAATAGCCAAGAGTTTTGACTGTGGCTTTTCAGGGCTATGTCAGCCTATGAACTCCAAGGGGTTCATTTCACCAAACTTGACCACTAGCTTCACATCAAAGCATGAAACAGGCCTCTGCTTCCTCTGAAGGAGCCATCGAGACGGCTCCGCAGCACTCTTTCCAAATAAGCAGAAATATGGGCAGTTTGGGATACTTTTGTTTAAAATGTGACCCATTTTTAAAGATTGCCATTGTTGTTTTAAACTCACTTTCCTTCCTTTGCTTCCTGTACATAAAGAAAGTTCACACTCACACACTAAACATCGCAACACAGAATGCGCATGAGGTCACCCCACCAGGACTGGGCAGGGGAATTCCAAGTCAGACTCCGTGTCTCCATTGGAAGCCAGAGCCAATCTTGAGCCAGTGTCCAGCTGGCCAAGGAGCAGAGGATCCCCGCAGCTCCCCGCCGCTCCCAGCATGAGCACACACGGGTCTGAGTGAGGGAGGAAGCTGTGCTGGAAGAGAAGGAAGGGAAGAGAGCAACAGGAGGATGTCTGCTGATGGGCTTTCCAGATGGCAATTTGAATCGTTTCCAGTTGCCTGAGATAACATTAGTCATACTGTTTTTATCTTTTTCTTATAGACCTTTTAATTCTCATAAATAAAGGGGCTTTTAAATAGTTTCCATAGGTACTAGTATAAAATTACCCCCTGGAAAGAGAGAAAACATTAATGCATGTAAATAAACATATCTTGTATAATTTTTAGGTTGAAGGGTAATTTTTGGCCAGGGGTACCTTTGTTCCTCTGTGGACTCTTCTCCTTTCTACTTAAAGAATTCTTCATATTCTCTTTCTGCTTTTTCAGCTATCTACCCATATTTGTGGTCAAATACCACCCCTTTGGTGAATAAGTTCTCTACTCTCCTTTCCTCCCAAGAAGAATTATTCATTCTCTACCAATGACGTCATTGCTTGTTTATTTGCCACCACTACAGCATTGATTATCCTCTAATTATCTGCATAATTCACATTCCTGGGGTCACTCATTCCTTCATGTGCACCTATAATGCTGATGTCATAGGAGGCTGCTGGTCCCAGAAAGAAAGTGGAGCCTGGAGACCACATGACAGAGAAAGCTCTAAAGGCTGGGAAAGTGAATTAGTCATGGTGTGGGTTGGCCAAGGCAGTGGGTGAATGAGTCTTTCTCAAAGAAGCACATTCAGTGATGGGAAAGAAAGGGCAGAAGTCCTACTGGATTTTGGGCATGCCTGTAGGTCTTTTAGGTGCATGGAGTCATATTCATTCCTGTGTTGCCAAGCAGGCATGAGCAGGAGCTAAGTCAGCCTGGTGGTCTTCGGCAATGTCTGCACAGTCCTGTCCGTGACACAGTAAGGGAAAGACAGTGGCTGTGAGGCGCTTCCTCCTTTCTAGGAAAACACTTTAATGGGAGGTAGGTTTTCTGATGCTGACTTTAAAAATGTGCACGGCAGTGGTCTCTTCATCCAATCAATCAACTGGCCTTTACGAAACACCTGCTATACGTTTAGGAAGAGAGTGCAAGTACTCGAAGTCTTGGAGCTTGCAATCTTCTAAAGGAACATAAAAGAGGTCACATTGAGAAGTTTTCTCCTAGCCCTGGAGGAAAGAATGGCAAAATCAAGTGAGACCGGATGGGAATGAGAGGAACCTTGGTGGCAAAGCTGTGTGTCCATAGGTGAGGGCAGGAAAGCAGGTCCTTCCACTCAGCCCCTGGCAGGGTCCCCCCAGTGGCAGTCCTGGGAATACTGCCAAGGAATTATCATCTTAGAATTTTACCCAGAATGTAACCCAGTGATATGACTCAAAAGGGAGAATCAAGCCCTAACCGGTTTGGCTCAGTGGATAGAGCATTGGCCTGTGGATTGAAAGGTCCTGGATTCAATTCCGGTCAAGGGCATGTACCTTGGTTGCAGGCACATCCCCAGTGGGGAGTATGCAAGAGGCAGCTGATAGATGTTTCTCTCTCATCAATGTTTCTAACTTTCTATTCCTCTCCCTTCCTCTCTGTAAAAAAGTCAATAAAATATAAAGAGGGAGATTGAAGGCCATTTAAGTGTGACATTTCTACATAAAGATTTGTCACTGAGAGGCTGTCTAGGCAGGGAAGTTCCTTAGCTAGAAATGGCTTTCCAATTCCACAAAAACACTCTCAGGTAGAAAATAATTTCTTACTAGTGTTTGTGACACCAAAGCTATAACATCACTTTACCAAGATTAACGTATTAGAATGCTTAGGGGAAAGAAGGCCCTGGGATATTTGGGGAAAAGGGGCCAGTGTGACTCCACTTGGGGAGGAAAAGATACGTTTTGGAAAGAAGGTAAATGTGGAGCTAAAGCTAGAATAAATATTCATTTATCACATAGAAAGGGCAATTTTGGCAGAGAAACCTCTGTGAGCAAAAACAAAAACACAATAGGATGAAGTGTGGCCAGAGCATGGCTCTGAGGAAAGACACTAACAAATACGATTGAAAAATGGAAGCCAGATCTATCAGGGCCTTATAGGACATACTGGGAAGTTTAGACTGTTGGATAAAATGGTCTCTTTCAAGCTGATAAGGAGAAAAATCTTATACCCCCTAAGGGTCTTAGGCCATGATGAAATGAAACTCTGTGCCTGAGATTATTTAGAATATTACAATTTTTCTTCTATTCTGAACTAGATTGACACTTGTTTTAACATTCAAAAATAGTTCTTATCATTGAGTAAAATGGATACTCCAGAGTAACATACCACATCTCTCATGAGGCTTCAAGTGCCCTGTAACCCAAAGAAGTACCCTCAAGATCCATGCAACTCCGTTTGAGAAGAGTTATATTTCACTGAAAGTTTTAAAGCGTTTTAAAAAACAGAATAATTTTAGAAAACTGAGAAACCACTTAGATTATAAGATTTGGAGTTGGTGAGCTGTGGGAAAATATAAAAGATGTCAAGGTGGAAACTCTGGCAGAGGTGACTAGTGGGAAATAGGAGTGAAGAAGAATAGTGGGTGCCAGAAACCAATCACTGTTTCACTAACAGAGAGATGTGCACAGGAAGCCTGGAAGGCTGGGCAACAACCTTCATTGCTCTAGTCTAACCACTCACCCTTTAGTTGAGGCATTGTTAGCTGAAGCAGCCTCCACCTCTGTCTTATGTAAATTTCTGTTATTTCCTGCCTAAGGACTATGGGTGTTTCCCGTAGCCTCATAAAAGGGATAGCAGGCCAAAGCAGTGTGTAGTCCTCCCACTAGAGGTGGGCTCCTGCCTGTACCCCAATATCACCAAATTAATACATTTTCTAGCCTCTTTTCATTTGTGTGAGGCCTTCTCCAGAACCCAAACCTTGAACTGGAACCCTGACCCGCTCAGGACGTGAAATAGGATCCTACAAGTGGGTGAATGAAAAGACACAGAATATGGGCCAAGTCCAAAATAATAGAGTGGGTGAAGTACATGCACCTCCTCCAAGGACCACATGAAAATTACAACTGAACTATAGATCAACGTGGATAACCATGTTAAGACCAGCTGAAAAGAAGTCTTACAGCCTGGATGGTGTCGCTCAGTGATTGAGTGTCAACCTATGAATCAGGAGGTCACGGTTTAATTCCCAATCAGGTTATATGCCCCAGTTGTGGGCCTGATCCCCAGTAGAGAGAGTGCAGGAGGCAGCCAATCAATGATTCTCTCTCATTATTGATGTTTCTATCTCTCTCCCTCTCTCTTAATCTCTGAAATCAATAAAAATGCATTTTTAAAAAAGTTTTATAACCAAGGACATACAGAAGGCAGGACTGGTAGAAGGGGAAGAGATGCAAAACAAGCTGGCCCCACAGCCATGTGCTGTGGTTGAAAACCCAGAGGGAATCTCAGCTGCAAAGGTCCCCCCTGAGGAGCCAGGGGTCTCAGCCCCATGCAGGCCCCTCATCCCAGAGCACTAGTGCAGAGAGAAGAGCCCACATATCACCTGGCTGTGAAAATGAGCAGGGATTCTGTCCAACTGAGTGAGATTGGAGGGGGGGGGGGGGGAGGCTTTTGGAAACCCTTGAACCCTCTTAAAGGGACAGCACACAAAATCTCACTCACAGGCACTCACCCTGGGCTCCAGCAGAGGAATGGGAGCACAGAAGGCCTGGAGCCATGCAAGGAGATATTAGGCTGTGTAGGTTCAGGGAGAAAGCTGGAGGGACAGCCACAATGTTTCCTTGTTGAGTCTCTCTCCCACACCACCCCAGATGCCATCTTTCCTGGATGGAACACTTCCCTCCATTCAGCATCAGCCTGGAGATTTATACTAGCCCCACCCTGCCGACTCCCTGAGGCCCAGCCCTGAAAAGTTTGCACTCAGCTGTGGACTCTGCTAGTGGCGACCAGCCAAGATCTTCGAAAATTGTTGGGGTGTACCAGACTACCTTGAGAAGTGTCAGAGTCACACAGAGAGACTGAGTGGTGAGGCTTTAGAGTGAGGAAATTTTACCTGCAGGCACAACACTTAAAACCATTTCTGTGCTTGGCTCTCCCCATGGAATCAGCCTAGGGAGCTGATTAACCCCATCCTGCCAAGCCTGGGCCCCTGATCTGGTCATCTTTAAAAAACACTTGAGGAATTTCAGGCAAGTCCAGGGAGTACCAGAGACACATAAAGAGAGGCTGTAGGGCGAGGGACATTTTCCCCCACATTCCTGACAGGTGCCAATATCCCTCTGCCGACCCCTCCCTCTATTTGGAAAAATCTCAATCTGTATTAGCCTAATGAACTCTACTAGCTCCACACTGATGATTCCCTGAGACCCCGCCCCATCACAAAGGTCCCCAGGTCCCAGGCAGGTGGTGGCTGGCTTTGAAAATTCCCTGAGACTTTTCTAGAGTTTCCACAGTGCCAGTACTGGCACCAACTTTGAATCTCTGTGAACCTGGTGAACACAGCTTGCCCTCATTGCAACTCACATACCATGTGAGCCTTTTTCAGTGGGTGAACCTAATGGGCAGCAGGCAGATGGCAGCATATCTTAGGGTGCCATGGACCTTTTGCTGACTTTCCCCAGGCCTGGTACTGGTGGCAGTTAGCTTGGTATGCAGCTTGGCCTCTCTCACACACACACCCATAGGCAGCTATGAACCTTGAATCTCTTTGTAGCTCCTAACAAGTAACCCAGAGCTGGTCACAGGCAGTGTATGACATTGACCTGTATAAGAGTCCCTCCCAAGAGGCACCAGGACAAACAACAATTAGTGGCTGATTTCACACTACAAGAGGCGTACACAGTCATGACCGGGTGGCTCAGTTAATTAGAGCATTGCCATGCACACACACACACAAAAAAGTTGTGGATAGAACTCACACAGTTAGGTTGTGAGTTCTATCTCCTGTTTGGAGATGTATGGAAAGTAATCAATCAATGTTTCTCTCTCACATCAATGTTTCTGTCACTCTTCCTCTTTCTCTAAAAGTCAATAAAAATATCCTTAAGTTAGGATTGTTTTTTAAAGGGCATACAAAAATGTGAGCTCTGGTCACATACCCAGATCCCACTCAGACAATTCTGCAACATGGATTCAGCTCCCACAGATCAGCTCACACACTGTGGTTAGGGCCAATCCTTAGAGTCAGCCAGCCAGAGAGTCAAACCCAACAATAAATTGCCCAACTAAAATCAAGATTCACCTCAGTAGGATAGTTGACATAACCCACACAAGGGACATTCCTGGAGCACCTGGCTCAAGTGATCAGGGAGACTGTACTACTGAACTCCATAGAACACCTATTACATAAGGCTACTTCATCAAGACTGGGATTTGTGTAGATCTACCTAATAGACAGATACAAGTAAAGAGAGGCAGCCAAAATGGAGAAACAAAGAAACATGCCCCAAATAAAAGAACAGGAGAAATCTTCACACACTAACACACACAGAGAGAGAGAGAGAGAGAGAGAGAGAGAGAGAGAGAGAGAGAGAGACTAAATGAAATGGAGAAGCAATTTACCAGATACAGACTTTAAAACACTCGCTGTAAGGATGATCAAAGAACTTAGGGAACTTAGGAGAAGAATGGATGAACTCAGTGAGAACTTCAACAATGAGATAGTAAGTCGGGGGGAGAGGGGGGAAACATAGAAACAATTAAAAAAACAGTAAAAAAAAAAAAAAAGCAAACAATATCAGAAATGAAGAATACACTAAAAGGAATCAATAGCAGATTAGATGAATCAGAAGATCAAATCAGCTATTAGGAAGATAAAACAGATGACAATGCATAATCAGAGCAGCAAAAGAATATTTTAAAGAGATTAGTTTAAGGGATGTCTGGGACAATATCAATCTTAACATTCATATCATAGGAGTACCAGAAGGAGAAAAGAGAGGGCAAGGAATTGTGAAAGTATTAGAAGAAAAAATGATTGAAAATTTACATTGCCTGGTGAAGAAAA
Source organism: Pipistrellus kuhlii (assembly GCF_014108245.1). NCBI lineage: Eukaryota > Metazoa > Chordata > Mammalia > Chiroptera > Vespertilionidae > Pipistrellus > Pipistrellus kuhlii. Next base: position 337,304 of record NW_023425535.1, on the reverse strand, counting down.
AAGACATACATTCAGGGTGCTCAGAAAGTCCCAAACAAAATGAATCCAAAGAGGCTCAGACCAAGACACATCTAAATAGTGTAGTTAGTGAAGATTGAAGACAAAGTGAATCCCTAGCTGGTTTGGATCAATGGTTAGAATGCCAGCCCACAGACTGAAGTGTTGCAGAGTCTATTCTGGTCAAGGGCACATACCTCAGTTGCAGGCTCAATCTCCAGTACTGGTTGGGGTGCATGTGGGAGGCATCTAATCAAATATCTCTCTCACATCTATGTTTCTCTCTCTGTTCTTCCCATTTCTTCTATTCTCTCTAGAAATCAATGGGAAAAAATATCCTTGGGTGAGTATTATCAAACAAACAAACAAAAAGACAAAGAAAGAATCATAAAAGCAGAAAGAGAATGGCAATCAGTTACCTACAAAGGAACATCCATAATACTGTCAGCAGATTTACCAACAGAAACTTTTTAGGCTGGAAAATATTGGTATGAAATATTCAAAGATATAAAAAGCAAGGACCTTCAACTATTATAAATCTACAATTCACATATAAATATCCATGAATAGATTGCATTTTATACATCAATAGTCAGAAAACAATCCTATTTACAATTGCATCAAAAAAAAAAAAAATACCTGGGAAAAATCTAACCAAGGAGATAAAAGACATGCACTCAGAATTTTTTAAGACACTGAAGAAAGGAATTGAAAGAGATGAAAATAAGTGGAAGCCTATACCATGCTCATGGGAAGAAAAAAATAACATTATTAAAGTGCCCATACTTCTCAAAGCAATATATAGATTTAATACAATTTCTATCCAAATACCAATGGAGATTTCACAGAACTAGAACAAATAATAAATATATATTATTTCTTATATATGAAATGAAAAAGATCCCAAATAGCCACAGCAATCTTGAGAAAGTAAAACAAAGTTGGAAAAATGATGCTACCTGATATCAAATTATAAAAGGCCATAGTAATCAAAACAGCATGGTACTGGCATAAATACAGACACATAGACCAGTAGAACATAATAGAAAGCTCAGAAACAAACTCATGCCTTTATGGTCAATTAATATTTGAAAAAGAGGCAAAAGATATAAAGACAATTTATACAAAAAATGGTGTTATGAATATTGGGTAGATATATGTAAAAATAGTGAATATAGACTGCCTCCTTACACCATTTAAAAATATTGACACAAAATGTGTTCAAATTCCTAGAAGAAAATATTGGCAGTAAAATCTCTGACATTTCTCTTAGCAATATTTTTTTTCTGATATATTTTCTTAGGCAAGAGAAACAAACAAACAAAAATGAAACTATATCAATCTAAAAAGATTTTGCACGACAAAGGAAACCATCAACAAAATGAAGACAATCCACTGAATAGGAGAACATATTTCTCAATGATACATCTGATAATGAGCTAATATCCAAAATTTATAAAGACCTCATACAACTCAAAACCCCCCAAAAAAGAATATCCAATTGAGAAATGGGCAAATGATCTGAATAGACACTTCTCCAAAGAGAACATACAGATGGGCAATAGACATATGAAAAGATGCTCAACATTACTAAGCATCAGAGAAATGCCAAATAAAACCACAATGAGATATCACGTCACATCTGCCAGAATTACTATCATCAAAAAAAAAAAAAAAAAAAAATACACATCAAGTGTTGGCAAGGAGGTGAAGAAAAGGGAACCCTAGTGCACTGTCGGTGGAAATGCAGACTGGTGCAGCCACTGTGGGAAACAGTATGGAGTTTGCTCAAAAATTTAAAATGGAACCACCTTTGACGCAGCAATTCCACTTCTGGGAATATATCTAAAGAAACTAGAAACATTAATTTGAAAAAATACATGGACCCTATGTTCATTGCAATGTCATTTACAATAGCCAAAATCTGGAAATAGACCAAGTCCCCATCAGTAGATACATGGATAAAAACCTGGGTTACATTTTTGCAATAGATACTACTCAGCTATAAAAAAAAAAAAAAAAAAAAAAAAAAAAAAAAAAAAAAAAAAAAAAAAAAAAAAAAAAAAAAAGAAAACAAAAGAAACTTACCTTTTGCAACATCATGAATGAACCTGGAAATTATTATGCTAAGTGAAATAAGGCACTCAGAGAAAGACAAATACCATATGATCTCACTTATATATGGAATCTAATCAACAAAATAATTTAACATACAAAATAGAAACAGAAACATAGATACATAGAACAGGCTGACAAGTGTTAAAGGGAAGAAGATTTGGGGGCCTGGGTGAAAATAGATGATGGAAGTAAGACAAATATACTGTTTACCAGTATATACTATTAGTACAGGATAGGGCAAAAGTAGGCTTACAGTTGGTGAGTACATGAAACAGTTTATTCTTGTATTATTACTTACTAATTATTGTATTATTTTCTATACGAACAACTGTAGACCTACTTTTGCCCAATCGTGTGTATGTGTGTGTGTGTGTGTGTGTGTATCATATATAGACACATACAACAATACAACAATATGGTGATACCCAAAGGGAAATGAGGGTGAAGGAAAGTGAAAGTGGGCAAAGGGTAGTTAAATGGGGATGGAAGGAGACTTGATTTTTGGTGGTGAGTGCAGGATGTACTGTGCAAATGATGTTTTATTGAGTTGTACCCTTGAAACTTGAATAGTTTTGTTAATAATTTCATAACAATAAATTTGGTTAAAATGTAACATGATATAGAATAATAAAAGTATAGAAATATGAAAGAAGAGAGAGAGAGAGAGAGAGAGAGAGAGAGAGAGAGAGAGAGAGAAAGGGAGGGAGGGAGGGAGGGAGGGAGGGAGGGAGGGAGGGAGGGAGGTATGGGGAGGAAGGGAAAGAGGGAAGGAGGAAAGGAGGAAGGAAAGAAAGAAGGGAGGGAGAAAGGGAGGCGAAAGGGAGGAAAAGGAGGAAGGAAAGAAGGAAGGAGGAAGGAGAGAAAGAAGGGAGGGAGAAGGGAAGAAGGAAGGAAGGAAGGAAGGAGTTAAGGAAGGAAAGAAGGAAGGAAGGGAGGGAGGGAGGGAGGGAGGGAGGGAGGGAGGGAGGGAGGGAGGAAGAGTCTTATGACCCAATAATTCCGTTCTGGTGTATGTCTGAAGAAACTCAAAACACTAATTTGAATTAATATATCCACCCCTATGTTCACTGCAGTGTTATTTACAACAGCCAGGATATGAAGGCAACCAAAGTGCCCATCATAGAAAAATGGATTTAAAAAGCTATGGTACATATACCGTGTTTCCCCGAAAATAAGACATCCTCCAAAAATAAGACCTACTTACAGGTTTCCTTCTGAGTGAAATATAAGGCATCCCCCCAAAAATAAGGCCCCCCTCCTAGGCTAAACATGAGAGATTTGGTCCACTGATTCTGAAAGAAATGGAGTAACAAGAAATTCACCAGGAAATTCAGGAATTGGATTGTTATGATGATGTTCCAGAAGATGATGACAGGATTGTCATTGAATAAATGAGTAAATTCTTGATACTGTAGGATTCACAGTTTGTCTGGTTTGTGTTGACAACTACCGTACTACCGTACCATATACAGGTAATAAATTTCCTTTATTTTCATTTAACAATAAATGTGTACTATATTCTTCCTCATGGAAAAATAAGACATCTCCTGAAAATAAGACCTAGCTCATCTTTGGGAGCAAAAATTAACATATGACACTGTCTTATTTTCGGGGAAACAGGGTACTAGTTTGCCATAAAAATGAAATCTTACCATTTGCGACAGCATGGGTTATCCTAGAGGGTATTATGCTAAGTAAAATAAGTCAGATGGGGAAAGACAAATAGTTTATGGTTTCACTTATATAAGGAACAAAAATAAATGAACAAACAAAATAGAAACAGACTCATAGATACAGAGAACAGATTGATGGTTGCCAGAGGGGAGGGGCTGTAGGGGGCCTGGTGAAGAAAGGTGGTTATTAAGGAGTGCAGATTTTGTAGATGACCTGCCGCTCTCCCATAGTGGCGGCAGTATTGGAATAAATGCTCATATATGATTCAACCCTGTCTCTGCTTAATTGGTTCAAGTAGTGACAGGCAGCATGGACCCATTGGTTGACCAGGTACATATTCTGAGAACCACGAAGGGATGTAAGCAAGATGCTCCTCTGGGGTAAGTACCAGGGATCCTTCTTGCTGCCTGGACTGGGGGTTCCTGGGGCTGAGGCCTGAACTCTTACTTGCAGCACTGGCAGGAATTTTGCTGTTCTGAGTCCCAGCCACATCCTCAGCAATTCCTGTTGTCTCACCTGAGACCTAAGTTGAACAGCATTTTTGTAGGAGGAATCAAGCTTGTTTGTGTGGCATGAGAAGCACTTGCTGCTTCTAGTCTGGGCTTTCTTGTAAGGAAGTATGTACTGTGTCTGGCAGCACTCTGCATGGCACTGGAGGCATTTTACTGCTCTCGTCTGGTTGAACCTGATCAGCTCCAGGTTGCAAGGATCCTCCTGCAGTCCTTGCCTGGTCTCTGAGCCCTCAGTCTGATCCACTCTGGGATGGAGACATTGCTCTGCTTCTGTCGGTTTTTAAACGCAGGACCTTCTGAGGTTTCTGTGACTGGGCAGACAAGGAGCATGGTGTGAAGCTCTTGTCTGTGGGTTGTGCCTGCCAGTAAATATTGTACATAGAGTATCTGTTGACTGTTGTTTTGTGTCTCTTTGTTGTTTGGTTTAATTTGTTTAAAGATATGGCACATCCTACTTTGCTAGATTCCCCAGCTGATTGTGCCGGGCTGAACCCACAGCAGGATCGCAGGAACTTCCCAGCAGCTTCCAAGAATTCTTCATCTTGGGGACCCTTCCTGTTCTCCTTCTCAAGGCATCAACCACTGGAAACTCTTAGCTAGTGAAAGCTCTTGTCTGTCTGTGATATAACTTGGTTATTGATGTTCTTTGCTTGTTTTCTTATCTTTGAGGGACTTAGTTTGCTCTTTGTCATTTTATAAACATAAGGAATCCTCTCTCTGCTGTTTGGGCTTTGTGCCACTCAGAACCCATTTGCTATGCTGGGTTAGTGTGTAATAAGATTCTAAGCCTAATTTCCCAGTCCATCCTTTTGTGAGTACTCATTCATTTACTATAGGGGTTTTTTTGTTTCTTTTTTAAAGATCTGTTCTTATATGCAAGATTTTATTTTGTTAGTCTACTCAATAAGAAAAAATATGGGACATAAAATCTTCTAAGCCCCCAAAGTCTTTTTCCTAGGAAAACCAGATCTACAGAGGTTTCCTCCAGCAGGCTGCAGAAATAAGTGTGGCCAAAACTGGTTTGGCTCAGTGGATAGAGCGTTGGCCTGCAGACTGAAAGGTCCCAGGTTCGATTCCGGTCAAGGGCATGTACCTTGGTTGCGGGCACATCCCCAGTAGGGAGTGTGCAAGAGGCAGCTGATCAATGATTCTCTCTCATCGATGTTTCTAACTTTCTATCCCTCTCTCTTCCTCTCTGAAAAAAAAAAAAAAAAAAAAAAAAAAAAACAATATATATATATATATTTTTTTTAAGAAAAGAAAAGAAATAGCAGTGTGTGTGTGTGTGTGTGTATGTGTATTGGAGTGGGGGGGGGGGAGGCACTCCCACTTTTGTACGGATAAAGAAAATAGTACTTTCACATTAAAACATTGAAGGCTGGTGAGTTATGCCTGTTACAAAATTTGCCAAGAAAATGCCTTGGGTAATAATAATTGGCTTTAAAATCTCCAATTTATTAAAGCAAAATAACTATAACTAAAATGAAGGGTATATGATAAAGCTTTTACAATGGTAATTATATATGCCTAAACTTAGTTTTTCAGAATCTTTAGTAACTTAAAACTTTAGAATTTGCTGGATTAAATAATAAAAAATATATATTAAATATCTAGGTATTTTTAAATAACGGGATACTAGACAATAGATTTGAGTCTGTTAATGAATAAGTTTTGTATTTTATTTGAAACTAGCAGCCCTGCGCACAAATCCCTGCACCAGTAGCTCTCGCCCAGAGGCTCTCCGCGGCCCAGAGGCCCATCCGAGGCCAGGTGTGGAACACTTGCCTCATTGCCACAGAGACGAAGCAAGTATTTCGCCAGGCTGCTCATGCTGTTCACTCTCAGTACCTCCCACCCCTCCCCCCCGCACCCTTCCTTGCTGGAACTGAGGGACTCCAGCAGGGCTGAGAGGATTAAGTGCCACCATCTTGTGGCTATGGGCACTGCCATATTTGTGATGGAGTGATGGTTAATTTGCATCCTTTTATTAGAAAGGACTAGAGGCCCAGTACATGAAACTCATGCATGGGGGAAGAAAGGGTGGTGGTGTCCCCTCAGCCCAGCTTGCACACTCTCTAATCTGGAACCCCTCGAGGGATGTCCGACTGCCTGCTTAAATGGTCAGTTGGAAAGCCCTCTGACAATCCAGGACTGCTGGCTCCCAACTGCTCACCTGACTGCTTTCCTGATTGCCCCTAACCGCTTCTGCCTGCCAGCCTGATCACCCCCTAACCACTCCCATGCCAGCCTGATTGATGTCTAACTGCTCCCCTGCCAGCCTGTTTGCCCCCAACTTCCCTCCTCTGCTGGCCTGGTCACCCCTAACTGCCCTCCCCTGCAGGGTTGATCGCCTTCAACTGTCCTTTCTTGCAGGCCTGATCCCTCTCAACTGCCTTCCCGTGCAGGGCTGGTGCCTCCCAACTGGCCTCCCCTGCTGGCCATCTTGTGGTGGCCATCTTGTGTCCACATGGGGGCAGGTGTTGTAGTGATGGTCAATCTGCATATTACTCTTTTATTAGATAGGATAGAGGCCTGGTGCATGAGTGGGGACCAGCTGATTTGCTCTGAAGGGTGTCCCGGATGAGGGTGGGGCATGGGACAACCTGGGCAAGGGGCCTGTGGTGGTTTGTAGGCCAGCCATGCCCCCTGGTGACCCAAGTGGAGGCCCTGGTATCTGGAATTTATTTACCTTTTACAATTAAAACTTCGTAGTCTGGAGGGGAGCCAAGCCTCCTGCTCACTTTGTGGCCGGCAGCCAATTTTGTTTGGATTTGTTTACCTTCTATTACTGAAACGTTGTAGCCTTGAGTGGAGGCCTAGGCCAGCAAAGACAAGTGGGAAAGCTTGGCTTCTTTTATTGCCTGGGAAGCCCAAGCCTCCCTCCTACTCTCTGTGGCTATAGCCATCTTGGTTGGATTTATTTGCATACTTGCTTTGATTGGCTGTGGGTGTGGCTGGTGGGCATGCTTATGGGTGTAGAGGAGTGATGGTTAATTTGCATAATACTCTTTCATTGGGTAAGATATCTCTTAAAATGTGAATATATTTTTAACCTGAGGGGTGTTAATTACCTACAAGTCACCTAAAAATTAAGTTTTATAAGGATTAAGAAGTCTAATTAATTGGAAAGAAATTATGGTTTTGGTTTAATAGAAGGCATGAGGCATGGAGATGAAATTTTAAGAGGAGGAAAAAGTGAATTCTAAAGCTGGTTATTTCCCAAAGTTGTAAGATTTGGAAGAAAGTTTTGTGAAAGTTGTAGAATGTTGAAAGGAAGTTGTATAAATGAAACAGGCCAGTAAGCCAGGAGTAATAGAATAGGGAAAATGAGATGGTTAAACAGCAATTTGGAGCCATCTAGTAAATCCTATCTTCCCTAAACCAAAGACACTTAAGAACAAATGATTTGCATTTTGCCTCCCTAACCAGAGGGTAAATAGCTTATATTAACCTACTCAGGGAGACGGAAAGCAGAAATCCAACTAGTGTCATTTGCTTACCACACCCAAGGACAAATAAAGTTAGAGAATAAACCTTATTTTGGTTAGTCATTTTCTAGTCTGTTAAAAGGGAAAGGATCTTTCCTGTTTTTCTACCCAAGAAGCAAGTTCTATAAATTATTAAAATGGTTATCTGTTATATTAATCAGGTATTTTTAAGTCATATTTTTAATCGTGGGAATTAAAGTGTGCTAGCCTATGTTTGGTCTAACACACTTTGATATATGATCTTTTGGTAAAATAACTTTGACAATCTTTCCAGGGTTTGAATTTTAAGGAACTTTTTTCTTGACCTAAAATTGGCTTTAGATCATTCCAATAGGCTCTGGAATGCCTCAAGTGTTTTGTTTGTTTTCTCTGTCATGAAGGAAAACTTTCTGCTTAAGGTACATGGGAAGTTTAGTCAAATAATAATAACTATGCTATATTTATATCTCTAATTATTATTCTGGAATATTGTGTTTTGCAGAAAGAACAAGATTCCATGTCATTTGCATTAATATATAAAGTATCTGGATTTATAAAAGTACTGGCAGGAAAAAATCAGAAGAAACAAAAATTTGGCTATGGGCTGAATGAATAAAAATAATTATATAGTTTTTGTAACTTTTGTTGAAAATATTGCCGATTCTTAAATTTTTTGTTTTTCAGGTATAAGGAAGCATATTTAAAGCAATTTGGTAAATTATATTTTTTCCCTACCTGTCCCTCCAGAATCTGGCAATTCTTAATAAGTGACCATACATTTCTTTGCATGAATTCAGTAAGACCTGTTTCCAATTGTGGCTATATTAACCAATACTTTGACAGGAATGTCATGCCTGAGAGAGACATGCTTGGACCCTGGATGTCACCAGAAAGCTTTAAGGAGTAAAGCCAATAAGAGCACCTTGTACCTTGCTTGGTCACGTGGCTCCTGGCAGTCTCTCCAGATAAGGAACAAAGGCTGCTTTCCTGAGAGATGGCAAAGGAACCTTAAGACATCATTGGGGACCTCAACTTGAGGAATTCACCCATATCTATAGGTATTGCAGGCAAACCTGATGGCAGCTAGGTGGCTCAGCTTCTTTGCCCTGTGGGGCTGATTAAAGCTTAATCATGAAATTCCTGCAAAGCATATCTTTTTAAAACAGTCTATGTGAACCACTGTTATTCTTACTGGGTTCATGCAAACAATCAGGGCAAATTATAACAAGACTTAATACTAAACAAATTAGTCTTAACGTGACTCTTTAATAAAAATGAGAGTGATTTCAGGGAGAAAAATTGTGTTTCAATAGGGAATTACTATAACTGATTTTTTTTTTTCCTTCCACCAGACTATTTGTCATAATTCTTACTGTTAGAACCTTTGCCCAGTAATACTAAGTTTTATAACACAGTTTGTCTCCACCAGGTTACAAGCCCTACTTGCACTCAGGGACTATCACCTCTAGACACCATTGTCACCTTCATCCATAACCAGGCCTCATCATCCCTCTGACAGAGAGCAAGGATCTCGTGGCTCTGAAGGAAAAACTTCATCCCTCCTCAGCATGAAGCAGTCACAGAAGATGCCCTGCACCCCCTTTTTCTGAAAGAATTCAGAGCCAAGATTCTTGGGGGGGGGGGGGGAGTGAGGGGAGGATGTGATACACAGTTAGACAGATGTGAGCAGGGCAAAGATGATGGGCCTCCAGGAGAAAAAAATGGATGAAACCCTGAGACGTGCTTCTCACCACTCCAACTGCTCTGAAGCTGGCAGTGGAGGAAACTATGTAGAACTAACCTTTACATTTGCTGAGTCGGAGAATTCTATTGATGATCTATAGAACTAGAGGCCCGATGCATGAAAATTCATACAAGAGTAGGCCTTCCTTCCTTCCTTCCCCCACCTGTCGGCACCAGCTTTCTGCCACCCCTTCGCCCTGCCTCCAGCACCCAGGAGCTGGGCTGGCTTCCCTCTGGCCCCAGCTTTGTCAGGAAGGACGTCTGGAATGATAGCCAGAAGACATACAGTTTAATTAGCATGTTACCCTTTTATTATTATGGATTATTCCTTTCATTTGGGGAGTTTTATACAGGGACCTTTATATGTTGGGACTCTGTCTGGAAAAAGGATGCAGGATGTCTTCTCTAAAGGTTGCTGCAATAGTTCCCTATGGCAAATGTCTGACTGTTACTGAGTGTTTTAGTTATTGTCTTTCAGTATCTAATAACTACGATATTAATTGTTCTGATAATTTCACCCTCCTTTATAGTAAGAGCATAGTAAGGTACTGGCTAGTTGGTTTCTGATATGTGAGATAACTATTTATCCCTCCTAACACCATTGGGGAGCCCTGTTCCTTAGGATGACTGACTGTCTTTATGCCTCAGAAACATCACAAGGTCTAAACCAAAAGAGGCCTTCTCAAGGGCGGGGCACCGGAATGCAATGAGGATCTCCACCTGTGGAGCCCTACTGCCTATGTGGCTTAGACCATTTTTTGTTCTGCTTGTAATGGTAGGCTCCCTTAAAGTAGAAGTGACCTGGCTGGCTTGCAGCAGGTAAAAACCCTGAATGCCACCTCCAGGGCTATACATGGGGTAAATCAAGAGCTGAGTCAGGTCGAGGTGGTAGTTCTAGAAAATCAGGAAGCAATAGATTATTTGCTATTGCAGCATAACCACGGTTGTGAGGAATTTAAAGGAATATACTATTTTAATCTTTCTGACAATTCTCAGCTGATAGAACACAACATATCCAAGATCCTGCATTTGGTGTACTTCATCCCTGGGAACTGTTTTCAAGGCAGAAGCAGATGCAGTCCAACAGGATGAGACTTTTCATCTAAAACTAATCTTGTAGATACGAGATGATAGAAATAGCAGCGGAGAAATGTTAGGGGCAAAAATAGAATGTTGGGGACTAGCTATGGTTATGGAAAATATTAATCATGCTCTGTTAACCATGGTTGCCTTGTGTTCATTAAAGGAAGAACATTCTAACCTGTCTGGGAGTTGTGTATCCCGGGACCTGAGAGTCAACCTTTGAACGCGGTCCATTCTCATTCAATAACTGCCTGTCATCATGGAAATATTAGCAACCTTGTTGCTCAAACAATGGAATACCACCCAGGTTCCTACTTCCCCATGCCTGTAATCCCTGCTTCCCCCTGTAATCCTTGTCCTACCCTATCTAGGCAGCTGGTTTATGGGGGGCTGCAAAGAAGATTTTTTTTGTGGATGACCTGCTGCTCTCCCATACTGCCAGCAGTATTGGAATAAATGCTCATATATGATTCAAAAAAAAAGTACATTTTGGTACTTAAAAATGCTCAGTGGGCTGTAAAGTACAACATAGGGAATATATTCAATAATATGGTAATAACTATGAATGGTGCCAGATGGGTACTGAAAATATTGGGGGAACACTTGGTAAAGTATATGATTACCTAACCACTATGCTGTATACCTTAAACTAAAACAAAATAATATTGAATATAAACTGTAATTGAAAATAAATGTAAGCCCTGGCCAGCGTTTCTCAGTGGTTAGAGCATTGGCCTGTGATCAAAAAGTCACAAGTTCAATTCCTAGTCAAGGGCATGTACCAGGATCACAGGTTTGATCCCCAGGTCTGGGTCAGGGCACATACAGGAGGCAACCAATGGATGCACCTCTCTCACATCCATGTTTTTCTCTCTTTTCCCCTCTTTCCCTTTCACTTTCTCTAAAAATCAATGGAAAAATTATCCTCAGGTGAGAATTTAAAAAAAAAAATTAAACAATAAAAAGGAAGATATAAGATGTTGGCTACAATCCACTCCTCCACTTGGGTAAGAAAAGCAGGAAAATAAAAACTAACACGTGGGGACAGAACAATAATGTTACGTGTGCAGATGTTAAGTTTCATTGCCTGTGGACCATCTGACAGGAGATGCTTGGACAGACAATAGGTCTGCTTTAGGGGAGGTCTGTGCTAAAGGTCATCTTTGGGAATCACTGGCCTTGAAGGCAGCAGGAGAAAATGTGTGGGGAGAAAGTGTCAAGGAGAGCAACCAATTTATTGGGGCCTCCAGAGTGGGCTGAGGGTCTAGGGGTGAAGCAGCTGCTCTTTTTTCCTACAGATTCAGTTTAAGGTACAAGTCAGTATGTCTCATGGCAAAGGCAGGTATAGAATGACAAGTGGAATACTCAGGGTTGCCAAAAGCAGAGGGTCAAGTAAAGAAGTCATAGAAACTAAGACTATCAAGGACAGCTCACAAATGACCAAGAAGTTTGGAATGAATGCAAATGAGAAAGATCAGAGTTTTATAAGCAGGATGACACCAGGGCCAGGGCTCTGGGTAGCGTTGTGCAATCTGGCTGGAAGAAGCATTTTGGCCACATGAAGGGGAAGCAGTGAGGGCTGCTGGCAGGAAGGGGAGGCATTTAAAATACCTAATGACCCTTATGCAATGGGCACTAGCTATTCAGTGTACATGCCAGGCAGGTCACCAGACCCACACAGTATCAGTTAATGCCAGCTGTTTCCTGACAACCAGCAATGGAAAGAGTGGGTACAACCCTCTTTTATGATTGATAGACTATAAATAGGAGGTGTAGATGGCCCTTTAATGGTTGTGGTGTAATGTTAACAAACAAAGGAGGAATGATTTCTTAATAAAACATAGCTCTGCCTTTCATGTGCTTTCATGGAACAAAAGGGAAAACTCAGGATTCAGACACAGAAAGACCTTGTGGGCTGGGAGAATCCGGGTCACTTAGAAGCACCACTGCCTTCAATTTTCCGTCATAAACTAGGCACATTTTAGTCTACACACCAGTCATTCTCCACAACCATGAGACCATCTGTCTTACTTTCCATAGCAGTGAGGTGTTTTTTTCTCAAGAAACATCATAAAATATTTTATGAATAAATAAAAATATAAAAATTTTAAATTTGGGATGCTGCCAAAGTAGCAGTTAAAGTTTAACAACCTTTGAGGAGTAAAAGAGTCTCAAACAGTTAACTCAAAGTCTTCCACCTAATAAACTATAGAAGAGCAAAATAAATGCAAAGCAAGTTGAAAATTATGAAGATATGAGTAGAAATTATAGCATTAAGCTAAGTCAAAAATGTAAAAACAAAAGAAAACAGTCACTTTCCTCTTAGCCCTAAATGCTCCTGGAGAGAATTACTGGAGAAGGCATTACGCAGAACTACCATGAGATTCAAGGTTTAGCACATGGTAATAATGTACCTGGGACGGTAGACCTCCAGAGCCAGGAGAGGCAGGACCACCAAGCTCTGTGGGACAAGCAGGCTCGCTCTTCACTGCGGTAGCTTGGGAAAGGCGGGGGCATGAGTCTCACTCTGCAAGGGGAGGGAGCATTGTACAGCTCTGGAACCATATGTGGGGGTGCATCCAAGTTTCATTCAGAGGTGCCTAAGGTGCTTTTGCCACATTCACCTTTTATTCCCCTTCTTCCTAGTCCCAGAAACAAGTAACCCTCTAATTTCCAGAGTGCAGGAAAGCCCATCATAGGGAAGCCTGGCCTCTGCTTATAATGCCCAGCCACGGGACTCTCAGTTCCCCCCAGGGACAACCTGCCATTTTTTTAAATCCCCGAATATTGGAGGTCTCTTTTTTATTTAGCTGAATTCCACCTCCCTTAGCTTCTCCTTATTGATGCCGTTGGAGGGACCAAGAAGCAATGCAGCTTGTAGGTAGTTCCTTCTGAAATGTTTGTAGCAGTGGTATGATGTTGCCAATGCAGTCTCGTCGGATGACCCCACAAAGGCAGTAGGGATACGTGAGAATTCTGCCTATTAGAAACTCTCAAATGAGCACTGATACTTTCTGTACATCCCGTCTAACCCTGCCCCTTTCAGTGTGCTCTGCCCGCCCTGTCCGTTGGTTCCTTGGGCAGGTTAATGGTCTATGAGTTGGGAGAAATTCTCCCTTCTAATTTCTGCCATTTCTCCTCTTGAACAAACAGATCACCTTGGCAGAAGGCCAGCTCAGACAAACTACAAACATCGAGTTTGGGGATGAGGGAATCAGAGCTCATTTATTTCTGCTCATTGGACTTGACTCAAAAGAGGCAAAGCTGACTCTAAGGTCATTTTTTTCCACTTTTTTCTGCTCTACTCCACTCCCTCTCCAATCACTCTTCCCATCAGAGAAAATTTAAACATCAAGACACATGATTTCCTCTTCAGCTTTGCCTTCCCAGATTACCCTATGCTGTGGAAATGGACCTACGCCATCCATGACACAGTACTCCCTTTCCTGGTTGAGGGATATTGAAGGAGCCTCAATCATCTCTCATAGCATCTAGGAGATAAATCTTTCACTGGATCACATATCCTCTTCTAATGTGGTCTAAAACATGTTGCTTTTTATATATATTCTTCTGTTAAGGAAGTAAGGTCATTTGTTTCATAGATGACCAAGATTCTTTCTCTATATTGAAGTCTTTTTTTTTTTTTTAATTTGGGTGCATTCCAAGAGTAGAGTTATATAAATATGTACTTTACTTACAAGCTTTCTAGGAATTTTTGCTTTATTTTTTTATTTGGCATATATAAATCTATTCCTATTTTTTGGCACATATAAATCTATTCCTATTATTTCTTTTTGTTGTTGATGATTTCAGAGAGAGGAAGAAAGAGGAATAGAAATATAGAAACATCAATGATGAGAAATTATTGATTGGCTGCCTCCTGCATGCCCCCTGCTGGGGATAAAGCCCACACTCCAGGCATATGCCCTGGCCAGAAGTCAAACCTTGATGTCCTAGTTTATGAGTCTACACTCAGCCACAGTCACAATGTTCATGCTACTTTTTTTTAATTTGGTGCTCAATGAGTCTGCTCCCTTAGTATGTTGCTCATGGCTGTGTGGAGTTATAATCGAGCATGGTCTGAAACTGTCCATCAGTGCACTTACTCTATGTTCCCCTGGAGGTGCAAAATCAGCAACTGCATAGGCCCTGCCTGGGGCCACTGCTTAGGAGCTACAGAGTGATCTTCAGCTGCCTGTTACTTGTATTGGGCTTGGGAGTGCCTGGGAGAGGCCCAGCTGTGAAACAAGGCAGACTGCTGTTAGTGCCCAGCTTGGGATTTCTTATTGTGAGGAATAGGCCACACTAATGCCAGCTGCTGCTTGTTTGATAGATTTTAGAAAAGACTGAACCTGAGCCAGGACAAGCCATTCATATGAAAAGGCTGTAGCAAATGTTTGGCTGGGGCTGCAAATTGAATGTGGTAAGATCTTACTAGGGAATCACTATCGTGGAGCAAACAGTGTGAGCCAGGCTGATAAAAACTCAGATATGGTGACTGCCACTGCCCTCTACAACAGCCGAGGTCTCAGCATAAGAACAATGACCTCTGCCAGCTTTTGTCTTGGAGAAATGCACCCATGAGTTCTTGCCTGGGTGCCAAGCAGTCCAGTTCCTCCTGGTATGTCCCTGGATCCCCTCAAGCCACTGCCCCAGCACTGGAACTCAGAAGGTGTGAGTCCAAGTAAACCCAAGTGCCAGTCCTTTAAGAGACTCTGCCTGGATTTCCAGCAGCCTCCATGTCACAATCCATGCTGGTTTTTATAGCCCTAAGTTACAGGGACTTCTCTTCCCAGCACTGAAACCCTGTGCTGTGGGGTCTGTGTGGGGCTGGGACCCCTCCTTCTGACGGGAGCCCTCTGAAGCCGAGATATCCCCCTCTATTAAAAACACACCACATGTGAGTATTGGAACAGCCTGTTTCACGCCTCTGCTCCTCCTATCAGACTCATTGTTCTTTCTTCTTTAATTCTCTATTTTGTAGGACTTCCATTTCAGGCTGTTATGAATAATGATTGTTCTATATTTTAGTTGTAATTTTATATGATTGTGTAAGGTAGCAAGTACCAATGTTTAACTATGCTGTCATCTTGGTTCTCCTCCATATATTAATAACCCCAGAAAGATATTCTTCTATATTATAACTTCTTTCCTACTCCATTCCTTTTTCTGTAGTTTTTATTTCACAGAACGCTAATTGGTCAGCAACTGGATTTTCCTTTCTGGATATTCATTATATTCCTTCCCATCCTATTCCACTTTGTATAGTCATTCTACTTTATTAGAAAGCTGATGGGTTTGGCCTCCAGATCATTTTTTCTCTTTTGCCAACTCTCTTCATTTCTGTTTATGGTACATCTTTTAATTCTGTGATGGTTTTTAGCATTCTTACATTTCTTTTACTTTTTGTCCAGCATTTATCTAAATCCACCTCAACATCTTCTATATGTTCATCTCTATCATATGAACTTCATGATATCTTACATTTTATCCAGAGCATAGACTATATTTACTTTTTTTTTAGGGTTCTTTGCCAATAGCTGGGGAGAGTTTAATCCCCTTTTTCTACCTGCAAGGTTTTAAGCTGAAGGCCTGGTGGTTGTGTGCTACCTCTGGTTGAAATCTTCTTGCCTGTCAGGAATCTAATTTGCACGTCTCTGTTGAACTGGGATGAATTGTCCTCTGCTGATACTGGTCCATGTGCTGAACATGAAAAGGAGAATGAACCCCTGGATAAGTCGATACACACACTGCTCTTCTATTCATCTTTGCTGGAGATATGTCATGCACATTGGCAGTCCTCAGGAGGAAGTATTCTATTGCTCCTTATTTCTATCATCTCTGCTGTTGAGCTAAATCCCAAAATACAGGGAACTGCCATATGAACATTTTCACCCAAGTAACACTGTCCTTGGTGGATGTAGCACAATAGAAATTCCAATTGAGGCCGAAACCGGTTTGGCTCAGTGGTAGAGCGTTTGTCTGCGGACTGAAGGGTCCCATGTTTGATTCCGGTCAAGGGCGTGTACATGAGTTGTGGGCACATCCCCAGTAGGGGGTGTGCAAGAGGCGGCTGGTCGATGTCTCTCTCTCATCGACATTCCTAGCTCTTTATCTCTTTCCCTTCCTCTCTGTAAAAAAAAAAATCAATAAAATATATATATATAAAAAAAAGAAATTCCAATTGAGTAGCTAAAAGAGGGGAGTGACTGTGTAAGGAAAGCCTTGAGCATATCAGAAAGCAAATCCTCTTACTGGGGTTTGGTGGACAGGCTTTCTGTTTGACCCCTGGGATCAGGTCTCTGAAGAAGAACCACACATATGGGGCAAATGCAAACAGCGTCCTTCCTCCCCTCTCTCTAGACTGATGTTGTTTCAGAGCTTTAGAGAAGAGCATTTTTAAAAATATATTTTTTATGGATTTCAGAGAGGAAGGGAAATGGGGAGAAAGATAGAAACATCAATGATGAGAAAGATCAGCTGCGTCTGGCATGCCCTCCACTGTAGATTGAGCCTGCAATCTGGACATGCACCCCAACAAAGAATTAAATTGTGATCTGATTCATAGGTCAATGCTCAACTACTGAGCCACACTGACAGGGCTAGAAATGAGCATTTTTCAAAGTTCTACACTGGGCTCAGTAACAAAACTCCTTGATTCTAGTTCTAGATGTTTTGTACCACCTCCTTCATTTCCTGGAAGTTCCCGTGGAAAGTGGAACAGATAGAATTAGACATGGGGAGCAACTCTCATTCAAAGCCAATTCATCTTCTACTGTGTAAATTTTATCTTCTTATTTGGTGCATGTTTTTGTAAACTGCATCAAAGACTTTCTTGAATGAATTACTATGTTACAAATGAACAAAATATTTCAAACTAAACAAAGAGGCTTTAGAAAACTAAGACTCGAGTGCTTGATAAAGTCAAAAGCGATTTTCAAAGTATTTGACCATTTCTATTCTTTATAATTTTACTGAAATACAAGCGCTGCTCAGTTCCATTAAATGTTTTTATTAGGGTGGATTATCTCAGCTTGCCTTCTGTTGGGCTGGTCAACAGACTAGTTTGCCTGGGCAGCTCTCCTGGGAGGTGTATTTTGATGAGAAACAGAATATAAAACTTGCAGTTCTTGTTAACTTGCTCTCTCAAGTTCACTCAGCAAACTAGCAAATGGGGATCACTCATGATTCTCATAGCTGTGCTGGTCTTGAGGTAGAAAATGTGTTTCTTTCAAAGGCTGATCAGAGAATAGTAAATGAACTCTACTCAGGGGCTATTTCAGGCAATGCTCTCAGTAGACGATCTTGGGCCCAGTCCTCAACACTGGAGGCTCCTCACACTTGTCAGCTCTGCCTACTGGGCTCTCTCCATGTTGAGATCTTATCTCAGGCTGCTTTGTCCCTTAAAACTCCTTTCCCACAAAAGTGCATCTACCAGGTGCAGCAGATTCCTGCTCCACGAGTCGGTAGGCTCCTGACATCAAAGGGTTCCCACCGAAACCAAAATGGCCTTTCTCTCCCAGTATTTGCTTTGGAATTCACAAAAGCCAGACCCAAGGAACATGATGACAACCTAAAAAGCCCGTGATTAATTTATGCTGGTCCCCAAGCCTTTGCCCCTCAGTGCCACATGGTGAAGCCATTACCAGCACCTGGTTTTGCTCCATAACCAGACAGCACTTCCAGGAAGTTTAGTCATCACCTGAATAGAAATAGGCTTCAGTGTGTGCATTCTTATAGTGCTATTTTATGCAAACCGCTTTTATCCATTCCCTCACTGAGATCCTGTGCATAAGCAACCCTACTTACCAACAGATTATTTACACGTGTAATTAATAGCTTTTTTCAACCAGTTGTCTAATGCTCCCTGTTTCAATGTTTTTGTACAAGTATGCGGCTAAAATGGCAGGAAATGGGAATTGTCCAAAGGAGAAGTAGCTGTGATAAATGAGACCTTGTCAGGCTATTTACATACAAGAAACAATATAATCAAAGAAATGAAGTAACTCTGCAAAATTTTCAAGTTGTATTAAATCAGTAGTGCTTATTCTTTTGGCCAAACCAAAGCTTTTTAAAATATATTATATATTATCTTTGGTTTGAAAAGAACCAGTATATATAAGGAAAAAATGTATTGTAATTGTTTAAACAATATGTATAATTGGCCCCGGTTGGATAGCTCAGTTGGTTAGAGCCAAGGTTACAAGTTTGATCCCCTGACAGAGCATATATAAGAAGCAACAAATGAACATGAAGCAACCACTGAATGCATAAACTGGTGGAACAACAAACTCTCTCTCTTTCTCTCAAATGCCTAAATTAAAAAATAATAATAATATATATTATTGAATGTGTTTTTCTGCTGGAAAGTATAGAAACTTTGCACAACAGGGCACAATTCAGATTATAGGGTTTTTCATTAAAGACTGAACAAATGTTATTTTGGTCAATGTCAGAGTGAGGAAAAGCTGTCTAGAATGGAAGAACAGCATTATGTCAATTTTTCTCTAGAGAAAATTAGTAGTATTTCTGAGGTTACATTTCTAGATGGCCTCATGTGCCTTCAGTTGTCTGTAAAATGAGAGGTCAGACCTGAGAAGATGGGATATACACTCTTGACTGTAGCACCTCAACTACTGGGGGTTGGCCAGGATACTGAAGTTCTGCCGGTCAAAGATCTCAGCTGTAGAGAAGTCTTGATGTACTTGACCTGTGCTGATCACTATAACATTTCCACTCTGAGCCACAGAAGACTCAAGTTTTCCCAGGGTGGCTCTCCATGTAGATTGGGGTAAAAAATCATTCTTTAAATTCTGGCAGCAAGAAAAATTCAGTGTTCTAGGATTGGGCTTATCCAACTGTGCTGACTCTGGGTCATTGCTAAGGAAAGAGAGATTGTTATGGACTCCAAGTACAATTACTAAGCAATAGACACATCACCCAAACCATGACAAAAGGCATCGTCCCAGAGCTCAAATCTCCTTGACCTGTAAGTACTGACAACCTCTCAATAAAGAGCCTTCATCTGAGTAAATATGCAGGTCATCCCAAAATTGGTTAGCCATGGGTCTTCATCACAGTTTAGATTACAGCTGTCACAACAGAAGTGTCTGGTTAACATAGCTCAGCAGCAATCTGAGATATGGCTAGAGCCTTTGAGGTGCTTTTTTAACTGTGACCATCTGCTGTGGAGCCTCAGAATACCCCGTTTTCATGCTGGGTTCCTGAAAACAACAGAGATGGCTGATGTGAAGGCCCACCTGAGGGAAGCCCAAGTTTCATGTATCACCTAAATTGTATCCTGGAAAGGATGAGGCTAATTTTAAAAAGCCTTTATTGTTGAAAGTATTACATAGGTCTTCCTTTTCCCCCCATTAACCTCTTCCAGCCTGCTTCCATCCCTACCCCCAGGCCCTTACCTCCCCATTGTCTGTGTCCATCCTATATGCAAATATGCATACAAGTTCATTGGTTGATCTCTTCCCACCCAGCCTCCCCTGCTTTCCCTCTGAGGTTCAACAGTCTGTTCATGTTCCTATGTCTCTGGGTATGAGTGAGATCATGTGATACTTGTCCTTCTCTGACTGGCACATTTTGCTCAGCATAATACTCTGCAAGTAGGATGGGGCTACTTTAAGTGTTTCCAGCTTGTTCCAGTTTGTGGGATGGGAGAGAATTTGTGAATCTTGCCATGGAGTTGGGAAGTCTCTAGGAAGGACATTTTCCCCTCACTGACTCCACTTTCTTGCCTCCCTTTCATGACCTTCCTCACCCTCATCAGCCCCCTCCTGGGCACCTGTCCAGTCCTCTTTGTGTCTGCATCTCAGCGAGGCATTAGCTGCCACCCCTTCCTTGAACCTACTTCACCTGCACTTCTGTGAAGAAGGTTCCAGTTCTCTCCCACCTCTCTGGTCTCTCCTTCCTTATGCCCTCTGTGGGCTTCTCTTCCTCACTTGCCTAATAAAGCTTAGCTTTTCTCTGTCCTCAAAGCTCTTTCCCTCTTCTGCACACTGTGCGCAGATGGACCCATACACCCACCTCCCATACACTTTTGAAATTCTGATTCTCTATCTCCATTAGACCCACACCCTTTCTCTAGATTCATATTCCCAACTGTATGCTTCATGTGCATAAATTTCATTGTATGTGAATTACATCTCTATAAAGTTAAAAAAGAAAAAAGGAAATGGCATCCCCTGATTTACTATTGTATTGATCTACCACACATGGCATGTTAACCCCTCCACATTCTGGCTAAAATTTAGAGTTTTAGCACCAACTTACTTCTACCAGCTCACTACATTTCAGATTAGCAAGTCATGACTACATTTTAAATCATTCCCTAAATTAGATGTTTCCACATGGCCCCTTTTTATATATATATATATATATATATATATATATATATATATATATATATATATATATATATATATATATATATATATATATATATACTAGGCCCAGTGCAAGAAATTCATGCACAGGAGAGGGAGGGCCATTCAGCTCAGCCTGCATCCTCTCCAGTCTGGGACCCCTTGAGGAAGTCTGACTGCCGGTTTAGTTTAAACTGGTAGTCGGACATCCCTCTCGAAATCCTGGACTGCTGACTCCTAACAGCTCACCTGCCTGCCTGCCTGATCACCCCTAACCACTCTGCCTGCCTGCCTGCCTGCCTGATCGCCGCCAACTTATCACCCCTGTCGGCCTGGTCACCCCTAACTGCTCTCCCCTGCTGGCCTGATCACTCCTAACCATCTCTGCCTCGGCCCCCACCATGGAGCTTTGTCCAGAAAGAAGTACGGAAGGATGTATGGAAGATGTCCAATCTAATTAGCATATTACCCTTTTATTAGTATAGATTATTGATTTCAGAGAGGAAGGGAGAGGGAGAAAGAGAAACATCAATGATGAGAGTCTTTGATCAGCTGCCTCCGGCAAGCCCCTTACTAGGGATGGAGCCCACAACCCAAGCATGTGCCCTGACCGGAAATCAAACTGTGACCTTCTGGCTCATGGGTCAATGCTCAACCACCAAGTCACACCTGCTGGGCTCTCACGGCCCCTTTTGTTTGCACACACTATTTCCTATTTCTGGAATACCTTGCCCTCCAACTTCTTGGTTTTCTGGTCAACACCCAGTCATTCTTCAGTACCTCTTCCAACCACAGGAGGCATTTTATTCCTCTGCATCAGATTCCCTCACAGTGCTGATCTCAGGAGGCAATCTAAGAGTTCAAGTTTAGGACTTTTTTCTGAATGGCAGGGATCAAGGGTAGAAAAAAAAAAGAGAGAGAGAGAGACTGTAAAATTGCACAGGTCTGGATTTCAATCTCAGATCTGTCCCTGTGTTACCCTGGGCAAATAAATTGGCCTCTGAGTGTGAGCTTCATATTTATAAAAACAAAATTAACACTATACACCCAATAAATTGCTTTGGGAGAATTATATGGGATGAGGTGCTTCAGGTGATTGGTACACTCAACAAAAGTTAACTTTCTTTGTTTCTTCCTCTACCTTGACTACTTTTGTATGTTTGTCCACATTTAAATGTCTGTTATTGAGTGGGTCATCTATAAATGTTTTCTTGAATGAATGAATGAATGAATGATTGAATGAATGATTTTTTCCTAATTCCAGTTGTGGACCGCCTCTTCCCGGTAGGCATTCCTGAATTGCTCTGACTTTTTACATATCACAATAGGATTAACAGAGGGCCTGAAAAGTTGATTTTTGTTACAAGTTACTATGCTCTACTGCTACTGATGACAATGATGATAATAGAATAAATAAACACTACGCAAGACTTCATAATGAGTCTTTACCCAAGAAAACCAAATCAAATCAAATCATTAGAAACATCAAGGAAATTTAGTAAAACATCCTTCAGTAAAATGGCAGATGACAAAACTTCATATTTCCTAAACATAAGCAACAAGTATTTAGAAAATGAAATTCAAACATTTTTGAAAGGATGGGGATGAATGCTCTGAGGGGAGAGAGGATTTATCTTCTTTTTATTCTCTTTTGTATTTGAATTGTCAACTATGTGCAGATATTTTCTCAATAAAAACTCTAATTCTAAGATGGCATTATAAAAATAATTCAATTATTTCTTAGGCTCCTTCTTCCTCAAATTAATACAAAGTTATTGGTTGATTTATGAAGTATGCTTTTTAAGTTAGGTGATATTTGATCACCTTTGTAATATATTCTTTAAAATGCACTCATGTACATTATCTCCATTTTCACTCACATAGATTTAACCTTCTGCTTTATTACAGAAGCTGAGTTTGCCAACACTTTAACAGCCCCCCCCTCTGAGCTGTTTCCCACAAGTGGAATGACACTCCCTCCCCCAGAGTCACATCTCACCTCCAGAAGTCCTCTGGGTCTGCTGCAGCTGCTGCCTTTAACATGAGGCCCGGGGTTCTGGAAGGATCTCACCTTCTCTCTCCCTCACCTGGGATTGTGGGTTTCAGCAGGAAGTCAATGCATTTGGAACAAAAGGATTCACATCCCACTTGCTCAGGGTAAGCTTTCTTTGGCTACATAGCAACCCAGAAGCACACAGGGCTCAACCAGCATTAGCTTCTCAAGGCCAATAATCCCATGACACCCCCCATTCTTGTCACCCTGGGTCCCAGTCTGTGATTCAGGCCCCTCCTTTGCTCTCTACTGGTCAGATGTTCTCCAGCCAAATCACTCTGCACCTCCCCAATGCTACATGGCCTACCACACCACCACATTCATTCCTTCCTTTTAAAATTGTTTTTTAATTTATTGACTTGAGAGAGAGAGAAGAGGGGGAGAAGGGAGAGAGAGAGAAAGAGAGAGAGAGAGAGAGAGAGAGAGAGAGAGAGAGAGAGAGAGAGAGAAGAGGAGGGGAGGGAGGAAGAGAAATTGAGAGAGAAACATTGATTTTCTATTCCATCCACTCATGTACTCACTGATTGCTTCCTCTATATGCCCTTACCAGAGATTGAACCTGCAGCAACCTTGACATATCAGGCTGAGGCTCTATCTAACTGAGCTACCTGGCCAAGTCTCTTCACATTAGACACTGTCAGCTATGCCCTTAGCCTCTTCACAGGACAGATCAGCTCTCCCACCTGGACTGAAACATAACACCGCACTGAGAACCCCTCCTCCCGTGCTCTTCTCAAGTGCACAGATACCCCCACTGACCTTAACAGACGGGACATTGGCATTCTCTCTGCCAGTCTTATGCCCATTCTTCTTTCTTCTTTGTATCTTATGTCCCTCATTAGCTGCCATCACCTTAGTCCCTGTTCCCTTCATTATTTTATTGAAGATTGTACTGCATCATTGCCTAACTGCCTATCTCTCATTCCCTCACCCGCCAGTGATCCTAACCATCGTCTTCACTTACCTCAGTGTGCATGTGGTTATACATGGACCCCAGCCTGTCATTCAGCACCAGTCTCTTTAGCTGCCTGCTCCTGTAGTCTATAGACTGGGGTGCCCTCCACTGGTGCCGCCTCACCTCAAGCATTTTAATTTCAACCCAAAGAGAAGCACACTTGAAAATTTTAGAAGAAAACTGGAATTTTTTTTTTTTTAAAGTGGTAGGCAGATTTGAAAAGTACAGACTATGGCTTTTTTTTGTTTGTTTGTTTATTTGCCTATTAGCCTTTGGGACAAAAATCTTAAGTCCATGGTGTCAACCCTAAGACCTTGCTATGCTGGCTTCTGTGCTTTGAGAATAGGATTCTTTTTGGTTAGATCCCTTACCTTCCCCCAAATTCCTCCTGACTAATCTAATTTTGCAACACTTGGCACTGTTGTAATCTAATGAAAACCCTCCAGATTAAGGGTGAGAGTAAAAAGGAAGATAGCTATAATTAGAGTGTATACCATTGTAATGGTTTCTTTACATTTTATTTTCTTTGCTATGTGAAAGACTTCTATTAAATAATACCATTGTCTATTATAGAAATATAGAAACTGTAAAGTGAAGAAGTTAAATAACCTTCACACCTAAGGAATAACTGGTAAAGTTGAATTTTAAATAATGCCATTAGTCTAATACTAATTGGAGCCAGTGTTTGACCACATAATTAATTAGCCTTAATTCTATTTATAACTTGATTTTTTTTTTAATTTACAATCAGAATGACAATTTATTGTATGAAAATAAGTTATCTACAGTGGATAAAAAAATAAAAAATAAAAAACTAGAAACCATTGTATCTTTCAGGTACCTTCTAGATATGTCTTCTTGATATTCAATACCCACCTCTCCCTACCTCCCTTTGCTATAATCACAAGTGGGCAAAACCTGGAAACTATATGCCCAGTCCCTTGGAAATCCAATTGGCCTCCACAAGAGAAGGCCTCCGACAAAACTGGAAGGCAGAAGGAAAGAGGAGCCATCAAATGCCCCCACAGCCTTTGAGGGGAGGCAGGTAACTTTGGCAGACAGCAGTGATGGGGCTTCATTGGGGAGCGCCCTGCTCCAGGGCTGCCTTCACTTCAGGTCTGTGGCTTCTGAGATTTTTGAGCTCCCAAACCCTCTGGCATCCTTGTGAGAGCAGTCCCTTAGGTACTGGAGATGGCAGAGACCACAGAGATCTCGGCCCTTCCACAATTTCCAAAGGCAGCCCATTATTTCCCAATCCTAATATATATAAAGTGAGGGGCCATCATGACCTAAACAACCAGACAAATGACCAAACAGCAGGCTGCATGGGGAGACCAGGCCAGAAGTGGGGACAGTTAGGGGCAACCAGGCCAGAAAGGGGAGGGGGCAGTTGTGGATGATCAGGCTGGCAGGGGGGCAGTTGGGGGTGACCAGGCCAGCAGAGGAGGCAGTGAGGGGCAAGCAGGCTGGCCAGGAAGAGCAGCTGGGGGTGACCAGGCCGGCATGGGAGCGGGGGGTTCAGGTAGGCAGGCAGGAAAGCTGGTAGGAGTCAGCAGTCCTGGATTGTGAGAGGGATGTCCAACAACCGGTTTAGGCCTGATTGATCAGGTCTAAACCAGCAGTTGGACTTTCCTGAGCATTCCAGGATTAGAGAGGATGCAGGCCTGGCTGAGAGGCCCTCCCAGCCCACTGCACAAATTTTGTGCAATAGGACTCTAGTATATATATTAAAAGGGTAATGTGGAAACATCTAATTTAAGGAATGATTTAAAATGTAGTCATGACTTGCTAATCTGAAATGTAGTGAGCTGGTAGAAGTAAGTTGGTGGTAAAACTGTAAATTTTAGCCAGAATGTGGCAGTAGATCAATACAACAATAGTATATCAGCAGAATGTCATTTACTTTTTTTCTTTTTTTAACTTTATTGAGATATAATTCACATACAATGAAATTTATGCACATGAAGCAAACAGGGGTGATCAGGTTGGCAGGCAGAGGTGGTTAGGGGTGATCAGGCTGGGAGGGGGAGAAGTTAGGGGCAACCAGGCAGGCAGGCAAGGGTGCTCCCAGGACTTAGGATCCACAGTCCTGGATCGTGAGAGGTATGTGTCCAGGGATCAGGCCTAAACCGGCAGTCGGACATCCCCTGAGGGGTCCCAGATTGCAGAAGGTGCAGACTGGGCTGAAAGGACCCCCCCCCTCCATGCATGAATTTCATGCACTGGGCCTCTAGTTCTCTAATAATCTACTACTAACCTTTTATTCTCTGAAATATACCTAGAGAGGTACTTGGATTTTTTATTAAACCCCTACTGGAAAATCTACATAGCCTACTTATTTTTTAATACATAAAAGTTTCCTAAGCAATGACAACTGCAGTTAATGGGTGAAATTAAATAATCTGCAAATAGCAGGAGAAAAGAGATGTTTCAATTTAGATAGGTTTGAGATATATATTTTCCCATTTTAGAACATGCATTTTGTATACATTATGAAAGAACTAGTTCCATTATGCTAATATGAACAATAGTAACAGTTTTATTTTGTGCCTTACCCAGCTCACCTTACCTGCATATCCTGGGTATGAATTTTATTACAACTCATGGAATGCTCTGTCTGGGGCAAGATTGTCTGTGTGATGATCTTACTCCCGTTCGGACTGCAGGGAGAGACTGCATCTGAGCACCACTCCCAGAGACTGGACTTACTGTATTTAAATAAAACCTGGGGGGGGGGGGGTATTTTTTATTATTGTCACTATTACTTAGGTCCCTCTTTCTCCCCTCCCTCCAGCCCCTCCCCCAATTTATGGCCTGTGGGCCAAGAAATATAAAAAGTCCTGCCATTAGATAAATCCTTAAATCTATTATGCTTTTATCTAATGGAGTGAAAGATGAGGAGAAGGTGCTTTCCCCTGAGGTAACAAATCTGAGAGGGTTTTTTGTACTGTGCTGGGAGATAAAGCATATCTTTTCCAGACATCTAACACTACTGAGCTCTTCTCTGCATTAGAGATCCATTCCCACCAGGAGGCCTCCTCTAGTTCCAGAGTGGTCCCACGGGTTTCCTCTTCCAGATCCAGGCCAGTAAGAGCATCGCACCCTCCAGGAGGGAGTGAGGGTCCCTCTGCTGTCCACCTGAAACCTCCTGGGTGTGCTGAGCTGCCTCATTTGTGCAGGAAGATCTATGGTTCCTAATTCCTCACTTCCTTTCTCTCTTCTTCCCTCACTTTCCTTTCTTCCCTCTCTCCCTCCCTCCCTTCTCCCTTCAGTTGTTTCTGAGCATCTTCTGTGTGTGTGTGTTGCTATTACTGGGTGTCAGGGATGTTCTGTTGATCAGGACCCAGTAAACCTCTTCAAAACCCAGACCCTGTTGGAGAAGACAGTCAAGACTTGATGATTACAGGGCAGTTTGATGCATGCTATACCAGGACTAAGACAGGACCCTTCCCGGCACACAGAAGGGGCAGCTAGCCTGCCTAGGACAGAAATAACATGTGAAACACATATTTAATTTTCAATTATTTTGTAGTTATCATATTCTTAGTTTTAAAATTTTTAACTTTAATAATATATAATATTTAACTAAATATATCCAAAATATTATCATTTCAACATGTAATTGATATAAAAATTTGCTATACTATATTATATACTTACAACTTAGAAATTGGTTTCCAATCACACTAGTTGCACTTCAGGTGGCTTCTGCCTTGGACGTGGGTCTGGGAGGTGGGGAGGAGCTCCCTAAAGACCTGGCTCTGCAGAGCTAAGGAGTGTGGGAGGACTTAGGTAGGGGGAGAGAAGAAAGGACACTCCATGGAGACAAGGTGGGGAAGGGAGTTTGGGGAAGGCACATGGAGAGTGACAAGCGGGAGCTCAGAGAACACCAGGTGAGATCAACATGAAGTGTGTGTGCAAAAGAAATCTGAACTTTCTCCTGTGGTCAGTAGGAACCCCACATATGCACTGAGTAGTGACTTGGTCAAGTGAGCATTTTTAGAAGAATCTAGAAAGACATCCATAGCACAGAGGGAGAATGAAGGGTGGAGAGCAGGACCAGAATCAGGAAGCCTCCTAGAAAGCTGCCAGAATCGTCCAGGCTGCAGGTTATGGAATCTTGCATAAAGCCAGTGGTTGGAAGGTAGGAAAAATGAATGCCAAAGTGATTCGATTAATGGAAATAAAAGAATCTGATGACAGAACGAGGGAAACTCAGGTTTGGAAAGTGTGTGTGTGTGTGTGTGTGTGTGTGTGTGTGTGTGATGCTGCTCAGTGACACGGAGCACAGAGGAGGGCAGGTTCTGGGGCAAATGGGGGTTTTCTTTGGAAAACACTACATTTGAGGTTTGTCTTAGCTGGGGCCCTCATAACAAGATACCACAGACTGGGGGCTTAAACCACAGACATTTTTTCCTCATAGTTCTGGAGGCTGGAAGTCCAAAAACACGATGCTGGCAGACTGGTTCTGGTGAGAGCATGTTTCCTGGCTTGTGGCTGGCCAGCTCCTCGCTGGGCTTCATGTGGCCAAGAAGGAGGTAAGGACAGAGCTTTCTGGTGTCCCTCTTTAATGACTCCTCCAGGTTAGAGCCCATCTTCAGGACCTCAGTTAACTTTAATTACTTTCTCATAGGCCCCACCTCCAAATACAGTCCCATTGGGGGTTAGGAGATAAAACATGAATTTGGGGAGACAATTCCATCCGTAACAAGATTGTTGGGAGCCAACCAAGGGGAGAAGCTACATGGAGGATTCAGCCCTGGGGCCATGGGATGAGGTCTGGAAGAAGCTCAATATGTGATCTAACAGGAGCATTGGCAGCATTTGCTCAGAAGCGTGGCCACACTCAGCAGAGATGGATGCTGCTAAGCAGCCAACCAGACATACCAGGCCCGGGCAGAGCAAACGACTCCAAGACTCAAATGCATCTATGAATAAAGGGTGTCTCCGGTGATCTCTTTGTCTTGGTGGCTTCATCTGATGTGAGCTGTTCTACCACTAGCCCTCTGTGCAGAGTCCTCTTCTGTGGTGACCTTGAATTTCTCCTATTCACAGCAAAAGTGCCTCTGTCTGTACTAACGCTAATGCCCCACTCCTGGTAGACAACTGCTGCCCTGATGATAAATCAGAAAGAGAAACTGCAGGCTTGGGTAAGAACATTATTATCCCCTCCAATGACAAATGCAAACCAGATGTTCGCAATCCACCAACATGGTCCCTCCATCCCTTTCCCACAGTTCCCAGGCTAGGAAACAAGGTAAAAGCCCATTAGCAGAACATTCTCTGTTTTTAAAGATGAGTTCGATCATCTAAAATGCTAAAGTGGTCCTACTATCATTAATTCATTCAAATGACATGGGTATTATTTCACACAACAGCAAATCTGTTTCTCTGAGTCCACTTTCTTGTCTATAAAATAGAGATAAATAATATCGGCCTTGATAACTTTCTTCACAGCGATGCTGTAGGGATCAGTGAGATCACAAAAATGAAAGCTTCTTGAAAACTTAAACGGCTTATTTTGACCCTTATTGTAACACCTATGTGTTACTGACATGTTTGCAGTTCCAAAGAGGGGGGAAAAAGAACATTCTGAAGAAGTAAGAAAATAATTTGTCTCGCTGGATTCCTATTCCATGAACCAGAGGGTCTGGAACATTCTTCAGGGAAATTCCCTAGTGTCAGAAACAGGCAAGGATTTCCATGAGAGTGACACAAACTCCTTGCCAGTTATGCTCTAAGAAAAATATTTTTAAAATTGATTTCACTTTCCAGTTCTAGTCAAGGTGGAGTATTCTCATTTCTTCGCCAAGTTATCCTTCTTTTTAAAAAATGCTGGACATAACACCACAACTCAGTCATAAAAAATTAAGCAGAATTATTCATGATCCAGCAATTCCTCTTTCTGGTATATAATCAAAAGAATTCAAAACAAGGTCTCAAAAAGTACGTGTACACCCATGTACATTGCAGCATTATTCACCATAGCCAAAAGGTAAAAGAAATCATGTCCATCAACAGATAAATGGATTTTTTTAAATGTGGTACATACAACATGGATGAACCTTGAAACGTTATGTCAAATGAAATAAGCCAGTCACAAAAAGATGCATATTCTATGGTTCCACTTATACGAGGCACCTAGAATAGTAAAGTTTATAGGGACAAAAAGCAGAATGGTGTTTGCCAGGCAGGGGGAGGGAATGATGAGTTATTATGTAATGGGCACAGAGGTTTAGTTTGGAAAAATGAAGAGATCTGGATACAGATGGTGCTATCGGTATAGCACCATCTGTATCCAGATCTCTTCATTTTTCCAAACTAAACCTCTGTGCCCATTCAATGTGAATATACTTAATTCCGCAGATTTGTAACTTAAAATTGTCAATTTTATGCTATGTGTATTTTACCACAATAAAAGAAAGTCAAACACAGGAAGAGTCTGAAAGGTGAAAAGAATAAGGCAACTTCCTAGGGCCCTTGGTACTTGAGGAACAGCACAGCAGTGAGGGTCCTGGGCTTTTTCCCATCTCTGTGTTACTCAGGCACAGCACTGGCGAAGCCTGCAGCCTGGAACTACCAACAAAGGTACAAAGAAACCCAAGCAATGCCTGATTCATGGGTCTGTGAGACCAGGAAGTGCCAATCTCACAGATCAGAAAGTCTTTTTCTTTTTTTTGGGTAATAGGTTTTATTTATTTTTCAGACAAGCTTGCTTTGTTTTATATTATTTTTAACTAAATGTATAGATTCAAGTATACATTTATATGATACATCATCTGTATATTATAATGTGTGCCCACCACCCAAAGTCAAATCTTCAACATAAGCAAAACAATCGAAGTGATACACCACATAAAGGATAAAGATCATATGATCATATCAATATTTGCAGAAAAATCATTTGACAAACTACAACATCCATTTATGATTAAAATACTCAATGAAATGGATATAGAAGGAAAAGTACCTCAACACAATAAAGGCCATATACCTCAGTTGATGTCACATCCAATGGTGAAAAACTGAAAGGTTTTTCTCTAAGATCAGAAACAAGACAAGAAAGTCCACGCTCACCACTTTTATTCATTATGGTTCTGGAAGTCCCAGCCAGAGCAATCAGGAAAGAGAAAGAAATTAAACTTACCCAATTTGAAAATGAGAAAGTAAATTGTAACTTTTTACAGATGATTCTTTACATAGAAAACCCTAAATACTCCTCCAAAAACTCTTAGAAACAATAAACAAATATAATAAAGTTGTTAGATATTAAATCATTGCACAAAAATCTACTGCATTCCTATATACTAACAGTGAAATTTCAGGGGGGGGGAAATGGAAAAAACAATTCCTTTTGCAAATGTGTGGACAAGATAAAATATCTAGGAATAAGCTTAATGAAGAATGTTAAGGACCTAGTCACTTAAAACTTCAAAGTATTATTAAAAGAGATTGGAAAAGACACAATAAAATGAAAATATTGTCTGTGTGATTGAAAGTATCAACAGTTAAAAATATCCAAAGAGCCGAAACCAGTTTGGCTCAGTGGTAGAGCGTTGGTCTGTGGACTGAAAGGTCCCAGGTTCGATTCCGGTCAAGAGCATGTACATTGGTTGCGGGCACATCCACGGTGGGGGGTGTGCAGGAGGCAGCTGGTCAATGTTTCTCTCTCATTGCGTTTCTGGCTCTCTATCTCTCTCCCTTCCTCTCTGTAAAAAATCAATAAAATATATTTTTAAAAATATATATCCAAAGAAATACATTCTCCAAAGCAATATACAGATTTACTGCAATCCTCATCAAAATTCCAATGACATTTTTAAAGAAATAAAACCAAAAAATCATCAGAAAGTCTTTTGACAATAATGGTGTTACTCTAGCAAAGTATCAGTGGAAAACACTCCTATCCTTCAACTCCCACCACAATTTAGACATGACTTACTAGACAGCTAAACTTCCACATTTTGTATTATCAATCATTTTGTCACTTTCAGTGACATGTAGAAACCTTCCTTCTACTTCACTCCTTTATCCTCCCCCATACACACACACTTTTTAAACCTAATTATTATATTTTCTCTGCATAAATTAAACACAATCAGATGTTATTATAATTTTTTCTGAAATCATCAAATATAATTTTAAAACATCATGAGGAAGATATTCTACATTATATACTCCCATTTACCAGCTTTATTATTCTTTGTCCCAAGTTTCTTTCTGTTCTAATTTTCCTTCTGCTTGGAGAAAATTAGAACTAAAAACTCTTTTTAAAAAGGTCTACGGATGACAAATTCTTTTGGTTTTTTTCCTCTGAGTATGTATCTATTTTCTCTTCATTCCTGAGTGGTATTTTTCACTTGGGATAGCATCATCAACCAAGAGATTCTAATAGTCATGGAACACTCCAACCAAAAACAGTATGATACACATTCTTGCAAAAAAAAAATGTGATTATCAACATTTTTCCCAATTTGTATATTGTATGTTCATTCTCTTTACATTTCAAATTTGTGTGGTTATGAAAATCTATCTTTAAGATAAAATTGTATAGTACACACACATATACATATACAAATAATGCATGTAAAAATTATTGAAAACTGAATAAGTCAGTGGTCTAGTCCAGTGGTTGGCAAATTGTGGCTCATGAGCCACATGCAGCTCTTTAGCCCCTTGAGTGTGGCTCTTCCACCAAATACTATGTGTGGGTGCACACGTACAGTGCGATTGAAACTTCATGGCCCATGTGCAGAAGTCAGTTTTCAGCCTGGGCGAGTCTATTTTGAAGAAGTGGCATTAGACACTCAAGGGGCCAAAGAACCGCATGTGGCTCGAGAGCCACGGTTTGCGGACCACTGGTCTAGTCTAATAATGCCATGTGGAGACAGAGTAAGGAGACAATCATATTCCGTAGAAGCCATCCTAATCCAATATGACTTCATCTTTACTTACTATATCTGTAATAACCATATTTCCAACTGGCAGTTAGGACTCCAACATGTACAACATGTACCATGCAAATTCCATTTTCAATATTGTACTACAGTTATAAAAAAAAAAATATCAACACTGGGGGAAGCTGGAGGAGGGATGTAGGACTCTGTATAATTTTTACAACTTTCTCTGAGTCTATAATTAGATCAAAAGAAGTTTTAAAAATAATTTTACTTTATAAACAGATCCAGTGAGGGTTTTACTCCATTTTTCATCTTCACTGACACATTTTTGGGGTTTTACATTTTCAACTATTTTTGACAGGGAATGAAGTTTCTTCTGTGTTTTTTCTGTGGTTTACCCTAAGTGTTTGCTGAGTATATAGCATATTTTTAAATAAGCTGGTCAGCAGCTTTGAGACTTTGTTGAGATTTCTCTTCTCATTGAAACCCTCCTAAAATGTTCACAAATAAATCACCAAGTCTCCTAAGAAATGATGGTTGACATTTCTCAATCCTGCAGATGGGAGAAGCCACTTTAATCTAAAAAAAAAATGTTCACTCCTCACTAGTCTCAAGTTACTGTGGTCTGGGCCTGGAGAAATGGTGACATTTTCCTGACCTTTAGGAAAAGCTTGAGAGATCATTCCTGCTCTCAAGTGGCTGGGTTTTGTGGTTCCTGGAAATTCCTGGAAATAATCTGATGGGAACTAGGAACAGAGCTATATAAAATGCGACCCATAAGAGAAGGACTCTGGGGCCCAAACCTCCCCTTCCTCACTCGTTCAGGTGCATGGGGCCAGAGGGACTGCCCCTGGGGAAGAGGTGTGATAGCCCAGAGCCCAGGGTTGATCACCCATATTATGGGCTCAGTATGGGATCCCGGGATGCAGGCCAATCAAGAAGTCAGGCAATGGCAGAGAGAATAAGGCAGTGCTAACACTCTGATAAAATGCTGAGCTACATGGGGGGGGAGATAGAACTACTAGGGCATGGTGTTAGCTTTTGGCCACTGTATAACCAATCCCCACAAACTCAGCAGCTTGAAACAGCATGTGTTTATTTTCTCACGGTTTCCGTAGCTCAGATGTCTAAGCAGTGTCTCTCATATGCTAAAATCAAGGTGTTGGCCCAGGTCCATTCCCTTCTGGGGTTCAGAGGCCACTTCGAAGCTCACATGGTTGGTGGCCAAATTCAGTTCCTTACAACTGTAGGACTGTGGTCCCAGCTTTCTTGCCAGCTCAAGATTGTTGGCCATAGGCTGCTCTCAGTTCCTAGAGGCCTCACTAGCCTCCATACCTGAGGCTCACTCAGGGGTCTTCTCACAACCTGGGCACTTGCTTTCTGGAAGCCAGCAGGAGGAGCTCTCTCATGTTTGAATGGCCAAATCCTTTTAAGGGCTCAGGTGACTTCCCTTTTCATTACTCAGTATCAACTGATTAGGGACCTCAATTTCATTTACAAATTCACTTTCACCTTTGAAACCTAATCAGGGAAGTTAAATACATCATATTCACAGCCTAGCCCCCCACCCCAAAGGGAGGGGATTATTCAGATCATGTAGACCAGGTGGGGGAAATCTTGATGGCGGGGAAGGAGGTCCTCAGAATTTCACCCACTACAATATAATACCCTAGAAGAAGGGCTTGAAATGCCAGGCCCAGTGTTGGCTGGAGTTCGAACTCTAAAGCAGAAGGCAGAAAATGAAAACAAGTCAGAGCCTAATTCTGCATTAAACTAAACTCAGATACTCTGCAGACCTAAGCATTGTGGATAGCAGACATCAACAGCTATTTGGGAGCCTAGGAGGGCAGGAGCTAGCAGGGCATGTGCAGGTTGTGAGCAAGCCAGAATTTGACACATAAGTCACCAAACCTTCTCAGAAAGGAAGGCTAAGTTCTCAATGGCATAGGTGGGAGATGGTACCATAATTCTCAAAAGTAGCTGCTTCTCTCTACTGCCCAGTGAGTGTGTCCTGGACTTGTAGAAAGAGTGGCATTTTCTGGCCCAGGTTGAGAAAGACAGCTGCTGACATTCCTTACACTGTCAGAGTGGGCGCAGGTGTAGGCTGACTGGACTCCTCACTGACTCAGATCCTGGGAACATGGAAAGCAGGGGAGATCAGAAGAGGCTCCTCTGAAGAGGAATTCTCTTGATCTCACAGATTTTGGGGGAGCCTTATTTCCCATCATCCTTATAGAGAATGGTGTGCTGGGCCAGCTGCACAGACACTGAGGAACTGGATAACAGGGATGGACAAAGGGATGCCTGCACCTGATTAGGAATCTTCCCTGTGTGAACTTCAGGAAAAGATAATCTCCCTAGATCTTAATTTCATATTAATAAAATAGAGATAATAATGCATGTATTAAAACAAAAAATGATTGTAAAAAATGGTCTGAAAACTATAAGCCATCAAATAGTGAAGCTATGACTGTTATAATAACCTTCTAGCCATAGGCAGCTTCAGTAAATAGACTTTTGCTTTACATGAAGATAAATTGCCCTGCATTTCCATTTTACTTATATGACTAAACTGAAAGTAGGCTGGCATATGTTTCTGTAGGTCTTTTCCATGTCCCATGCCAAAATAGTAAAGGTTGGCAAGTCTCTAGAAATTAAGGAAAGTCAGACATAGGGGGATCCTGAGCCAATGAAACCCACATTCAAGGCACAGTTGCCCCCACATTTATGACCTGGCCCTCTGTCATTCTTCGTTCCATGGCTGTGCCCTTGGAATTCCTTGGGTGAGGTGGAGACAAGGAAGGAGGAAGTCATAGAAGATAAGCAATAGGAGCAAAACACATGGGCACGAGGGAGCAGGGAAGGGACCCTGCTAGAACAGGGCCTGCAGACCTAAGGCCCATGGCCCAGTGCCTCCCAGCCTGTCCCTGCTTTATTTTCTTCAAGAGAAAATGCTCCCCACAGCTGTACCTGCTGAAACCAGGCAGCCAGTGCAGGCCAGGGGCCACAGTGGGAATTCCAAAGATTGTATCCAGGCAGGGGCTCCAAATCCTAAAACTAGCAGCTGGAAATAGAAAAACAGGCAAACAAACAAACAAAACAGCAAAGGTGAAAAGCCATGCATCTCAGTGTCGCTCTGATGAATGAGCACTCACAGAGTGGGCACCAAATACACTGAAATCACATGTGAAGGCAACTAGAGGAAACCAGGAAGAAGTAAGTCACCACCTCCTTTCCTTTACAGGGTCTGCCTCAGATAGGGAGCTGAGACAACAGAAATTTATTTCTCAGTCCCGAGGCTGGAAGTCTGAGATCAAGGTGTCAGCAGAGTTGGTTTCTCTGAGGCTTCTCTACCTGATTTGCAGATGGTCATCTTTTCCCTTTGTTCTCACATGGTGTTCCCTCTGTGTGTCTGTGCCCTGGTTTCCTCCTCTTATACGGACCCTCTCCAATACCCACATTTTACCTTAATTACCCCTTTTAATACCCCATCTCCAATACAGTCATATTCTGAGGTGCCAGGGTTAGAAATACTTTCATATGAATTTGGGTAAAAACAATTCAGCCAATAGGACCACCCCAGACTCAAGAGCATCGTACCCAGAAGCACAGCACCAGTCAGCAGATCACCTTCCATATGGACATGTCCTCCTTCACTGACATCCAGTGCCCTTTCATAGTGGCAAAAGCTGCTGGGTAGGATGCCTGCAGTCACTTGGATCTGATGCTCTAAGAGTCTAGCCTTATAACCATGGTAACGTGTGCATCACAGAACTTCATGGATGGAACAATAGGAGAAGAAAACCTGGAGATAAACTGGCTGGAACATCCAGTGTGGCACTCTGCCTACCTGGTGGAACTCATGGGTGGACCTTGGAGTGGAAAGAATGAGATGAAGGCCACCAGTTAGCCAACTGGCAGGGGAACAAGGCTGCAAGTGTCACTTTCTGCTGTAGCCTGGTGTCTGTCGGGTCCTGAAAACTGAGCCCATCAACAGAAGCCGCTGGCCTGTGCCTGCTGGCAGCTGGAAGTCATTTGTCAACTCTCAGTAGTGACGGTGCAAAGGATTTCCAACTCAGGGAGGAGAAGTGGAAAGGGTGGTTTGTCTCCCCCTCCCCTGTTCCTTAATTAGACACTGATCATTTGTCCTGGTTCAAGACAGAAATGCTGTGGTGTGGGGAAGACGCTCAGAGTGGGAAGCATGGTGGCTGCACTGAGCCAGAGTTAGGCAACATATGTCAGTAGGCCCCGGAGCATGGTAGGAACATAATAATTAGGGTCCTCAAACCCAGGGGGCAGATATAGGCTGTCCTGCACGGAGACTCTGGGGCTAGATTACAAGACAAAGACATCTGTGCCAAAGGGAGCAAAGGCTGCACCCACCCTGGGCTTCCCAGAGGGGTGGCAGCACAGTGAGTATACACGGCCACAACGAGAGCACTCCTGTCCGGGGGGACACCCCAGCTCCAGGCTATCTGGTCAGAGGAAGGCCTCTGGAGAGACACGGCCATCAGAGGGAACCCTGTCCGGAGCCCCTGCCCTATGCACTAGTCCCCAGAATGGAGCACAGATCTCCTTTCATTGTTCCTGCAGTGGGATCCCAGCTGGAAGATGATGAAGCCCTCCTACCAGCCTGTGCTCTGTGGGCACCTACAGCATACCCGAACTTGAGAAGACGAATCAGACCTGACCCCTGGGCCAACCTGAAAGGGAGAGAGGTGGCCTGAGGTGGGCCTCGGTCAGGGTTCCACTAAAACAGAACCATCTGGGCCTGTGTCATCCACATTCATAGCAGCGATTTGGCCAGACACAACCCATGTGAGGTTGCTGCTTCTGGGAAGAATGCCTGAGCCCGGAGCCTGCAGGGCAGGCAGTGAGGAGGGATGATGGACATGAATGCAAGTAGCAAAGACTAATAGGACCTGCCCACCAACCACCACCACCAGCAGCAGCAGCGGCAGCAGCAGTGCACTGGGACTACAAGGACCAATAAGAACAGCTTTGATCTCTAGTTGGAGAGACTGGAGCAGGATATATTGCAGACCCTGAGAGCTCAGCCAGCCTTGACCCATACTTACCCTACAGCTGGCCAGCCAGCAACATAGATCTGATCCCATAGAAGGTAGGCTGCTCCTTTACGACAGCCTTCCAAGTGACAGCCAAGTATGGTTCTTGCTCTCTTGGAACAGTTAAGAGCAGAGAATCCTAGTCAATAATGTTTCAGCTCAACTAAGTTAACAAAATATAAATTCACAGAAACCCATGACACACCTGAGAAGTGATCGTTTTTCCTTGAAAGACAGAGTCCAGGAGCTTTGAGAACCCAACTGTGGGGGATTCAAGTATCCTTTTAAGAAGAGGTGCTGAGGTCAGGAGAACTCCACGGAGGTGGGAGCATCGGAGGTGGTTTGGGAAATAAGTTAGTGTCTTGGACAGGGCTTAGAGGCAGCTGGCCCAGGGGACAGGGTAGCGTCCCAGGCAGCTGGACCGAACAGGGACCAGGGGCAGGCAGAGGCAGCCTTCTCCAGGATGCAGAGATAAGCCTTCTGCTTCCTTCCCCAGGGCAAATAACTACATAAAACATGCTTTACAGGCATGAAGTTTCTCACTCCCTCGTGTGAAAGTATAGCCTTCAGACTGGAATCGCAGTATCTCTCTTTAAGATCACATTTCAGATGGTCCATTTTAGGTTTTGAACTCCCCGTGATACTTTGCTTTATTTTTTTCTCTGACTTTTATTACTCTAAGTAAATATTAAAACATAAATAAGATTCAGATCTCCTTCATTGTTCCTCAGCCATCGCTGGCTTCAAACCTCAGGGCTTACCTTCTGCCTGCAGCTCAAAGAAGGTGACACCTCCCCCTTTGTCTTCTCTCCCTCTCCACCTCTCTCCTCCCCTCCCTCCTTTTCATCAGTCCTTTCCTGCTTTTTCATTTTTTATTGTATCTTACACACAAAAATATAACAATAATAAAGGACATATAACCAGAGAAAAGCATCAGGCACATTGCCATTAGACTCTGACAAAATAACTGCTTTCTGGGCCTGCCTCACCCCTGGGCCTTGTCCACGGGCACGGGCACCATTAATTATATCTGGTGGTGTCAGCAAGGAGTATAATTTGTACTTTGCTTTATTCACTTGATAATATGACAAAGATATTTTTCACTTTACCAAATCTGCTTCCCTCTTATATGCGGGGGCCTGATGCAGCGGGGGCCAGACATGGCAGGGATCTCCCTTTTCTGCATCCTGCACGGAAAGAGAGATGAATGAACCGGTTCTAAGTGGAGGTGGCCAGGGATTGAGAAATAATAGAAATAAATGGAGAAGACACAGAGATAGATTTTGAGCTGGGAGCTGGGTGGGCCGCCATCCTGTCTGCTGGAGAGGCAGGAAGAAGACGACCCCTCCCAGCACATTTATTTTATACCCCAATACCAGGAAGTAACACCAACTTATTTGCATTCTTACATAAGCCCTCGCATGCCTGGATTTACATATCTAGTCCCTCCCCTGCCGACACCTGGGCTGATACGAAGGCCAAGCTGACAACAAGTCCGCCATCTTGGGGAAACATGTTCCCAGGGCGTGGCTCTGCCTATGCCTTGAGTTCAGCTGAGGATAATAAGGAAAATGCCCATGTGTCTTCCCAGGCGGACTCTGCAGTTATCATTCACAAGAAGCCTGCAGTTTTCAGGAAGTAGACTAACGCCTGCCTGGGTGGTGAGAAAGCCTCAGCTGGTGCCTCAGGAAGAAGAGCTTTGTGGGAAGGTGTGTTAGCTGGACCATGACGCACAGAGAGCCACCCTTGCGAGCAGTGACAGTCCGTGCAGGAGAATCCCTTTACCACTTAGGTATCAGCCTATTAAGATGACGAAGTGACTTCAGAAGTTTCTCTAAAGGGGTACAGGGCAGTCAGGGAGTGTGGACAGTGAGGTGGTGCTGGGCATTTTCCCAATTGCAGTTCATGCCCTCCAGCAGAGACTGTGACACGCTCTGTCTCACACTCTGCCTAATCCCCAGAGCAGCTCACCAGGACCTGCAAAGTAAAGACGAGGTTTATGCTTTCCTCATCAGGAAGAGGGAGGAAAGCAAAATATTTTATTAAATTGTGTACCCCAAACCCAAATTTATTACATGCCCTGTTATTATGCTAAACTTGGAACAAGAAAAACATGATATATATAGAAAACAAAAAATAAAATGGCAGATATAAACAAACTATATCAATCATATTAAATATGAGTGAAAGAAATAATTCAATCAAAAGGCAGAGATTGCCAGATTGGGTTTTCTAAAGATCCAATTATGTGCTTTCCATAAAAGACACATTTTAGATTCAAAGATGCACATTGAGTGAGAGTAAAAGGTTGTTTTTTGAGTTACAGTTGTTGTTTGCTATATTGTGCAAACAACAACTATAAAAAGGCTGAAATAACTTGAGATCAAACAAAGTAGACTTTTTTTATACAATTTAATTAAACTGGAAAAAAAAAAAACTGTTCAATTCCCCTCACCCTGCCTCCAAGCCACTGTTCTATGAGCATGGTTTTTAAGAGAGATCATATAGCGTTTGTCTTTCTCTGTTTGACATATTTCACTTAGCATAATGCTCTTGAAACTCATCAGTGTTGTTTCAGATAGTGAGATTTCATTCTTTTGTATGACTGAGTAATATTTCACTGTATAAATATATCACAATTTACCTGGTTGTTGATACATTTATTTATTTGCTGAGAAGGATACAAGATAGTGGTAAAGTTGGTGGAAGGTACACTCACCTCCTCTCAAGACCAAACTGGAATTAGAACTAAAATATACCACATTTAACCTGAATAACCAACTGAAGACTAGCTGAACAGAAGTCCTATAACCAAGGATTTACAGAAGAACTGGCCTTTGGTGATGCCATACAAAGTTTAGGATTGTTTGTTCTATTTCTTGTGGAAAAAATACAAATTTAAATATTTTGATATAATTTTTTACATGGATTGCATCGAATTTGTATATTGTTTGGGGTACTACAGACATTTTAACAATATTAATTCTTCCAATCTATAAGCATTCATTTGTGCCTTCTTTAATTTATTTTATTAATATATTAACTATATTAATACAGTTTTCATTAATCTCCATGATTAAATTTATTCCTTGATATTTTATTATTTTGATGCAATTGTAAATGACATTGTTTTCTTAATTTTTTTTCCTGATAGTTTATTGCTAGTGTAAAGAAAATAAAATGATGCTATTAGAAAAAAAGAGGGACATTTTATCTAAAGACATAAAAACTATTAGCATATAAACACTTAATAGAAGCCCCAAATCACATAAATCAAAACTGATATGAAGAAATTGATAATTCAAACATAATAGATGGACACTTCAATATCCCACTTTTAACAATAAATAGAAAAATTATGCAAAAGATAAAGAAATAAAAGATTTGAGCACTATAAAATTCAAAATCTCTATGAGTGAGAGAAACTTTTTGCAAGTCCTTAGAGAAGAATAACATTTTTAAAATGACACGCCAGGAGTGCTTGACGGGGATCAGGAAATCTAACCTTGAGCTGTGAAGGCCATGCACTAGCTGGGTGGCTGAGAGCCATGTACCTGAAGCCGCTGAGACAGTGTTTTCACACTTTAAATGAGGTGAGAATACGCCATTGACAGAGCTTTTCTGGATTTATAGGCTGAGGTACACTGAGGATATTAATTCCTGGGCTGTGGAGATATCCAAATGCAAGACATGCGGGTCCTGAGCTTGTCTGCCTCCAGAGCCATTCCAGACCCTCCCCCGCTTCGCTTTATGGGGGTGGAGCTCCAGGAGAGGGGGATGCACCCCTTCAGGCTGGTTTCTGCTCCTGTGCCCGATGGTTTCTGACAGGTTTCGCCCTGTCGGATACACACCAGTAGAGAGTGCTCAAGAACGGGTGAAGCCAGGGTATGTCCCCATCACCGTTTCCCATGACCCAGGTGGTGTCTCTGGCACCTTCCCTGGGTCTCTAGTTCCTTCAAGGCAAACCTGGTTCCCAGCTTCCAGTGGACAGCCTTCGTGTCTGGGCCCTGTAGCCCCTGACCTCCAGGGCCCCTCCGCCCCAATCTGGGTTCCCAAGGTTCCCATGGTCTGACATCACAGTTCTCCTATCACCTGGGTAACCAGTGTCCTTTGTTACAAATAGTGGCAGTGGCCTCCTGTCCATGACTGGACCTCAGGTAGGTTAATGGGATTTTGTTTCTAAACTAAGGATGTGTGAAGGTAAAGACCTGTCTTTATTTCAGCCAGTGGTTTGGGATGTTGTTATTTGTTAGACCTTGAACTAGAAGACAAAGAGGCAGGAACAGGGTCCATTCTCCTAAATGCAGGTTACCCCTCTTCACCTGGGCTCAGAGCCTGGCCCAGAGTAAGGGTCAGTGAGTGGTTGTCCCTGAAGGGCTGTTGGAAGGGCTGGCGCTCCCTGAATGCTCTCTGTGTACCACTCCCCTGCCTTAGACACATGCTGTATTTGAGGTGCACAGCACCCTATGGAAAGCAGGCAGTTCACGTGGTGGGTCCAGAGCTGGGAAGCCAGGGGTGTGGTAGGGAGCCCATGCTCTTCACCACCCACACTGCTGACTCAGATCTGCCAGGGCCGGGCTGGTAGGCAGCCTCCAGTGACAACCTGCGTGAAACCGAAGCAGAACGTGGACAGGCAGGCTGGGAGCAGCATTGGGACCAGGCTTGGATTATGAGTGTGTAACACTGAGTGCGCTGTTGAGTCCTTGGTTTCCCTGGACGGCTGCTGGGCTGCTCATCAGCCCTGAGGTGAAGGGGGGGCCCACCTGGATTTTAGCTGCTGTCTCCTCTAACCCCCTCCTCTTCCTTTTCCACGTCACATGACCTCCAGGCATAGAGCACTGAACGTGTCCAATGTGACTAACAACTTGGGACATTTGAGAACATTTCTGCATTGTTCACATTAAAATAACATGTCTTTTATTTCATAACACAGACCAACATTTGCCATGTTGAGTCAATGTTCAGTCACTGGTGAAATCCCTGAAATATAGCAGAGAAATAGTTAGTCTCTGGAGGCCTAGGACTAATAATTTCTATTTATCTTCTTTCAGATGACAATGTGGTGTGTGTGTTTTCATTAAAAAATGCCACAAATACCCCACCCCACACTCCCTCAGCCACACACATGCCCAACACATCCCTCTCCAGCGCCAGCGAAACCACACGGCGACAACCCCTGAACCAACAATGTGTTTATCACTGAAAATAGTGACTCCACGTGAGAGCTCACAGGTGTGCTGGTGTTGATGGTCAAAATACTTTAAAGTATAGGAGAGAGAAAGGACATTGTTACGGGTTAGAGTGCAGTGCACAGTGCAGGGGAGTACAGCTCCCCTATGTGAACTGAAACCACGAGTTCCCGGTCCTGGTTGTGAAACTCAGGACACCCCGGGTTGGAAGGGGAGTCGCCTGGATGATTCACAGAAGAGAAACACTTTCCCTTCCAATCTAAACAAGTTCTACTTTTTTAATGAGCTTAGGTTAACATTACTGATAAATACAGCAGAAACATCACAATCTCAAGTATGTGACTGCCTTGTAATAAAGTAACATTTGCTATTTTTTAAGATTTGTGCTTAGTTAGAAGGTGGTGCAAAATAGTCATTGATTTTGATTTTCCATGCAGTAAGCTTACCAATTCGGACAAATTGAGGACACGGACAGTTTAGAACAACTTAAATTTCACATTAAAAAAGTATTTTAAGCATTTTAAATATTTCCAAGTTCACACAGTAATTCAAACCAGGTTGGCAAAATGTTTCTTTCTTTAGAACAAGGGGATCTTTAGTGG
Source organism: Pipistrellus kuhlii (assembly GCF_014108245.1). Classification (NCBI taxonomy): domain Eukaryota; kingdom Metazoa; phylum Chordata; class Mammalia; order Chiroptera; family Vespertilionidae; genus Pipistrellus; species Pipistrellus kuhlii. Next base: position 293,569 of record NW_023425535.1, on the reverse strand, counting down.
TGATTTGTAGACAGCTTTGGTGTTTGGGTCAGAGAAACGTTGCTCAGATTCTGAGGTGGTTTCTGCCAGAGGGGGCGGGACCTTAATGCTGGAGCTGAGGTTGTAATTAAGTGGGACTGGGAGCAACAGGAAGGCCATGCTGGAAGAGGGAGACATTGGGAGAGGGAGAAGAAATGTGGGTACATTCAGATAACGGTGGGATTTCCTACTTGGTGAGAGTACAGAAGGAAAGGAAGAGATGAAATGAGAAGGAAGTTGGGATCAAGTCCTTCCCTTAAAATCACCCTGATTTTGTTAGGAGCGCCTTCAAGAAAGTAACCACGTAAGGAAAATATTTAATAAGTTATTTTGACCTGTGGCCATTCCCAGAGCTCGGTTTTATTTTCCCCTGGAATTTATGGGACACGGGATGCACATCTGGAACAACAGAGGCAGAAGAAGTGGAGCTGGGCTTTGGGCGGGAGCACACCCAGATCAGGTAACTAACCCTACAAGTGGTTCTGGGGTGAGCCACTGTGTCAAAGATGTGAACAATGAGAACATGCCCAGAGCAGAACTGGAGACAGAAAAGGTGGCCAGAGTGAGTGAGTGATGCATAAGTGCGCAGGCGTATCTAGGTGGGCCCTGACCCGTGCTGGCTGCCCCCGGACTAGCTCTCGGGGTGGAAGACAGCTGTCCTCTGAGGCAGAGGAGAGTCCGTCTTTCAAAGCAGCCAGAAGCAGGTGTCCCTCATTGACTGAGCACTGAGGAACCAGAGTGATGGGACAAAGGACAGGACAAACCTGTGGTCCAAGTGCAGCTGTTGGGAGCTGCCGCCATCGTCAGGAGCAGCAGGGATTCAATGTCTCCATCAGGACGCCCACCCACTGGCCCAGATTGCCCCAGACCAGCACTGAGCTCACCAGACAGGGAAACTCGAGGGCTTGAAAGTCTTAGATGCCCTCTGCCTCCCAACACACTTTTCCCCTTGGAGGCCAGCCTTGGTACCTTCTCTTTCTTGTTCTCTTACTATGATCTTCACCAAGAGGAGAGATCAACCAAAGCTCCTCCCAGCCCCAAAGAACTCTCAGCCTGAAGGCCCAGACACACTCAAGCTGCACCAATGCCCCCCAACTTATAATGTGTTGTAGAAACAGCCTGATGGTAAGTATTAGCCACATTTTTTGGAAACACTGGATGTTGCAAAAGAGAAGGCCACTCATCAGACCCAATTATCTAAACCTTGATATCACTTTTAATTTCATACTTAGATTAGTTTCATAATTGTAAGTTACATGGGGGGAAGGAGGGTGCATGTGGGTATGGGTGGGTGTGGGGTGCAATCTTTCATATCATTCTTTTCTCAGGTATTGAGATAACATTAAAAAGCTACTAAACTCAAGATATGAGCCAGGATGTCAAGATGTGATGCTTGCCTGGACGTTCCTGGCCTCCTTGGTTTTGGAGGGAGACATCACTTCTTATAGCCAACCTTGAGTTAGGCTTCCGCCATCAGCATTTAGCTTTAGCTTCATAAATTACCTCCCTCACAGCATAATATTTGTGTTCATTCATATCTCTGCTTGTCTCCCATAAATCAACAGCAGGCCTGTTTAATTACCCCTCGGCAATTTTAAACAACCAGCATTTTTAATGAGGCAGAAAATGCGTATGGCCACAAAATAGTTTTAAGGTTCCATGTGGGTCACTCTGTGTATATTTTTCAAAGTCAGCCATTCCTGAGATAAGTCACATATTACCCAGATGTCAAGGCTTGGCCAATGTCCTTTCCCACCGCGTGACCATTGAGACCCTCGGCCATCAGCAGGCTGCTTTTTGTCAATGGCCTTGAAGTGTGTCAGTTGCTATAAACACACATGATGAATGAGTTCTGTGGTTGTGTGAGGAATTCAGTCACCTTGGCTCATGCTGTGAAGGGGCAGAGCTATGGATAGCTGAGCCGAAGGGCCATGCCTACCGCCAGAGCCCAGGCCCTGGTGCTCGAGTGTTAACATTGAGACTTTCCTGAGACTGACAAATTTCTGCATCTGGTTTTTTAAGATCAATGTGACGTCTCAGTGAAATAGCCCCCAACCTCCTCTTATTCGCAGGAAACATCTTCATGACTTTTCTTGAAGATGGACCTCGCTTTTCTGGCCTCTCTTCGGTGAGGGAAACCCTCTCTTGCTGGCCTCAATCTGACACAGCAAGCAGGACAGTCTCAGGTGAGTATCTCCAGTTGGACCTGCCCCACAAAGTATATGATTTGTGGGGGTATCGCTCAGCCAGGCAAAGAGAGGTGGCAGTTGGTTGCCAAGTCCAAGAGAAGAAAAGCACAAGGAATCAAAGAGATCCCTGAGGGCCTTTCTGGAAATAGTTTTTAGGACAGTCTTGTGACCACAGAAATGGGACAATTTTAAGAGGATGGAGTCTGTCCCCTGCTGCCTCCATCTTCCTCCTCCCCATATCCCTTCCTATCTCTTCATATCCCCAGATACTCTGCTGAGCTCCCTACATGAAGCATGTCATTTAACCCTCAAAAATCTCTTTTTACAGGTGAGAAAACCAGCGTATTGAGGGTACAAATAACACAGGCAAAGACACCCTGCTCCTCACGGAGCTCGATTCAGACCCCATTCCAGTCAAAATCCAGCCCTGCTGTGCCCAGGGCATGCTGGGCCCTGTCCTTGAGTGAAGGACATGAGGTCTGAACCTTCAGAGCATGTCTCTGTTTATCCATTTCAGCTGAACCCTCTGAACCTGAACCTCAATGTAGATGCTCATCTGATCAGGGAGGAAGCATACCAGGATGGCTGAAACCAGGACTTTAAGATCAAAAGCAATCAGTTAGAGTCTCTACTGTATGACTCACATAACCAACCACTCTGCATCTCAGGTGGGTCACATCCTAGGTGGGAATCATGGCACAACCTCGCCCAGAGGAATTACAGACTGCTGAGGCAGAGCACTTAGAAGAGGCTGGCGTGCAGTGTATACTCTGGCAGTTGGCTGTGGTCAGTAATTGCTCCTTACTGTCCATTCTGTCCCATTTCTCCCTGTATCCTGCTTGCCAGAGAACTGCAAAGAGCTTTGGATTCCTGTTGCTTTCCAGCAGTTACTGATTATGTCACAGCTGTTTACTTGTGGACAAAGATACTAAGACAAGTTAGAAGCCTGAACAAGAATTCAGGAAATTATTATTTTGATTTTTAATGTGAATTTTCTGGCCAAGCCACATAACCTTTGTAAGCCCTGTAATAAAACATTTAGAGAGAGTTTATTAACTACCCTAATCCATTTCTAGTAAAGCCATTACCTCTAAGTACAGAGTCAAGGTTTAAGTCAAAATTTTTCATTAGAAAAAATGAAAGTTATTTGCCAAACCAGAAGGATAGAAGACAATTTCTCATAGTTTTTAAGTTTATCTTCCTGAAAATAGCAGTATTCTCACAGCACTCATAAGCACGTGATCAATTAATTCAATGTTTCAGAGCATCAACTATAAGATAGAGAACACTCTGGAAGCCTCCACAAGACAGTGCCTCCTTAAGTGTCTCGGATGTCAACAGGACACACACACACACATTTAAATAGAGACTCTAGGACTTGGACATGTGAAAGCAAATTATGCCCAACTTTTAGAAACAAAAAAGAAAAAGACAGAAATTTCTTAGCTCTTGGAAGCACATAGAACACCACTTAGGAGAAACTGCTTCAACTGGGTTTTCAAGTTAATTTATAGTCTCACTGGATAGAAGAGACAGAGAAACATCATAGGCCAAGTTAAAAGGCCGTGCGAAGACACGGGCTGAGAACCACGTGGGCTCCTGACAACGGAGGCACAGTGGACATGTGTGTCCCAGAGACAGCAGCTGCGGGACAGAGAGAATGCTGGGAAGTGTCCCAAGTGCCATGTTACAATTAGGAGTTGATTCTGACAAGTGTGCTTCACCTCCGACATCTCTCTATAAAGTTTTCAGGAAAATAAACTTTAAAACTATGACAGCTTTCTGCCCCTGCACTCCTGGGCTTTAGACCCTGGACAGAGCAGGGCAGGTGTGGCCCTGAACATTGAGCTTCCTGGCCATCAGCCACACTCATGCTTCTCAGTGGCTGGGGTTATGCCACCCTCATTGGTAGTGCCATCTTTAAAAGAATGTTGGGGTAACTTTAATTGTTCTTTATAAGTCTTATGATGGCAAAGTGTTTCCTAAAAGCCCCCCCGCCCCCGGCTAACTGGTCAAGCCTGACTCTCCTTGTCAATGTACACAGTGATCTTTGTTAGGAGAAAACTCCTTCCCTGGATTCCCTGACCCCCTCAAAACCCTAGGATGATGCAACTCCCTAATAAGCTATGTTTCCAGGGCAGCAGAAGAGGAAACACAGGGCAGAGTGCACAGCACCTTCTTCAGAGCCTCACAGACAAAGCAGACTGTCCAGAGACACAGAACGAAGACCTAGTTATTTTGACTCTTTTACTCCAGTCTTTCCAATAGAGAAACGACTCGTGGCAGCGGCTGCCCCTCTGCACAGGGACAAAAAACAGCAGAGAGATGCAGGGCTCAATTCTAAGATGTCTGAAGTCTGCCCAACAACAAAGGGCATTTCACTTTTGGAATGGGACATGGGGACCCAGGGGCCCTGGCCACTGCAATGGCCCTCATCAGGGGTTGTCACCAAGGGCAGAGATTCCCTTCAGGAAAACAGGGAATTACTGAGGAGACTGAATAAGCTCCCCATTGAGGTGCTGCATAAGCAGGCTCTAGCCATCTGGGTAGGAGTTCACAGGCAGAATGATCATGCAGAGTCATTGCAGCAGAATAAACGCTCTGTCTTTTCCAGACCTGGAGACATTGCTCTACTGAATTATGCTCTACTGATGGATATAACCCAGTGCTGCCTTGGGCCATCTGGAACATATATACATCCTACATTTAGGAAGAGTGCATGTAGACATGAAGGCTTGAATCAACATCTGTCGGATTTAGACTTCGAGTAACAGGAAACCCTAGCAAATTCACACAGAGTTCAAGTACACCTTCAGGTGAAGTGCATTCAGCAGCTTAATGCCTCCACCAAGGACCCAGCTGCTTTTCCTGTGTCCTCACCATTAGTTTCATCCCAGGGCTGTCCCACCAGCAGCCTCAAGATAGTGACCAGAATAATGGAGCAATGGGTTTCATTATTCACACCAAGCAAGATAGAGAGTAAGAGGAATTTCTCCCCAAAGTCACATTTAATCCATTTGTCAGTCCACTATAGTCCAATTATGAATCAGAGAAATGTCATGGGTAAAATGGTTTGAAGACTAGGGGCCTTCCTTGAAGGAGCTGGGAAGGTGGTAATCTGATGCCGTTCTATGAGGAATGAGAGAGAGGGTGATGGGTGTGGAGTAGGCAGTAAACAGGGCCCATAGAAAGGGAACCTCCAAATTGATGAAGATTAAAGCAGAGAGAAAGGTGATAGGGAAAGTTGAAGGACATATGAGTAGGGTAGGCAGGAAGCAAATTATGAAGGCTCTCTGCTTCATAAGTTATGGAATATCATGGTGGAATTTATAATAAGTATTACATTTTTAGAAACTCACCCTTAGGGACATTTTGGGAAATAAATTAGCAAAAGGCAGATTATAGGCAAGGAATCACAGCCAAGCTATGACAATAATTAAGATGAAAAATGATGTGATAGTAACATTGGATGTGAGCAAGGGACAGAATGGATAATTAGCCAGATACTTCCTACATCCAAAAGATCACATGTGGGAATTCAAGGGCAATCCTTAAAATTCTGGATCAAGAAGCTGGATGAGAATCTGCATTGTCAACAAAGTTATGAAATTCAAAAGTAGGAGAATGTTTCTTTGGTGTGAGGAGCTATAGAGAATGAATATTGAGTTTGAGACAAGCTGAGCTTGAAGTACCTTTGGACTATGTGAGGGAGCAGATCTAGACCTCAGGAGAGAGGCAGGGCTAAGGTTATCCTTCTGAGAGTCATCATCTTGGCAACGGTCCTTAGAACCTTGGACCCCAAGACTGAAGGAGGCTAAGGATGGTTGTTGGGGACTTTTTGCATCTAAGGGCAGGCTTTGTCTCCTTGGCTATTAACTAAGCATGAACTAAGAGGATTAAAGCTAAGGATCTGAAAAAATGTCTGATATAGTCTCTCAAGGAATTGGAAGAAAGATCATCTCATGATATTCTGTAAAAGTGGCAATTCTAACCACTTCAGACAGACCTGGAGCCAAAAACTTCTGGGGTTTCTGTCTTCACCCATGGACTGAGGTCTCTGCCTCCAGGTTAATGACTCTCTGCTCTGCACTCCTAGATCTGGATTTATACTGCCTCTATCGTAACAGCAGCATCAAGGAACACTTTCTGGGTAGCTCCATTGCAACCTGGGCAAATCTGAGTCAGGGAATATCCTTTTCCCACCTCTATGTCTGTAGTAAGCAGGTGACCATGGGCATGGTAGAGTCTTGGTAAATATCTGATGCTTGAGTGAATGATGGAATAGCTGCCTAAATTAAGGGTCCTATTAAGTTCCAGCCTGTCTGGAAGACTCGGCTGTTCTTCCATACAAGTCCCAAGACCATTTGTTCATAGCCATGTGAAAAAGCACTAATTCAGAGATTCAGCAAGCATCCCCTGCTTACAAGTACTAAGGTAACAAGGCTTCTTCCCGCACCCTCCCTGGAAGGCATGTCTCTGATCACAGGCTGAGGAAAGGGGCCAAGATCCCACAGCAATCTTGGCCCCAAAAAATTCTGACCCCTGCTCTGACAGGGCACAGCCAAAGTACAGTTGCTGCTTCACTTCCAGTCAGGGTGGGAAAGCTGACCCTAAGCAATGCCAAACTCAGGAACACAGACACAGTGAGTAGGATTCTGTCTTGCACAATGTGGGAGCATGTGGAAATCTGAAACCTATCTTTGTTACTCCCTAGATGACTTCCAACTTTCTGAGGGGTTAAAAAATTCCTTTACATGGCATTGAGACTCCTCCTGGTCACACATGATTACCACCAGGCTCATCTCTAGGATTCGTTGGTTACTATGGCTCAAGCCTAAGGAGACCATTCTTTTGCCTCCTCCCGGATTTTCTATAGGTTGTGCCTGCTTCCTAGAATCCTCCTGCACTTGCTCAGTAATCACATCCTCAAGAATAGCCCTTCCATCTGGATAATGTGGCTGCTCCCAGAATTCCTCCATTCACACTCCTGGGTATAAAGGCCTGTGCTTGTAAGGCCGCAAGCTCCTTGGCAACAGCTTTCTGCCATGCTTTGTATCCACTGCATTTAGCCAACATTAAAGAATAATGAATGGGTGAAACAATGGCCTTCTGAGATACATAGGGACTCAGCTCTGGCTCCACTGACCAGATTCCAGAGGTTCCTGCAGCCTCCATCAAACACCCTCCGGTATTGGGGGTCCAGGTGTGGACAAAGCATTCATTAATGGTAACCACAGCCTAGCAAATAGAATCATGGTGCAGTGCAAAGAGCACCTGAATGGCACCAAAAGAACTGGCTTTACTACTGGCTTTACTACTCAGGCAAGTCACATGACCTTGTGGAGCCACTGACCCCTCCTCCATTATTCCCTGGCACACACCTAGGGAGAATGGACACTGTCCAAGGTGCTCCACATCAACCAGCTCTAAAGCCTCCCGGTTAGGGGTATAAACCTGGGCAAAGATGCAGGTCAAGCTTGGTTGGTTGACACAGCTGAAATTAGAATATGGCAGCCCTCTGAGTCTATCCCACAATGGTCCCTAATGGGGCCAAGATAATGATATGCTTTGGGGTATGTCAATGGAAGAATTGTCCATTTTTGAAAGATCCTGTCTGAGGCACTTCCTCTCAGGGGCCAGGGGCAGGGTGCGCTCCACTCTGAGTGATCCTGAGCTGTGGCAGGTTTCCTGGGGAACTCAGGGAATCACTGATGTTCCAGAGGCTGGAAGGGATGGCCCCCAGTTGGGTAGATGCAACTCATTGTCAGCTGTCTTACAGGTGAAGCACCACCTCAGGGAAACTGCCCCACCACGGTCACTGTTAGAGGTTGAACTGTGTCCACAAAAAAGACATGTTGAGGTCCCACCTCCCATCGCTGTGGATGTCATCTTATTTGGAAATAGGACCTTTGTAGATGTGATCACATTAAGATGAGAGTGTTAGGATGGGTCCTAATCCATTGACTTGTGTCCTTTATAAGAAGATAAGAAAGACACAGACACAGACAGGAAGGGCACACCAAGTGACAACTGAGACAGAGATTGGTGTTATCCTGACACAAGCCAAGGGAACACCTGGGACCATGAGGAGCTGGCAGAGCAAGGATGGGTCTTCCCCTAGAGATCTGCTCCTGTAAACACCTTAATTTCACCTCTGGCCTCCAGAGCCATGACAGAACCAATTTACATCGTTTCAAGCCCTTCCCATTGCGGGCCATTGTTACAGCAGCCCTAGGAAATAAGCTCACCCTCAGTAGAAACACAATGTTCCACCTCTCCAAGCTCCGGCTCCCTGCTGTTTGACCACCTGAGCCAGCTGTGCTTAAACCCTTGAGGAAGGACTCCGTCTAGTTTTCTCCCCGCCACCCCAGCATCTTCTCTGCCTTATTCCTTCTCCTGCTCCCTGTCCAGATCAGGTGCAGCCTCTCCCCAGAGGTCTACGCTAGCCTAGTTCATATACATGTCCTGGCATAGCTGAGAACCCAGTGGGGGTCTGGCTTCACTTTTTCATAATACTTTTGCTCTCATCACTATTCAATCCTTTAGTAAATATTTACTGAGAACCTTCCACATGACAGACACTGTCCCAGGCCCCTGGGATTTAGCACAAACAAGAAAGACTTGTGGTGTTTATGTTCCAGCGACTGGTGAGTTCAAGGAGGTAGGAGGAGAAGGGACAAGGCAGAAAACAGAAAACACATAAATATAATTATAAGATAATTCATCAAATAAAGTCCTGAGTGACAGAGTGGCATGTACCAGGGAGAGTGCTCTCTGAGGAGATGAACTTGAACCTTTGGTCTGAAAGGCAGGGGCATCCGGCAGGTGCTCTGCAGCAGAGAGCAGCTTTTGCCAGGGCCCTGGGGGAAGTGCAGGCATGCTCTCCTAGGAAGAGAAAGAAGCCCCAGGGGCTGCAGAAGGGAGACGGAGGAGAGAATGTAAGGGCATGCATTTCGAGGGATCTGTGTTAGTTTGTTATTTTTCATTATTTTTAATTATGAAAAATAGAAATACAAATGGAAAACTACAGGAAAACATTTAAAAGCAGCTTCAGTGATCAGGAGTGACAGCTAGGACCGTTTGGGGCTGTTGCCTTATAGATCAGTGGTTCCCGAAGTGTGGTCCCTTGACAGCAGCATCCACACACTTAGCCTGGGGTTAAGCTGCTGGCCCCACCTCAGACCACTCTGCAATCTGTGAATGGAGGACCATTCAAATGATTCTGTCACATGCTAAGTTGAGAGAAGTGCTATGACTTTTTCTGCCAGGGCCCCGTTAATTGCAGCTGGACTGCACATGGGAGGAGTAGGCGGGAGGAGGTTAGACCAGCCGACCAGCAGTAAGAAGGGACATGAGCAAGACCACAGGCGATTGTCCCAGCGAGCTGGTGGGACACACGACAGAGCAATCCAGCAGTCAAACTGCCAGGCCCAGGCTGAAAGGGCCTCATGAACCTGGACAGCTGGCAGCAAGCAGCGGCTTGTCATCCACAGCAGGGTCCTTCCCGGAGGAGGCTGTTGATGCAAATTCTAGCAAGGACCCTGGAAAGGCAGAATATTAGCCGAGAGCATAGATGGTCTGAGGAGCCGCAGCCTCCTATGGCAACATCCAGATGCAGAGGAAATGCAGCTATTGGGTTACCGGAATCGGGCCTCCTTGTCCTGGGCTGGACTAGCAGCAGAGCCAGTGCTCTTGCCCTTTGTGAGGGCAGAACTTCCCACAGTCTTGCTGCCTCAGGACTGGCTGGCAGGCCCTATGAGCTCACGGCAAGGTGTTGGTTTCCTGCCCTAAATAGTAGCTTTTCATGTCACAGTGTTTGTACACACCTCTCCACAGCCTGCTCCAGCCAGCACCCTGCCCCAGCCAGCACCTGCCCCAGCCAGCACCTGCCCCAGCCAGCACCCTGCTCCAGCCATCACCCTGCCCCAGCCATTACTCTGCCCCAGCCATTACTCTGCCCCAGCCAGCACCTGCCCCAGCCAGCACCTGCCCCAGCCAGCACCTGCCCCAGCCAGCACCTGCCCCAGCCAGTTCCCTGCTCCAGCCATCACCCTGCCCCAGCCATTACTCTGCCCCAGCCATTACTCTGCCCCAGCCAGCACCTGCCCCAGCCAGTTCCCTGCCCCAGCCATCACCCTGCTCCAGCCATCACCCTGCCCCAGCCATCACCCTGCCCCAGCCATCACCTGCCCCAGCCAGCACCTGCCCCAGCCAGCACCCTGCTCCAGCCATCACCTGCCCCAGCCAGCACCCTACCCCAGCCAGCACCTGCCCCAGCCAGCACCCTACCCCAGCCAGCACCTGCCCCAGCCAGCACCCTGCTCCAGCCATCACCTGCCCCAGCCAGCACCTGCCCCAGCCAGCACCCTGCTCCAGCCATCACCTGCTCCAGCCATCACCCTGCCCCAGCCATCACCTTGCTCCAGCCATCACCTGCCCCAGCCATCACCCTGCCCCAGCCAGCACCCTGCCCCAGCCAGCACCCTGCCCCAGCCAGCTCCCTGCAGGGGGAGAGAGTGAGGCTGCTTGCAGGGCACCTCTCAGGTCTTCAGTAGCTGCCCCGCCTTGAAGGTCCAGGCTAAACAAATGCTCTGAACAGGCTGGTGGAGTGACAGGGTTAGAACACAAACGCTTGGTTCACTGGAGATCCCTCTAGTCCCTCAATCCAAATGCTTTCATTTTAATTGCCGACAGTTCTGACAAGCTTCCAATCAGCTTTGAATCAGGAAATTAAAAGGTGTAGAAGAGGATAACTAGAGGCACACAGGCCGCCAAAGTAAAAGAAATGTCTAACTTGTCAATTAAGGGAAGAAATTGAAAAACTAAAATTTAAGCTAAAACATTTCTAGGAGAATGAACTTTTCATAGCATTCAATAATGGAACTGTGTTCTAATGATTTTTGATGAAGAGGGAAGACTGTGATCCATTGCAGTGTATAAAACGTGTAAAAGATAGAGGATGTGCAAAACGGGGGCACGAGGAGCTCAGTGGACCCTACCCCAGCAAAATGACCATTTAACTGCAAAAAGCTGTCTGAAACAACATTCAAAGTTCTAAGGCATTGTCTTAAGGCAGTGGTTGGCAAACTGCGGCTCGCGAGCCACATGCGGCTCTTTGGCCTCTTGAGTGTGGTATTGACAGCAGCATCCACACACTTAGCCTGGGGTTAAGCTGCTGGCCCCACCTCAGACCACTCTGCAATCTGTGCATGGAGGACCATTCAAATGATTCTGTCACATGCTAAGTTGAGAGAAGTGCTATGACTTTTTCTGCCAGGGCCCCGTTAATTGCAGCTGGACTGCACATGGGAGGAGTAGGCGGGAGGAGGTTAGACCAGCCGACCAGCAGTAAGAAGGGACATGAGCAAGACCACAGGCGATTGTCCCAGCGAGCTGGTGGGACACTAGCTGGGGCAGGGAACACCACATGTCAATACCACATGGTATTTTGTGGGTACGCACATACAGTGTGATTGAAACTTCATGGCCCATGCGCAGAAGTCAGTTTTCAGCTCTCAAAAGAAATTTCAATCATTGTACTGCTGATATTTGGCTCTGTTGACTAATGAGTTTGCTGACCCCTGTCTTAGTGAGACTTCTTTTGGCCTTCTGACATCCGGAGTTGTAAGATAATAAATTTGCGTCTTAAGCCACTAAATTTGTGGTAACTTGCTATAGCAGCAATAGAAAACTAAAATAAGAACAATGACCTATGTGAGTTAATTCTTGTGTAAGGTATAAGGTGTGTGTTTAGGTTCATTATTTACGGACAGACATTAGTTTATTCCAGTACCATGTGTTGAAAAGACTACCATTTTCTTCTGTTAACTAATGAGTTTGGCGACCACTATCCTAAGGGCATCAGAGGGGAAAATATCTGTTCATAGAACTCTACTAAGACTCAGTAATGACTGGGAACTTGTGGCATTTGAGCCAGGCCTAGTTCCCATCCCCACCCTCCGCTCAGTGCAATGGCAGCTGTACTCCAGGTGGTGTGGCCAAGAGGCATATATACTTAATCTCATCTCTCAGTTATTTTAAAGGACATAAAATTATGTAAAGTAATAAACATATAATTTTTCTTATAACATATAGAGATGCAATGTGCATAACAATAATAGAAGAAATAGGGCAAGAAGGGGAAAATTATATTAACACTAAATTAAGTCACTTTAAATCTGAGTATGATTCTGATAAGTAAAGATGTATACTGTGATCATGGAAGCAATTACTACAAAATTAACTTCAAAATTATTTTTAAATGTATTAAAGGAATCAAAATAGTGCAAGAGAAAATATTCACTTAATGCAAAAGAAAGCAGTAAAGGAGGAGCAGAGGAAGAAAATAAATGAGACATATAGAAAACAAAAAGTGAAATGGCAGTTATTAATTCAACCATAGCAATAATAATAATATCAAATGGGGGTATATTAAACAATCCAACAGAAAGGCAGAAAGTATAAGACTAATGAAAAACATGATACACCTATATGTTGACACAAGAGATACTTTAGATTCAAGGGTACAAATAGGTTAAAGGTGGAAGGATGTAAAAAGACAGGCCATGTGAACAGTGACAATAAGAGATCTAGAGTGGCTATACTAATACCAGGCAATGTATACTTTAAGGCAAAAAATGTTCTATAGATGAAGCAAGAAATTTTATAATAATGAAAGAGTCAATCCAATGTTTCTCTCTCTCTCCCTCCCTCCCTGTCTCTCTAAAAAATAAATAAAAGCATATTCTCAGGTGAGGATTAACATTTTTTTCACCTAACTATAACAGAAATCACATTTTTTCAAATTTATATGCAACATTCTTCAGGATCTGCAACACTATAAAACAAGTCTCAATACTTAAAGGGATTGAAATCTATGCAAAGTATTTCTCTAACCACAATAAAAATAAAAGTGTAAGTCAATAACATAAAGAAACTTGGGAAATTCATAAATATGTGGAAATTATATAGCATACTATTAAATAACCAGTGGGTCAAACAAGTCACAAGGGAAATTAGAAAATCATTGAGTTGGATGAAAATAAAGACAAAACATTAAAACAAATTTATGAAATACAGCTGAGTCAGTGCTTGAGGGGAAATTTATAGCTCTAAATGCCTATTAATTGAAAAAGTAAAAAAAAAAATCAAATCAATAAACTGACATCTCATCTTAAAAAACTAGAAAACCAAGAGAAACTAAACCCCCCAAAAAAATTAGTCATAAAAAACATTAGAGAAAACTTTTTTAAAACATAGAGAATAACAAAAAAGAAAATCAATGCCAAAACTTAGCTCCTTAAAAAGAACAACAAAATTGGCAAAATTTTAGCTAGAATGACCAAGAGAATAGAGAGAAGACTCAAATTACTAAAGTCAACAGTAATAGAGAAAACATCACATCTTTTTACAGTAATAAAAAGAATAAATGGGAATTATATGTATATATATAATTATATGGATATAATTATATAGTAGATATACTATATAATAGATAAATTATAATTTATCTATTATTTAGTATGTTGCCATATATATATGAAATCTAGAGTGGCTATACTAATACCAGGCAATATATACTTACTACATATATATATATATATATATATATATATATATATATATATATGGTAAGTATACATATATATATATATATGGCATACATATATATATGGCAACATACTATATAATAGATAAATATCTAGAAACACACAAACTACTGAATCAAAAGTAAAGAGGTTAAATTAGTAACTTTATTCACAAAGAAAAGCCCAGACACATTTTATGTGAATTCTGTCAAATATCTAAAGAATCAACATAAATTCTTCCACATAGAAAAGAAACACTTTTCAGCATATTTTATGAATATAGTATTCCCCTGAAATCATAACTAAATAAAAACATTCACAAGAAAGGAAACTATAGACAAACAATACTTATGAATATAAATGCAAAAATTCTCAAATCAAATTAGTAACAAATCAAGTCCAGCAAATATATAAAAAGATTAGTGGACCGGTGCATGAAACTCGCACAGAGAGGGGGTTCCCTCAGCCCAGCCTGCACCCTCTCCAATCAGTGACCCCTTGGGGGATGTCCAACTGCCGGTTTAGGCCTGATTTCACAAAGCAGTAGTTGGACATCCTTCTCGAAATCTGGTACCGCTGGCTCCTAACCCTCACCTGCCTGGCTGCCTGATCACCCCTATTTGTCTCTGCCTGCCTACCTGATCGCCCCTACTGCCCTCCCTTGCCAGCCTGATCTTGTCCCCAACTTTCTTCCTCTGCCAGCCCAATCTTGCCCCCAACTGCCTCTGCCTGCCTGATCACCCCTAACTGCCCTCCCCTGCCAGCCTGATCTTGCCTCCAAATGCCCTCACCTGCTAGCCTTGTTGCCCTCAACAGTCTTTTCCTGCTAGCCTGACCTTGCCCCCAACTGCCCTCTGCAGGCCAATTTGGTTCTGATTGGTTGGTTTCTATGCCAGCCAGTGTCAAAAACTCCGCCTCCTAGGCAGCCACTAACTCCTCACAATTGACCCAGATTTGGTTCTGATTGGTCAGTTTCTAAACCAGTCAGCATCAAAAGCTCTGTCTCTAGGCAGCCATTGTCTCCTCACAATTGACCCAGATTTGGTTCTGATTGGTCAGTTTCTATTTCAGTCAGCATCTCTGGGCCTATCAACAGGGCCTAATCAGGAAGGCAGGGCTGCCCCGGTGGAGGCCTGGAGAGAAATGGAGGCACACTGCTGGCCCGGCGGAAGAGAAAGAGAGAGGCAAGTGCTGATCAACAGCTGTCACACAGGCTACAGATTAGACCCTGCTTCTCTCTTCAGGCCTCTCTCTGGGCCTGATTCGCAGCTCCCTCAGCAGTCAGTGCTAGGTCACCGCACCTGCAGTCACAGCAGTCAGTGCTGGGTTGCCACGGCAACCCAGCATTGACTGCAGGATTGACTTTAGTTGGTGGAGCCTCTGCTCATGCCAGACCCAGGGTTTTTATATATTGGGATATACACTCTGATCAAGTGTATATATTCCAATAATGAAAGGTTGGTTTAAATTCTGAAAAGTAATTCATATAACATTAATAAACTAAAGACACAAAACACATGGTTGTTTTAGTAGATACAAAGAGCCATTTGAAAATCCAACACCTTTTATGATAAAATATAAACTAAACACAGAATGAACTTCCTCAACCTCATAAAGGTCATCTATGAAAAACTCACACCTAGCATCGCAATTAATGGTGAAAAACTATTAATGGGGAATGATTTTTTTCTTAAGTGCCAAAAATAAAATTGGGATATGTACTCTCATCATTTCTATTCAACATTGTACTGGATTTTTGCCAAAGCAATTAGACAAGAAAAACAAATAAAAGATGCCCAGATTTGAATGAAAGAAATGAAACTATTTCCATTTGCAGATAACATCCTATATAATAAAAGTCTAGTATGCAAATTGTCCCCTCAACTGGAAGTTCAACTGGGAGTTTGACCAGGAGCTCAACCAGGGGATGGGGCTGCCAGTGGCAACAGGAGGTCAGGGGAAGGGAGGCACCCACAGCCGGCAGCTGCTAGGGACCTAACCTGTGCATAAATTTTGTGGACTGGGACTCTAGTATCTTACATATGCAAATTTCTAAGGAATATACTTAAGAACTGTTATATGTAACTAGAGGCACTTGGGGCAGAGGAGAGAGATCACTCAGCCTGGTCTGCACCCTCTTGCAGCCAAGGAGCCCTTGGGGAATGTCCAGCTGCTGGGGAATGGGCCTAAGACAGCAGTCAGACATTCTTAGTGCTGCTGCAGAGACAGGAGAGGCCCCTACCACCACCACTGTGCTCACTAGCCATCAGCCCAGCTTCTGGCTGAGTGGCACTCCCTCTGTGGGAGCATACTGACCACCAGGGAGCAGCTTTTGCATTGAGTGTCCCCCTGCAAAGCAACAGTATTTGCGTCTGTCTGGTAGTGGAATAAGATATATATTAATGGAATAGAACTGAGAGTCAAGAAATACATCTTTATATTTATGGTCCATTGACTTTCAATAAGACATTTCAATGAAAGAAAAAAAGTCTTTTCAAACATGGTGTTTGGACAATGCAAATAGCTAATGCAAAAGAATGAAACTAAGACTCTACTTAATATTATATTTTTTAAATAAAGGTATATGGTCATAAACTTAAATGTAAGAACTGAAATTATAAAACTCTTGGAAGAAAACTTTTGGGTTAGGCAACTGTATCTTAGATATGACACCAAAAGTGCAAGTAATAAAAGGTAAAATAGAGTGAACTTCATCAACATTAAAAACCTCTGTGCTTTGCCCTAAATGGTTTGGCTCAATGCATAGAGCATCAGCCTGCAGACTGAAGGGTCCCAAGTTTGATTCCAGTCAAAGGCATGTACCTTGGCACATTCCCAATAGAGGATGTGCAGGAGGCAGCTGATCGATGTTTCTCTCTCATCGATGTTTCTTACTCTCCCTCTCCCTTCCTCTCTGTAAAAAATCAATAAAAATATATTTACAAAAAACCTCTGTGCTTCAATAGACATGACCACAACTTGAAAAGACAACCCCAGAATGACAGAAAATGTTTAAAATCATATCTTTAATAAGGGACTTATATCTAGAATATTAATGTGCTTACAAATCATTAATAGAAGACAAATAAATCAATTTAAAATGGACAAAGTATCTAAATAGACATTTCTCCCGTGAAAATGTTCAAATGACCAATAAGCACATGAAATTATACTCAACATAATTAATTATGAGGAAAATACAAATCAAAACTACAATGAGTTTATAATCCCAAAACAAATATAACAGTTGTAATTAAAAAAAAAAAAAGAGAGAGAGAGAGTCAATAACAAGTGTTGGCAAGAAAGTATAGAAACTGGAATGATCAAGTGGTGGGAATGTAAAATAATGCAGCTGCTTTGAAAAATATTTTGGCAGGTTCTCAAACAGTTAAACATAGAGTTACCATATAATCTAGCTATACTACTTGTAGACATGAAACCTATATCTACACAAAATGTATATATGTATGTTAAGAGCAGCACTATTTATAATAGTTTAAATGTGAAAATAACTCCAATGTTCATCAACTGTTGAATATATAAATAAAATATCTCATATATATGTACAATGTAATATGATTTAGCAATAAACAGGAATGAAGTAGTAATGATAGATGGTACAAAATCAATGAGCCTTAAAAACATTATGATAAGTGAAAGACCACATAATCTATGTTTCTTTTATATAAATTGTTCAGAAGAGACAAATCTGTGGAGCAGAAAGTTGATTACTAGTATTCAGTACTTAGGGGTTAGAGAAGATTGGAAGTGGCTGTTAATGGATAGAATTTCCTTTGGAAATGGTCCAAAATTAGATTGTGATGATGGTTGCATAATTCTGTTAACATATTAAATTATTAAATATATACTTTAAATGGGTGAATTTTATACCCTGTGGTTTATATCTCAATAAAGTTGTTAAAAAAAAAAAAAGCGAAGATGTGAAGATGTATACTACCTTTTAAAAAGATTTAACTGAAAGGGTAACGAAGGGTTAATTCTTGCTTGTCAAGATAATGGAGTAAGGAAATATAGTACTGGTTCCTCTCACAACCACATCAAAATTACAACTAAACTACAGAACAGCCATCATTGAGAACTGCCTGAAATGTATTTGGACAGGAGTGCTATAACTAAGGATATAAAAAAGAAGCTATATCAAGCATAAAGAATATAGTGAGTAATATTATAATAACTATGTATGGTGTCAGATGAGTACTAGATTTATCCGGGTAACCACTTAGTAAATTATATAAATGTCTAATAACTGGGTTGTATACCTGAAACTAATATAATATTGTATTTCAACTGTAATTGGAAAATAAAAATTAGTTTTTAAAAAGACTGCTATGAATAAAAGAAGAGACAGATTTATTTTCTGGTTTTTGTTTTTTGTGTTTTTTTTAATATATTTTATTGATTGTTTACAGAGAGGTAGAGAGAGGGATAGAGAGCTAGAAACATCGATGAGAAACATCGACGAGCTGCCTCCTGGACACCCCCTACTGGGGATGTGCCCCAACCAATGTACATGCCCTTGACTGGAATAGAGCATCCTTCCCCAGGAAACAGCATGACTGGATGGACGGTTCTGGAGCACAAAGCAGCACAGCTGTGGGTTCAAGTAGCCTGGTTCAAACCTCAGTTCTGAGGCTTGCCCTATTTTCCCTTAAGCAAATAATTTTCCTGTATCCTCTAAGGAATTAGTGTCTATTTCATAGAAGTGTTGAGCTTGAGGCAAGCTCTGAGAGGCCTCGTGAAGTTGGACAGCTGGCAGTGAGCATCAGCTTGTCATCGAGGCATTATGAGAAAGCTATGAGGAACACATTTAGGTTTTACTTGTGGTCTTGTCATCAACAGAGCGTCACGGTAGCCAAAGGCCAGCTGTGCAACCAGTTAAAATTAGCAGTTGGATTCTGGTAATTGATAGAGTAAATGCAACTTTTCCAAATGGTTGTCTGATCTATGAATATTGGGGTACGGGCTTTGCTGTTTTCCCATTGGGAACATGGGAATGGAGAGAGGGTTAGGGATTTGAACCATGTTCTACCATCAATCTCGCAAGGCAGACTCGCTTATTCTAATTCTCGGCGTGGTCCAGGAGAAAACCTCCTAGAATGGACAGACATTATAACTGTTAATACAGTATCTTTCCTGCTAAGAGGAAGTTTCTTTATCTGCAAACCTCTCAGGTCCAAGCCCGAGTCTTGCACAATCTTATCATCACCAAGGACAAGCCGCCCATGGTGGCACGTGGACTGCACCTTTGAGGTGACGGACGTGAAGTCCTCTTGGACCAGAGGTGGTCATGACCTTATATCTTTGTGTGTTTGGTTGAAACAGCCATCCACTTAACTCTCTCTGCTTTTAACTGCCAGGATAGTAGGAGACTTTGGGCAGCTCTGGGGAGTCAGACCATCACTGGTCGTGGGAGGCTTGCTGAGAAAATGATGCAGGTACCTCACCAGGTAAACGCTTGGGGAGGTGGGTTATGCTACCTGGGGTTGATTCCCTGAGGTCGAGGTTAACCCAGCAGCTCAGCAAGAGGGAGAGGGAAGCCATGCTTTTAGTGCTAAAAAGATTTTCAGGAGGGATGTCATTTCTGACTGAGAATAATTTCTTCCCAGCTGTATTTGTCTGGGGTTTGAGACTAGGAGACAGGGAGGATTCCTGAGCAGGAATAGTCTCCCGTGTGGAGGCAAACACTTAAGGGAGGTGATAAATGGGAGCATTTTCTGGCTAACAGATGGCCTTCCGTTAGGTCACTCTGTGTGCTTTCACTCGGTGGTGTTCTCAGTGTGGGTCAGAGATAGACTCGGAGCGCTCTCGCTCTCTCTCTCTCTCTCTCTCTCTCTATCTCTCTCTCTCTCTTTCTCTCTCTCTCTTACACACACACACACACACACACACACACACTCACTGGACGTGATTCTCTGGGTTATCTAACTTGTTCTACATTAGGATTTGGCTTCTGGACTAGATCAAACCATTTGTCACCTTTACAGCTGGTGGGTGTGAGGCTGAGCCTGAATGGGACGTATAGAGTGAGGGTCAACCTGACCGTGACCTTTCACTCCTATTGCCTCCCTGTGCTAACGCCCAGCCCTCTCCTGGCAGACCCACAAATCACGGAGCATGACTGCCGTCCGATTCAATCCCCTGGCCCTCCAGCGGGCAGGGCTGCAGTCAGGAGGAGGGAAGCGTCGTCCTGCCCATCGCGATGATGTAGTTGGTGTCAAGGACACAGGCAGACTCCAAGCCCGTCTCCTCCCAGACATGCCCCCACCGTCGCCCGCCCGCCCTCATGCAGCTGCTCCCTGGCATCCGGGGAGCGAGGGAGAGCGCTGTGCGCCTCATTAGCCATAAATACTCCCCAAATAAAGCCACCCTGCTACGGCTGTTTCTGTTAGAAAGAGTTATTGTGGCCACGACATAAATTTCCTGAAAGAGAGGTGGCGGGTCACACAGTGTAGCCTGTTATGAGAAACAGGGAAATAAAACAGCCGGATAATTTATGTGTCTCTCCCGGTTCCTTGCGCTTATCTCAGAGACAGAGCCAGGCTGGGGAGACACGGGAGCAGGGAGCGTGTGGGCCTGGAGGCGGCACGGCCACGTGCTCTGAGGCATGCCTGCCAAGGAGGCAAGACTGAGGCCTGGAGTCGCTCATGCCTAGCGCCGTTTCCCTGAGAAGTGGCCACACTCTGTCCTCGCTGAGGACAAAGGAAATGGCCTGAAACCTCAACAAAAATCAATGTCGCCTCAGGGTGAGGCAGCGTCACAAGTGTTGGTTCCAAAGGCGTTTTCATGTCCCTGGTGAGTGGACTGCCCTCTCGCTGTGCTTGATTGACAAGCGGGAGGGCTGGGCATGCTGTGTGCTGCCCTCACCCACAGAGCACTCACTGGCAGATGTGGCCATCACACACACACACACACACACACACACACACACATACACACAACACACACACACAACACACATGCACACACTCACACACACTCTCACACACACACACACACACACAACACACACAACACACACACACACTCACACACACTCTCACACACACACACACACACACACACACATACACATACACACAACACACACACAACACACATGCACACACTCACACACATATGCACACATACATACATACATATGCACACTTATACACACATACACACATACACATGTACATACACACACATACACACAAACACACACACACACACCTCAAAACCTTGGCTGACAGAGGGCTTTAAGAAACATAAAGGCGACTGCCCAGCCCCAAATTGGTCATCATTTTGGACCCAACTTCCAAGCAGATTCCCCCAAACCTCAGCAGGGAATTCAGACACTTGCGGTTTGGCTGCTGCTGGGACAGAGGAGGACAGCAGCCCTGAGCGCTGTTGAGCAGCGGGGGTGGCCTGTACAGTGAGTGACAGAGCGGTGTTGTGAGGCCAAGAGGACAGATGGCAGGGCTGTGGACTCCTAGCGTGAGGCTACTTTTGGTCTCTTCTGGAAGCAAAATGTTAGAAAAAAAAAAAAAAAAAAAAAAAAAAAGAAGAAGAAGAAAGAAAGAACTGAAAACCCTGTAGGGGTGGCACAGGCTGAGCAATTAGCAGACGATCTTACCCCGACATCTGGAAGCCCAGCGGTGTGGTCTGCCCACAGGGACACCACGCTCAGGCCCACACACGGTTCCACAAAATAAAACGCAATGGACGAGCCCCAAGTTGGCTTGGACAGCAATTTTTGGACATTACAATGCAAACTACCAGCTGTCGTCTTTACATGGAGTCCCCAGTGCCTTGTTAATTCTGAGCTATTAACACATCTATGCAGGCAGCATCTTTAAGGGAGGCATCATGGAGCACTTCGTAAGCAGAACATCACGGCTCCCTCCACTGGCTCCTGTGGAGAGATTCCTGGAGGGAGGGGGCCGCTGTCCTGGAGCCCCACGCTGCAGGGGCGAGGTGAGCGCCCCATGAAGCAATCCCACACCTCCCTGATGTCCTGGCAGCCGTGAGAAACGCCTCCCTCCCTGATGGAGACCCGGGCTGCTCACTTCAGAGAGCGGTTGAGGGGAGGAAAATGTTCATAGACAGACAGAGGGAAAGGTCTGTCCACCAAAGTACTGACAAAACTACAAAAGCAAAACAGGAGACCTCTGGCCAGAGCTGGGAGCAGGCGGAGGCCACTTCAGGCCGGTGGGTCTGAGGCTGCGGGTCACTCGCACTTTCTGTGTGAACGCTGGCGGCCAGGGCTTACCCCCTGAGCCTGTGGGAAGCCATGTGGGGAGTCACCACAGACGGAAATAAAGAAGAAAGTCACAGGACGCTGTTGAGACCTTCTTATTGGCCACAGGCCAGGATGAAAGTCATGATAAATGTTTGTCTCTCTTTCACTTTCTCATTCTCCCTCCCCAATGCTCATCCTTTGCAAGTGACTTCACTTTGAAATCTTGCAACTATTTCTTGCATACACACACACACACACACACACACACACACACACACACTTTGCCTTCCGTGTGTCCCTGCTCAGCAACAGAAGCATCTTCTATCATCCTTCCCAAATCCATGTGGGTTCCTCAGCTCGCTCCTGGAAGTCATCGCACATTTACCGCCATCCCATGTTCGCAGCCGGTAAGAGTGCGTGGGAAGCCAGCTCTGGGACACATCGCAGGCCTGCTCTTCCCTCCACTCAGGGACAGGTGCAAGTGCCTCCCCACCCCACTCCCTCTGCACCTGCGACATTACCATAGAATTGCTCCTTCTCTCCAGTAAATATAAAACCTGTCTCAGTCCCACATCTCTGGGGTTGCTCTCCTCCTTTCTCCTCTCCTTCACCGGCAAATTCCAGCACAGAGATGGTCAGACTGACCAGCCATCCCCTCACTTCCACCCACGCCTCAGAGCACAATGATATCTGTCTCTCCTCGCCCCCTGCCTTCCTCCCCTTCTCCCCTCCTTCTTCCCCCCCCCCCCTTCCCCGCCAATGCTTCTCTAGTCACAAGTCATCAAGGACCTCTGGATCTAAAGCCAATGCCCCTTTTCAGTCTTTCTGGTATGTGATACTGTGTTCGCTATATCTTTAATTGAACTTGCCCATCTCCTGCGACACCACCTTCTCTGCTCTTTCCTTCCCTCTGGTCACCTTAGTGCATTTGCTCAGCCCCTTCTACCAAACTTTGGGTGTGAGTGTTGATCCGGGTCCTCTCTTAGCTGACACTGTCTCCATAGGGCTCACCCTGCACGTGGTCACCATCCCCATACGTGACGCCATGTATCCAGTCCAGCTCTCCCTCCAGGCACCAGACCCAGAAGAAACCAGCCATCATTTCGCTGGGCATTTCTCAAGTTTGTTAAACTCGGCATTTCCAAAAGGCTATTTTTCATCTACTTTGGCCCAAACACTTTTTTCCTCATGGATCTCATTTCAGTAGACAGCATGGGCTCTAACTCAAGTCAGTTTCCTGAGAGTCATAGTTGACTCTTTATCTCAATCATCAGTCTAATGACTAACGCCTCTCAGTTCCAAATTCACTCTCTGTTTCCTGCTCAGTGAAAACATGGCTGTGAGCATTTCTCATCGGCAGCTGGCACCCACATGTTCAGCTTTGTCTGTGGAGGATGCTGGGGGAGCACTGCAGAAGGAAGGGGCTGCTGTTTGCTGGGTCTCTGTGCGAGGTGGAGGGGCGGGGCCTCCAGTAGCTCTATCCTAGTTGCCTGCAATCTTTTGGCGAGTTCTCTCTTGGCCTGGCCCAGGGACACTGCACCACCTTCCTCGCAGGCACATCACACTCCCAGGCCCCACACCACTCTGGCTAGCTTGCGGTCTCCCAACATTCTTTCCATATACCCACCACCTGCCTCTACTCACCTGGTCCCCAAAGCGGGCTTCCCACTTGCTAGTCCTGGTTACAGTGTCCATCCCTTCTGCCTGTCCTCAGGGGTAATGCTTCCTGCTTGCCTACTGACTAGACTGCAATGGTCCAGGCAACTCTGACCTTCTCTCCAGGCAACTCTGCACCGGCTGTCAAGATGGTTTCACATGCACTCTTTCCAGCTGCAAGCAGGGAGGGCAGTCAGTGTCATGTAATGTCTTCTGATGCTGAGGTCTGAATCCCAGGCCTTGGGAGGGTCCCAACACCCAAGCTTCTCTTGGGTAACTTTCTGGGTACCTTCAACCCCAGGATATCTTTTAGTTATATGTAATCCTTTATGGTTACTCCTTTGTTATAATGAAAACTTCTTTATATTCAATCTTCCTAGTCTAAATTACTGTGTGTTCTGTTTCCTGTTAAATCCTAACTGATACACTATCAAGCACCGAATCTTGTTTACATTACCACCCAAATTTTTGCTGAATCCCTCTGCTCCTCATGTTCTGTTTCTTCCCTTATTAAAACCACCACTACATCTTGCGTGAACTTCTGTAATTGGTCTCTCCTAACTAGGCTAACTGACTTCTCCTCAACCCATATTTTCCCCTTTTCCATCCATATATATTTACTACCTACATACAAACTTCCAGAGATTTCCCATTGCTCTGAATCTTTGAGATACTTTGCAGGCTAATCAAAATCTGACCTTCCCCTGGCCACTATTCCAATCTCAACTTAACATCCCTCCTCCATCTATCCTTCCTAAAAGTGGCCATTTGTGCTTCTCTCCTGCTTAATCATATTGTAAGTAAAATAGACATTTTGTAACATATCTTTTCAAAAATAAATTCTTGGATTTTTAAAAAATCATTATGTGTGTGTTTATATCCTACCTTATTAACTTCCTCTTATATATTTTTTTCATACTTTGGGACAATTCAATCTGTGTTAGCTATTGAAATGACAATATAGCACAAATTGCCATTATGTCATTAAATATTGATTTGGCTATATAGTATAATACAATTATACAGCTTTTGATATGCATTACTTACATAGTTATTTATTTATTTATTTATTTATTTATTTATCACCTTCTAATTGCACTTATATTTTTCCAGGTTTAATTCACCACACATACTTGTTCTCTCAGAGTTTAGAATTACACATAATATTTCTATGACTTTACTAGCTACCATTATATTTTAACATGCATACTAGATGTTAGAATGTATAAAGTTAAAATGTTTAAGTTCCTTCTAGACATTATAAGAACTTTAGGATGTTTTTGTCCCAAAATATCTTGCTTTCCCATCTGCCAAATTACTGAGATAGTTCTACCTTATTTTTTTAAATCTCTAATCTTAGTCATTTTTAAAAATTGCTGACAAATGCACTTTTTAAAATATTATTTTATTGAAGGACTTTCCTTCTGATTTTAAAGCTTCATTCTTGCTGAACTATATTCTTTAAATTTTTCAATAGGCTTTGTATATAGAATGTATCCAATCTTCTACATGGGACATCATGTCATCTATCCTAATACATAAAAATCTAGGGTCTGTAACAACCAATCAAAGGTTCAACTGAACACCTGAAGTCAGTCCTGCAGTCAGTGCTGGGTTGCCATGGCGACCCAGCACTGACTGCCCAGATGGCTGCAGATCAGGCCTGGAGAGAGACCCGAGGAGAGAGGCAAGGTCTGATCCACAGACTCTGTGGCAGCTGTTGATCAGCTGTTGCCTCTCTCTTTCTCTCCAGGCTTCACCAGCAGGTGTGCCTCTGTTTCTCTCTGGAGATAGGCCTGGAGATGCTAACTGGCATAGAAACCAACCAATCAGAACCAAATCTGGGTGAACTGTGAGGATCCAAGGCTGCCTAGGAGGTGGAGCTTTTGACGCTGACTGGCATAGAAACTGACCAATCAGAACCAAATTGGCTGGCAGAGGAGGACAGTTGGGGGTGAGATCAGGCCGGCAGGGAAGGGCAGTTAGGAGCGATCAGGCAGGCAGGCAGGTGAGAAGTTAGGAGCCAGTGGACCTGGATTGCAAAAAGGATGTCTGACTACTGGTTTGTGGGATCAGGCCTAAACTGGCAGTAGGACATTCCCCCAAGGAGTTCCTTATTGGAGAGGGTGCAGGCTGGTCTGAGGAAACCCCTCTCTATGCACAAATTTTGTACACCAGGCTACTAATATATATATATATATATATATATATATATATATATATATATATATATATATATATATATATGTGACCTAACAACCAAACTACTGAATGACCAGTCAAGGTTGCTATGACACACCCTGACCACCAGCAGGCACACGATCAACATAAGAGCTGCCCCTGGTGGTCAGTGCACTCCCACAGCCAACCTCCCATGGCTGGCCAACTTCCTGCATTTCATCCCCCTGGCCGGCCAGCCCCAATGGGCCCAATTGCTGGCCAAGCTGAGGAATCCCAACCATGCACAAATTCATGCACTAGGCCTCTAGTCTGTTGATAAAGTTAGCTTTCTTTCTTTCCAAATCTGGGTAACTTTTATGTTTTTTAATTTTGTGTGTATGTGTGTGTTTTGTTGATTTTTGTTTTGTTTTGTATTTTATGGTGAGGGGTGGTATTTCTTTGTTTTGGTTTTTGTTTTTTGCCTAATTGCTTCACTACAGTGTTGAATAGGTGTGGTAAAGGCAGACACCTTGTTTTGTTTTGGATCATGAGAGGAAAGCATTCAGTCTTTCAACAGTAAGTATGAATAATAACTGCAGGGATTTTTTTTTTCTCAGATACTCTTTGTCAAGCCAGAAAAATTCCTCCCTATACCTAGTTTTCTGAGAATTTTTATCAGGAAGTGATGTTGAGTTTTGTCAAATACTTTTTTTATGATTATGGAGATGGTCATATTTTTTCTATTGTAGTTTGTTCAAATGATTAATTGCATTGATTGATTTTCAAATGGTTTTTATTGAATTTATGGAGGTGACATGGGTTAATAGAATTATATAGGTTTCAGGTGTACAATTCTATAATATATCATCTGTATATTGTACTGTGTGTTCACCACCCAATGTCAATATTAAATCAACCTTACATTTCTGGGATAAGTCCAGTCAGTCATCATCCATTCTATATATTGTTGACTTCAACTTTCTAAAATTTTGTTAAGAACTTTGTGTCTATGTTCACAAGGGGGAGTGGTCTGTAATCATTTTTTCCAGTAAAGTTTTGATATCAGGATAAAGTTGGCCAAATAGAAAGAGTAGAGGTATCCATCTCACCTTAATTTTCTGAAATAATGTCTGTAGAATTGATATTACTTCTTTAAATGTTTGGAAGAAGCACCAATGAAGTAGACCTGGAGTTTTACTTGTGGGAATATTTTAACAACAAATTATTTTTGTATGATATAGATTCAGGTTATTTTCATTTGAGTGAATTTTGGTAGTTTGTGTCTTTCAAAGAATTTATTTCATATAAGTCATTGATTTATTGAATACAGTTGTTCAAAATATTTCTATGTTGAATTGTCAATGCCTGAAGAATCTGTAGTGATGTCACCTCTCTCATTCTTGGTATTATTAATGTGTGTCTTCTTTCTATTTTAATAGGTCTAAAATATGATTTATTAATTGTATTCATATTCTCAAAGACAGCTTTTTGTTTCAATAATTATTTCTATTTTATTTCTACTTACTTTTCTTTTACTTTGCTCTGATCCTTATTATTTCCTTTTTTGTACTTTATTTGAGTTTAATTTGTTCTTTTTTTCTCTAATTTCTCAAGGTAGAAGCTGATACTATTTTTAAAATATATTTTATTGATTTTTTACAGAGAGGAAGGGAGAGGATAGAAGGCTAGAAACATCAATGAGAGAGAAATATCGACCAGCTGCTTCCTGCACACCCCATACTGGGGACGTACCCACAACCAATGTACATGCCCGTGACCGGAATCAAACCTGGGACCTTTCAGTCTACAGACCGACACTCTATCCACTGAGCCAAACTGGTTTCGGCTAGAAGCTGATACCATTAATATGAAGCCTTCATTTTCTGTAGTAAACCTAGTGCTATAATCTTCTAGGACTGCTTTAGTGGCTCCCTACAAATGTTGATATGCAATGAATGAAAAATCATTGAGTTAAAAATACTATATAATATCACTTTAGATTTCTTTTTTGACCATGGTTTAATTGCAGGGGGGTAGGAGTGAAGACACTTTCTTCAGATATGTTTATTTGAGTCAGTTCCCTCTCTTGGCTCAACCCTACACCCCGGAACTCAGGGCAGTGGCCCAGGCACAGCATTGGTCACTCAGGAACATAAGTATGGTCTGTTCTTCTTTCCTTTACATCCTTTACATTTGCCAAGAGAATAAATCTTAAGTGTTCTCATCACATACAAAAAATGGTGACCATGTGAGGTAATGGATGAGTTAACTTGATTGGACTAATTATTTCACAATGTATAAGTATATGATGAAATCATCACTTGTACTCTTTAACACACATTGTATAACCTAAATGTGTACAATTTTATTTGTCAATCATACCTCAATATATTTGGAAAGATGATTAAAATTTTATATTACATTTAATTAATTTATTTTTAAAAGCAGCCATATCTGTCCCACAGAGCCCTGGTTATTTCCCACAGGGAAGTGGCACCTGCAGAGTCCCTATGAGTGAGTTAAGCCCTGGGAGAGCTGAGGACCAGAGCCACACCAGCTCCTCTCAGTCCCAGAGGAAGGAACTGAATCCCAGAGCAGAGTTGAGGATGAGTCAGTTTTGCCCTGGAAATATCTGAAATTGCTAAGCATGAACTCACTTAACAAATATTTATTGAATGACTGCTATGTGTTAAGCATCTTTCTAATTAAAAGTGCAACAATCTTGACTAATAAACTTTGCTCATGATTGTTGTCAGAAACCATGGTATTGGAGGGAAGGGGGGGGACTCATGGGTTAAGAGGACTTCTCCTCTGCCTAGTTTTGGTGTCTCCACTTTCCGGAAGGCGTTGGGATTAGATGTTGGAGACAAATAGGGCCAGGCAAGCAGAAGCAAAAGTCCAAAGAGACATGCACTGATATCTCAGAAAAGAGGGAAATGAAAGCTTGTGTGAAGTATCTGGAGAGAGAAGACATTGAAGTCCAGAAACTTCCTTTCTTTTGTCACCCACCCATAGGGTCAGGGTTCCTTTGGGCTCTGACCTGACCCTCTTCTTCTTGGGCCCACACTCTCCCTGGGAAGTTGCTTCATTATCTGTGACATTGTGTCTGTTGATGCTCCCGCACCTCAGATCTTGTCTCTGAGCTCACAGGCTACCTGTGGGATGCTTGATAGATGTCCCAGAGGACCCCACACTCAGCCTTTTCAAAGTGGGACTCATTCTCCTTCCTCTCCCTGCAAGCCCCTTCTCCTGGAGGCATGTTAGCTCGGATGAGTAAGCTTGCTGTGCAGTCCCTTAAGCAACTATCATTCTTCACCCCCTGCTCTCGCCCCTGGCCTCATCTCAGTCTCAAATCCTAGTTCCAAACCTATGTGGAATGTCACCCTCACTTCCTGCCACCACCCTGGATGAAGTCACCTTATTTGGTAAATTGCAAATCTCAGTTTTACGAAACCCAGGTGTCTGCTTTTCCTGGCCTTCCTCCACCCTCACCCCTCCCGATGTGGAATCCCCACTCCACTCTGCAGCCAGGAGTGGGGATTGGATGGAGCCATTGTGAAGCCCTTCAATGTCTTCTCTCACCAGATACAACCCTAAGTATCAAACCTAGCTTGGGCCTCCTCCCCAGGATGCAGTCTCTGTACATCATTCCAGGCTAATATTCACCTGTGTTCCCAACAATCCCTATGCCACAGGGACTTTCTCAGAAGCGTCCCTCTAACCCTCAACAAATGCTGCTCCAACAGGAGCGCTCAGCTATGGCCATTGTTCACATGCCTCATTCTCCTCATCTTTGCGACTCACTTTAACCCCTCCTCCCAAGTGCCCAGGCAGCCTGGGTACCACTGCTGCCTCCTCCCATGTAGCCTGCACTCCCTCCTCCAAATAGCCTGTGCTGACCTTATGTGGTGAGTGATCCTCTTTGCACTGGGCTTCATGCTCTCCTGGCAGCCATGCATCCCCGGCAGAAGACAGCAGCCTACACATCATCAGAATCACATAAAACTGTTATTTGTTAAAACAATCAGGTGTTATGAGAACCACAGAATGTTTGTAAGCTAAGGTGAACCAAGTAAGACTGAGGGTGTGCCACACGCCGGCATGAACATGGAGGAGTAAGATGAGAATTTGGGCCTGATAACTCGGGGCTGTACCATGAGCTCTCAGCAGAGGCAGGTAGGTGGCTTCTTAGCATCCTGCTTTCTAGTTGAGTGGGAGTTCACTGTCCTTCCTCCCCCTGCCCGAACCCCCCGCCTCCCAGAGAACTGAGAGGACAAGAGACGGGGAAGCCTCAGTAGGTGAGGCTCTTGGAAACCTGTGGCTGCTCAGGCACCTGATTAGCTCTTTTCTAAGGGCCACAGGCAGAGCCTCTGACATCCCCTCCCTCCATCCCCCTCCCTCCATCCCCTCCCTCCATCCCCTCCTACCATCCCCTCCCTCCATCTTCTCTCTCCATCTCCTCCCTCCATCCCCTCCCCCCATCCCCTCCCTCCATCCCCTCCCTGCCTTGCTCCTCAACAGGGTCTTTACTCCTCCAGGTTTGGGAAGGAAGGAAGGAAGGAAGGAAGGAAGGAAGGAAGGAAGGAAGGAAGGAAGGGAGGAAGGAAGGAAGGAAGAAAGGAAGGGAGGTGATCTGTGTGCTCCCCAGAGAACCTGAATTCCGAGACCCTCTCTCCTGCAGGTCCCCACACTGACACCCTCTGTTCGGACCACTGGCCTGAGGGGGCCCTGCTGGGCAAAGCCTGGAAGGTGCCTCCAGTCAGGGGTCACATTCCTGCATCCTCTGCCCTGGCAAAATCGAGACCTTGAGGCCACTCCTGAGCAGCCAGGCCTGGACCTGCTGCAGCCCCAGACTGTGGGCCACTGGGATTCAGAATCTCTAACTCATCAGAGCCTAACTTGGCCGGAGGAAGGGGGCCAGGATGAGGGATGGAAAGTGCAAGAGCTCCCAACGCGCTTCCCAACACCAAGTGCTCTCTTTGGGCCTCTTCACCTCTGTTCCTGGGAAGAGAGCTGGCATCTCACTTCAGGACGCAGGAGGCAGGCAGCCCGTGGAACATCCTGTTCCAGGTCCCGGCCATTCCCCCCAGAGGAGGCTCCTCTTGCCCCGGAGGCCGTGACACTTGAGAACGGGCACTGGCGGTGGCCTTTGAGGAACCAGGAGGCTCAAAGTAAGGTGTCCAAACAAGCACCAGGCAATTAATGTTATTCTGCCCGTCAATCATCCAGCAGATATTAGTAAACCCTTTTTCATACCAAGTGCAGGTCCAGGTGCTGTAAGTGTAACAAGACCTGAACCCTCTCCCCTCCTGCGGCTGCACTTAGTGAGGATACAGACACTAAGCAAATCCTTAGTAAACTGCACAGCAGGGCGCAGAGAGGCTGTGAAGGGACGCGTGGAGACTGGAACTGCTAGGGAAGCTGGATGGCAGCAGGGAAGACAGTCACTGAGAGCTGACGACTGAGCAGCGTGGAGGAAGGTGAGGACCCCGGCCCCTCAGACATCTGCAGGGGAGGCTGCAGCTGAAGCCAGGGCGGGAGGAGGGAAGGGGGCATGAGGGTGAAACTCTGAGAAACCACTGTTTAGGGAAAAGGCTAAAGGACGCCAAGAGCTCATAGCCAGGGAGGCAGGGAGGTCAGGAGAGAAAAGGCCGCGGTGTTGACACTTCTAAGCATGAGACCAGGGACGAGGATGAGCCTAGTTGGGTGGGTGGTCAGGGGACTCCAGGCTCCTGGACCCTCACAGCTGTCACAGGAGGACTGGAAGTTCCTATGTACATTTTTAAGTAGTTTTATTAAACACACACACACACACACACACACACACACACACACACACTAAATTTGTCCTAAGAGGGGCAGCTTCAGACAAGTGACAGGAAGATGTCATTTCAGAAGCAAGCTTGGGGTGTGTTGGAAATTCAGGCTCCCAGGCTCCCCGCTGGCCGCTCCCTGGAGGTGCCCCATTGCGCTGAGTTGGGGTAAGGCCTTGGCACCCATCACTCAGAGGGTCTCCGAGCCCATTCAGCTGGGCCCTTCAGCCTGTCTGTGGGGCCCGCCCCGCATGTTCTGCGTGCTCACCGGTCTCCTGGAGGCTTTCCCTGACCAAAGCGCACCCTTCCTCTACCGCTCCGCCATGCACCGCTGCTTTGTCTCCATCACAGCCTCTCTGAGTTCATTTATGTTCCCAAGACTCACTCAGCTCCTTCAGGAGGAGGTAAGCTCCAGGAGACCAGGAGCACGGGAGCTGTGGCCACTACATGCCTGTGCCTAGAGCAGAGCCTAGCACAAAGTAGGTGCTCAATGAAAAGGACCCGCCATTATTTTTGTTACTATTACCAAGTTGGAGCTGCTTGATTTTGATTGTTAAACCATGGATTTCATTTGGAGCTTCCTGGTGGCCATCACAAAACAGGAAAATAGTGTGAACTATTACCCAGGAAGTGAAACTATAAAAACCTTTTGGGGCAAGATAAGATCACCTACAGACTTGTTTTGTCACATAATGTGGCCTCCCCCATCACTGTAGGAGAAAATGTCTTAACATTCATAAATCCCATGCAATTATTTCTTCTTTAATCCTTTCAAATAAACAAAGTCAAAAGGCCAAAGAACAGCCTTGGGGCAGGAATTCTTCCTAATTGGGGTCCCATCACCAGAAGCTCTGCCCTGGCCTCAGGCTCAGGGGGGAGCCACCTCCTCTGGCTCTGGGGCTCACATTTAAGGATTGCTCGGGGGCACGCACTCCCTCTCGCCCTCAGCAGCTCTGTGCCTATGCTATAGTGACCATTACAGGTGAGGAGGCTGGGGTTCCCGGCCTGCAGGCACCCGCAGGCTGTGGCAGGAACAAGGTCTGTTAGACTCTCCAGAGCAGGGGCTGGCAAACTTCCCCTGCGAGCCCGGGGGCCTGTGTGAGAATGAAGTTCTATCGGGATGCGCCAGGTCTGCTTGTCCCTGCTCCCTGGGGCTGCTCCTGCACTCCAGCGCAGGCTCCAGCGGCTGCATGCCTGCAGGACGGAAATGCTGTGGCCTTTTATATTATACATAAGTGACCAATGCTGCTCAGACTCTGCTCACCTCCTCCGCTCAACCAGCTGAACAAAGATGCCCAGTCTGTTCCTCTGAGGGGGAAAAAAAAAAGCTTTGTATAAAAATAGAAGAACATGTAAACTGGGAGCTCTACATGCAAAATTAGTTTTCTACGAAAATATCAAAGAGGAATGTTTTGTAAATAAATTTTTTGGAAAAGTTTTCTTTCTTTTTTCCCCCCTGGCTCCTCCCACAGAAATAACTAAAATCGCACAACTAAAAGGGGCGTCGGGACCTGCATTCCGGAAAGTCGGCAGCACTCTGTGCAGAGATCTCAGGCAGCGCTGCTTTGAACTCTCTGAAAGCAGCAGAGATAACAGAGACAGAGGAACCTGCTGCTGTTCATGAAGATGCCACGATTGGCAAGTGTAATGTACCGTCATTCTATAGTTTATCAGCCAGGCTAGCTCATCTCAACACAATCTAAATTACCGGTGCTCGAGATGGCTTCCCAATGCATCCAGTTTTTATTTTTTCATATGTTTCAATGAGAGGTTACAATGAGTGAGTCATAGTACAGGTATTAAAGTCACGTGATTGGTTCTTTCAAAGGGAGTGACACCAGAATTGCACGATGAGGTTCCCGGAGAAAGATGAAGTCTTTCAGAATGTTCTTGGCACAAAAGAATAGCAAGGATGGTGATGGTGATGACGATGGTCATGGTTGAGAGGCCGGCAGCCTGTGTGGGTCATAAACCAGTGCCCTGAGGGACAGCCAGCACAGGAGCGGGGAGGGAGGGGAGGAGGGAGTGGCCCATCTCTAGAACGGGGACTCCTCTGCAGTCACGCTCAGCAAGGATGTGGACAGAGAGTATGAGGCTATTTGCTAGAAGCTGGGATACAGAACATGGCCTTTCCAGGGCTCCATGTAAGGCCCAAAAGGGGTGCTGCCATGGAATCAGGAAGTGTCTTGAGGTAGGGGGCCATCCCCCCTGGACACAGCTCTGGGAGGAAATGGGCGCTGCCCCGCCGTCCCAGCGCCTGGTGGGGCGAGCACAGGCTTCGGTGTGAGACAGCCGGTGGTAGGGAGGGGTCATATCCGGGTACAGGCTTTTAGGCAGATCACCTACCCTCTGAGCCTTAATGTTTCCATCTGTAAAATGGAGGAAGTAGTTCCTTCCTCTGAGGGTTAGTGTGAGAATTTAGTGCTACACATAGAGTGTCTGGCCCAAAGGAAATAATTAATAATTGCTTGCTACTTTTATTTTTACCTCAAAGTTACTTCGTTATGTTGATAGTCTTTCCATAACGAGTGGTACATTATATTAAAACATGAACCATTCATTCATGAAATAAATATTTCTTAGGCAACAATGATGTTCCAATCTCAGAACTAGTCCTAGGTTATAGAGCAATTTCAAAGAGCTGGCAATCTAGAACAGGAAGTGGAAGCATGTGGTTTCCTAAAAGAACGAGGACAGCACAGTCAGGAGCCTGGGCCTCGCAGTGTGCCTGTTCCTGAGGGGTGTGGGCTCGAGACTGTCCCACCGCGTCCAGCGTGTGCACTTGGAGTTTCAACCTCACAGTAACCGCCGAGTCAGGCTCTGTTCTCCCCACTTCCTAGACAAGGACACTGCAGTCTGCAGGGTCAGCGCCAGCCCAGGCAACAGCCCTGGGAGGGGTGTTTGTCAGGGGCCCGGAGGAGAGAGAAGAGCCATCAGGAAAACCTGCTTCCAGCTCAGGAATAAAATTACAGGCTGGGCTCTGCGTTTCTGGGGCCTACGCTGCATTTACCAAAGGCTCCCCGCCCACCCCAACCCCCAGAAATACAGACTCCAGTTCCCACCACCTCCAGGATGGGCGGGAGAGCTGCAGTCTGCCCACAGTCCAGGGATATGGACACTCAGGGAAGCTAATCGGGTGCACGTGCCTCAGTCACTGGGCACCAGCTCAGAAGGTGGGTCCCCAGGGAGGTGAACCCCAGCCTGGGGGACCCAGGAGGTCCAGCCAGACCCAGGAGGGCCTTGGTCTCAGTTGGGCCTCAGCCTAGAA
The DNA here is from genome assembly GCF_014108245.1 of Pipistrellus kuhlii. Lineage (NCBI taxonomy): Eukaryota > Metazoa > Chordata > Mammalia > Chiroptera > Vespertilionidae > Pipistrellus > Pipistrellus kuhlii. The sequence goes on along the minus strand of NW_023425535.1, from coordinate 258,635 downwards.
CACTTCTTGGCTGAAAGACTGGGTCCTTTTCTCCACGCTCAGCCTCCAAGGCCACTCTGAGAAGCCCCACTCACTGAGGATGCCTCCTGCCACGTCTAGAGGAGAGGTGGGCTCTGTTCCTGAGAGAGGATGAATGATGCCCATTTGCACCCGGAGAATCCTGGTGCCAGGGGTGCCCTAGCAACGGTCCTGGGCATCTTCCCCACACAGGCCTTCTTTTTCTGCTCAGACCCTCGGCACCCCTTCCTGAAAACCTTGAGTGCTTTAAGCCTCCATCTTCCTCCTGTGCCTTCTGCCCTCCCGTTTCTCCGAGCAGTCACTTCCAGCCTTCCATGAGCATCTTCGGAGATGGAGGCCAAGTCTTTGCAAAGTCTTTCCGCTTCTGAGACGAGCAGCCACCTTCTTACAGAGGCCTCCCCGGCCACGGCCTCTTCCTGCTGTCCCCGGCCTCCGGGCCTCGGAGCAGAGCCGGAGCAGGGTCTGGGTGCTGCCTGGCCCATCTCTCCTGGCCACCGGGCGGCCTGGCTCCCGGGTGCTCTGCCATGGTTCCTGACTTGCATTTGTGGAATGGATTTCTGGGATCTGATTTCAGACCCTCCCATTTATTTCCAAGAACCTGCACCTTGGCTCCATTACCAATTTTTCCAAATTTCTTTCAAATCACAATTCTGTTTTCCAGTTTCTGCATGCTTCCATAGTTCTGTTATTAGATAAATGTCTTCTGTGATGTCATTCAACCCACCGGTTAAAGGTTAATGAGGGCAATTCAGTGACCGAGCTCTGTGGCCATCGATTAGAGCAGTGTTTCCCAACCTTCTCTCATGATGAGAATCACCTGGTGGAGTTGTTAAAACACAGATTCCCGGATCCCAACTAAGAAGTGCTAAACTAGAATTTTTGGGAACATATAGGTAAAATTGTATACTTAACTAGTGCTCTAAGACAGATTTTATATACAGAGCACTAAGTTAGGTATACAATTTTACCTATATGTTCCCAAAAATTCTAGTTTAGCACTTCTTAGTTGGGATCCGGGAATCTGTGTTTTAACAACTCCACCAGGTGATTCTCATCATGAGAGAAGGTTGGGAAACACTGGACTAGAGTCAAACCCAGCTTGGCGATGTGAGGATTTAGCGTTCTTAGATGGATTTGTCCCAACGATAGCTAAACTGATCATCCAGTCACTGGCCAGGAGGCTTCCAAAGAGCCTCCAAGAGGCAGACCTACAGCCCGGCCTGCATCCCAATATGTCCCGTCCCAGCACTGGGGCCCCTGTCTTCTCATCCTCAGCCCGCCCCAGTCCCCCCAGTGCTGACCCAGCCCAGCCTAGAGCCCAGAGCCCTGACCACCGTCTGCCAGGCACCACTCTCTAAAGCAGGCGGTGTTTTCCATCTTGCTATAAGGGGCACACAGTCTTTCCAGTTCCTTTTGGCAAACTCTAGGAAAACATCGTGTGTGTGTGTGTGTGTGTGTGTGTGTGTGTGTGTGTGTGAAGTGTGTGAAGCCAGAGGCCTGAGTTCCCCTGCTAAGCAGGGATCCTCCCATCCTTCTTTTCAGAGCTAATTTAGCTAAGTGTTTAAACAATATAAATCTGGCAGCGCTGCGCGGTGGAGCTGTGAGATTGAGGACAGCTGCGTGGGGCCGCAGCCCGGCAGCCAGCCTGCCCAGGTTTCGTGAAATAGCAGGGCCGCTTCCGCCAGCTTCCCTGAAATAACCCCCCGGGAAGAATGCTCCATTTCCTATGCCCAGGCTCCTTTATTTATTACATCTAATGAGTCCATATTTGGAGAAAAAATATGTGGAGTGAAATCATGCAGTTGTAAAGAGCTGATGTAAGTGTTTACATTCAGAGGGCCTCGCAGTGAGTCCGCCTGTGTATGTAAAGGGGCTGCCCGTCTCAGACAGGGAGTGTGCACTCCAACGGCCTTCTCTGGCCGGCAGCGTGGCCTGGGCATGGGGCTCGGCAGCCGCCAGGCCCCCACGCTCAGAGCCTTGCAGCTCCGCTGTTCCAGTCAGAGCTGCCTCACCTGCAGGAGGATGGCCTAGGAGGCAGCTTCTTGGAAACACGCTACAGGGCCTGCCTGGGGAGGCCAGCTGCTGCAGGAGCCTTTGCTCTGATTTCCTTCATCGCTGCTTGCTAAGAACAGTCTTCTCACTCTGCACCACTGGCTTCATTTAGCTCATGTCTCTCCTGACAGGGTCTTCCCCTTCCTCCTCCCCCCTATGGCCGTGCAGACCTCCGTGCTTTCTCCGAGGCGCACATGGCTGCGCCCGGGCACGGTGCTCCAGGAAACCCGATCTGATTTGCAACCCGCGAGCAGAGTTCGGCATTCCAGGTCCCCTGAGTTCTTTCTGCAGTGAAGAGTCACTTTATAAATCACACTGTAATCACCCTATAAAGCATCGCACGTGCTCCCACAGAGTTTCTCGGCGTGAGACAGACCCTCCCCATTGCACAGCGGCATCTCGGAGCAGCTTGGGCTCCGCCACCCGAGGGTTCCTTCCGCAGCGGCCCTCCCCGCGGGTCCTCCTGGCGGGTCTTTCCGCTCCGCGGCAGCGGCCCTCGAGGCGGGCAAGTCTGCAATCCAACGCGAGGGTCGCTGGAAATGGAAACTATTGTATTTACTCCCAAGACCCTGGCTAGATTTCAGGTCCATCGCTGGCTAACCAGCCACAGTTATCACCTGGACAGAGTCACCATGGACCAGTCTGTTGTTGTCTTTTGAAAGTGCGGTGGCGGCCTCTCCTAGCCTCTCCATCCCAGGGACATCCATGTTTCCTGGCGCAAGAACCAGCGTGGTGGGGCTCTCAACAGTGCTGGTTGAAGTCTTGTTAATCCTCCCCTGAGAATGTTTGTTTGTTTTTTTTTTTGGGGGGGGGGGGGGGTGAGTTTGCATTGATTTTTAGAGAGTGGAAGGGAGAGAGAGAGAGAGACATCAATTCAGTCGGTTGCCTCCCACAGGCGTCCAGACTGGAGGCCAGGAATAAAACCTACAACCCAGAGAGTGCCCTTGACTGGAAATTCAACCCTCCATCCTTCAGTAAGTGGGCCAAGGTTCTAACCACTGAACCACCTGCCAGGGCCACAGGGGGGACTTTGCTAGTTAGAGAATCTAATAACATATTCTTTGTGATCAATTTGTAGGAATGCTGCATGTTTGGAAAGTTTTGCATTCTCCATTTTGGAATACAAATACATTATGCTGTTTGACTTTCTACATACGTACTCATTTCTGTCCCATATGGAAGTATGTTGTCTCTTTTTCTGGTTGTATTGAAAAATACTTTCCTTTACTACACTTGATACTTTTGTATTAAGCATAGAAAGTGCAAACCTGTCATTTCTTCATATGGACTTTCTCTTTTCATGGAATAGGTTAACGCTATTTTTTCATAGTGACTGTTTCAGCCTTGAATTCTTTCTCATGATCCCACTCCTGCTTCCTCTGGTTTGTCTTCTCCACTGTATCTTTACCCACAGCCTTATCTTTGTTATTTTTTAACTGATGGGGTACACTAATGCAATATTTAGATTTTATTTTTAATCCAATATAAGAATATGCGGTTCAAAATGACAGGTTATTCCAATCATTGCATTAACATAACTTAGAGGCTTACTTTTATTTCTACTATTTTGGCTTGTTGTTCCTTTGAATATACCTTTTAATAGTGATAGCAGTTATCTTTTTAACTTGACTTCCCTTGTAATTTGGAAATGCTTCCTACTATGTTTATTCTATTAGTGGTGACATTTAATAAATATATATTGGAATCTAATCTTCCCTGTGTAATGTGAGAAATTTACTCTGTTTTTCTTTTCTTCTGGTCCCCAAATTCCCCGTTTTTAGTAATGGTAGTGGTAATTTGAACTAGACTATTATTACTAAAGTAACATTTTAAATCATATGTTCTCTTTGGGAAATTGGTTTTGGCATTTTCATCATGTTTTAATATTATATTGAGAACTCCATTAATTTTGTTTTATAGCTGTTTGTTTGCGGAGGGAATGGGGGGGTGGTCTGACTATATTCCCCATCAGTCTTTTATGTCATGAGTTCTCTCCATTGTTTTTTGTGTTTAACCCTCCCTGGAGTATATCTTTCCCATGGATTTTCAGACAGAGTGAAAGGGAGAGAGGAGGTGGGGCAGAGAGAGAGAAAAACATCGACATGAGAGACATGTAGATTGGTTGCCTCCTGCATGTGCTTTGCCCCGAGTCTGGGATGGAACCAGCAATCAAGGTACATACCCTTGACAGGGAATCACACCCACAACCCTTTGGTCCACGGACCAATGCTCTAGCCATTGAGCACCTACCAGGGCAGAGTTCTCGCCATCCGTGAATTGGATACTTTGATTCCTCACTCCATTGGCTTAAAAATAATTCAGGTAAGTTGTCTTTGTTTTTTCCAGACGCAGACACACAGGGTGTATACTTGGGGCTGTGTGAACAGGAGACCCCCCTCCACTGGGCTGGGCTCTGCACATCCGCTTGTCCAGGTGCAGAGCAGAGGCCGCCAGGTGGCTTAGCAAATAAAACTGCAGGACAGAATGTTTTCAGCTGGGAAATTTCCCCTAAATAGTTTTTTATTGATAACTCCACTGTTATTGGTTCTTTTGCTGGAATTCCTACTACTCATATGTTAAATGTATCTCTTATAGGTGTTTTATATACATGTCCTGTATTCACAGCTCTTTATCCTTTTTCTCTGAGTTTTTCTATGTCAAAGTTGACTTCTGCCCTACCAAGCCTGTCTTCTCTAGGGTTCATTTTGCTGTTCGCTTCCTCCATTTCAGTTTAAAATGAACATTTTTTGAATCTCCCTTTTGGCTTCTTCAAACTGTTTTTCTCCTTACATTTCTCTGCTCAAATTGCAAGAAGTGTCCTTTTGAAGTTCATTGGAAACACAAATCAGGAGTGTTCTCAAATTCTCCCACCGCTGGCAGAAACTCTGTTTCCTGGGAAATCATTTTCTGATTCCTCAGTGTGGTCCCTGCTTTTGAGCTGTGCTGTCCTCTCCTTTGCCTGGAACTTCTCTGTGTGCTCATCATTAGCGTGAAGGAGGCATCCATGGAGCCAGTGTTAAAGCTTCCAGTCTGAATCACTCTGACCCCAGCGAGGGGAGGAGGAAGGATAGGTGCTGATTCACTGAGGTGACTTTGCTGGTTTGGCATCGGGGGAAGGGAGCAAACCGGCCCGAGCTGGCCCTGCAGCAGCTGGCCTCTACTCTCCTTCTTCTCCAAGGCCTGGAGGGCATCCAGTGTTTTCTGGGGAAGCACTGGCCAAGGGTCACACCTGCCCTTGCCTTGGGCTCGTGGCCCCCAGTAAATGTCACCTGGGTTAGAGGCAGGTGGGTCTGTGAACTCAGTGTGTTGTTTCCATCTACTGCACCCCTAGCTCCTGGGCCTGTCCCCAAAGCACGCCACGAGGCAAAGCTCAGGGTCCTGCAGGGATTTTTCTGTCTTTCTCTGGGAGGACTATCCAGAAGTTCGCATCCTCATAGTGCTCCTCATCTAAAGGAAATGCCTCGGCATTTAGTCACGAGTCTGCGCGCTCCCCTGATCTCCACAGCTGGCCCGCATTCCCCGGTTCTGTAGTAGCTGAACATGTTTGCATGAAATTCGCCCTCACCACAGTGCACCGATGATGCTGAGTTTTCTTCCTGGACTGAAATGGTCTGCTTCTCTTTCCTTAGAACAAATGGTATGTAAGACACTGTGTAAACTTATTTTAATTTGTAAGCTGTCCCGTGGGATATACAGTGTGAGGCAAAAGTAGGTTTACAGTTGTGAGTATGTAAAACAGTTTATTCTGGCATTATTATTTTTTGTTATATTTTTATTGACTTCAGAGAGGAAGAGAGAGGGAGAGAGAGATAGAAACATCAATGTTGAGAGAACAATGATTGGCTGCCTCCCACATGCCCCCCACTGGGGATTAAGCCCACAACCCAGGCATGTGCCCTTGATCAAATTTGAACCTAAGATCCTTCAGTCCACAAGCTGATGCTCTATCCACTGAGCCAAACTGGCTAGGGCTATTCTGGCATTATTAATTAATTATTGTGCTATTTCCCATTTGAACAACTGTAAACCTACTTTTGCCCCACCCTGTATTGTCCAGTTCAACAATGAGTCCCATTGTCAAATTTATTCTCAATACAAGGAGCAGCCATAGATTATCAAACCTGCAAGCCCAGCAGCATTCTTTCTATAGGTTTCTGGCGGAATGTCTTGCAGATAACATTCTGTGTAGGAAGCAATAGTGGCCTCATTCCATGATAGGCAAATTGCCAGGAAATACTAAATCAAGCGGCAATAGAGTCCCTAAAGAAAGTTGCTGCTGATTTATGATGATAGTTCCAACAATACCGTTGAACTTTTTACACATTGAAACTGAAGTGACCGCTGAGTTATGGTTCACATTCTACCCGAGAGCAGCCAGCCTGCAGACTGTTTGCAACTGGAATGCAGCAAAGCCCCATTATGTTCACCTCCAAAGTCTGGGAAAATGATTTCTTTTCCCCAAAATGCAAGGACTTGTTAGCTTTTCTCATGCATATCACTCACCCTGACTCTGTGGTGGCATTTTTAAACGTGGATCGCGGCCTCGGCTGGGTGAGAGTCAGGGCAGATCAGGGCAGAGATGGGAAGAAGAGGGCCCGGGACAAGGGAGACTGAGCAGCAGGGGCCCAGCCGGTCAAGGAGAACTTATCAGTTTCAGGAGAAAGGTCAGCAGACTGCTCTTCCAGATGCCAGCGTGGCCTGGAACCCTCAACAGTGTGTGTGTGTGTGTGTGTGTGTGTGTGTGTGTGTGTGTGTTCTTTCTAATATTTTGCTCCAGGAGCTTTAACAAGATTGCAGACCAATGTTGTCCAATAGAAGTAAGACAAGCCACATGTGTGATTTTCCTAGTAGCCACATTAAAAAGGTAAAAATAAATTTTAAAATGATGTACGAATCTAACTTATTTAATCTAATAAACCTAAAATATTAACTTTCCAACACACAGAATACATACATCTTACTAATAAGATAGGTCTGGGGAATCTGGGGTGTGTTTCACACTCACTCATAGGACTTCTCCCTTTGAATCTGGCTCAGTACCTGTGAGCCGGCATTGAGATGCAGCCAGCTGGACTGCAGGGACCATCACCCACCCTCTCAGTTCTAACTCAGTCTGCCTGTTCCTTTGAGCTTCCTCAAAGAGTCGTTGCTGTGTCTCCTGCCTCTCCTGGCATCAGCTATCGATCTGGGGAGCCTGGACTGTCTTCATCTTCATGCATTTCAACCGCATCACCGCCCCCACCGCCAGCCTCCTGCCCTGACAGTTGTCAGGCACACTTCTCCTGGCCCTGCAGTCCTTTAGAGCTGATCTCTCGAGTGGCGTGAAATGTAACATGCAACAACATGCAGCTAGGAGCCACTTATCCACTGGATACCGTGGAGCCTGTGTCAGTCGCTGACTTTCCTCACAGCCCAAAGCCGTAGGCACGGCCCAACCCCAGCGTTTGGAGTCAGGAAAGCAGATCCCGCCAAGACGCGGCAGAGGCGCTGGATGGCAGCACACACAGCCTCTCCCTTCACAGCTCTCTGCTGTCCCGTCAGCGTGCTCCGAGGGTGGCCATCCACCCCCGGACTAATGCCCAGGAGTCCAGGAGGAAGCGCTGACGCCCTACCCAGTCCTGACCAGAGAGACCCCTTCTGAAGACATGAGCCTCTGCCCCGCACCTCCAGCAAGGTGTTGACTGGATCCGGTGGAACAGTATTATTACCATTCTATTCTACTAGCATTTACTGGAAACTTCTGTTATTGCCCACCCACGGGAGAGATTTCCCCTTGGAAAACAATGCTGCCTTTTCTGGTGCTGTGGTGGTTTATCCTTACCAAGGATATTTTTTCCATTGATTTGTAGAAAGAGTGGAAGGGAGTGGGAGAGTCAGAGAGAGAAAAACATTGATGTGAGAGAGTCACGTAGATTGGTTCCCTTGAGCATGCGCCCTGACTGGTGCCAGGGATTGAGTCTGCACCTGAGGTACATGGCCTTGATCAGAATCAAACCTGTGACCCTTCAGTCCACATGGCCGAGGCTCTAAGCACTGAGAAACTGGCTAGGGTGCTGCGTTGAATCTGTGTCTATTCCCAGCTTCCTCTTCCTCCTGGCTGAAGTCCTCCCCCCGCCCCTCCACACTGCCTGCCAAGGGACACAGTAATAGCCGTTTCTCTCAAGCCTTCTTTCTTCTTGGGAGGTAATGAGCTAAAGTGAGAAGAGGAGGGGCTTTTGACTCTAAAAAATCTGGTCGTGAATCTTGGTTCCAAGATTTAATAATTCAGTGGCTGCAGACAAGTTACTTAACATTTTTGAGTCTCGGTGTTTTCCACCATTAAAATGCAATCAGTTTTATAAGATTGTCAGGGATCAGACACGATAGCGTTTGTGAGATACTTTGTGCATAACAGACATGCAGGCCATGCTCACTGCTGTTACCACCAACTAGCACTTTGCCCACATAGCAGCCACCAGCCTCTTCCCTCTTCTCTCAGTGGCCACTAGGAGCCGTTGGGTGCCATCCACAGCCTGAGCCACATGGATTGCTATTTCCCACTAAAGTACCATAAATGGCCCTACCCAGCCCGGTTCTCTTCTCACGCTCTTGACCTGTGGCCAGGACGCCTTCGGTTCTTTGCAGGTCCCTCCCTCTCTTCTCCCAGACATCCCATGCTCTGGATGTCTACATTAGGGCGGGCACTGGGCTGGATCATCAGGAGGGCCAGAAAGAGATGAGGAAACAGTCCAGTTCTCAGAAATTTTGAGCACAGTATAAACAGGTGAAGATTGTTTCTCTAAACATAGGCTGGATAGATATGGTCACAGTTCATTTTCATGGTCTTTCCATCTTGATGGGTACAGTGTTTGTTGAAAGGCAACTATATTGGAGCTGTCTAATAAGAGTAACCATTGGCTATTGTTCTTGCCTCTGCTACAGTCCATCCTAAAGCTCAGCACTCTTACGAGATAGGGACATGTCTCATGCTCCTATGACTAACTCCAAAATCCTGCTCACTTCAGTCACCAGGGTTCAGTGCTCACACAGTGTTTGATGTGGGTCAGGCAGCCCTCTGTCTGTGCTATGTGATTTAGGACAACAGCCTCCAGGTCCCAGTAGCAGAGCAAGAGGAGACGTGCTGGCAGTGCTGATTCTTACCTGCTCGTCCTGGAAGCAACCCTCACTTCATAGTCCGTTGTCCAGAACATTTGAGCCCCTGCAGGAAAGACTGAGAAATGTGGGGCGCATAGGAAATATGGATGAGCAAGGCTCTGCTCTAGCGTGTGTTTGTGCATCTTCGTGGGTGTGGAATGTTTATAGGCTGCTGGTGTCATGTCTGTAGGTGTGCCTGAGCCTTCTCTGTCCCTGCAGTGTCCCACCACTGCTTCTGCACACCCTCTGTCCCTTTGAGAACTTGTGATGACCCAGCCTCCTACAGAGTCTTACACAAAGTAGGTGCTTTATAATCGCATTTTATTACAACTCACTTGGTTTCTGATGAACAATTCATAATAACAAAAATAGAAAAAGCTGTCCCCTACCAACTCTCCTCAAAGTTTAGGTTCTATGCTAATAAGCACTTCACATTTATTATTTCATTTGGTTTTCGCAATTGGTGTATGAAATAGGTGCTATTGTTATCATTCTTTTACAAGTGAAGATAAAAGTTTATAAAGGTGATATAACTTCCCACAGCCAAAAGTAATCAAGGGAGGCCTTGGGGCTCTCAGCCAGCTCATCTGAGCAAGCCCTTGGGATTGGCCTTCACACCAGCCAGTCTCTGAGGAAATGCCAGCGTGAGATGAGGGGGAGCTCTCTGCAGGCTCACAGTGAAATATTGTAGTTCCTAAGAGTTTTCTTGGTCAGATTGTCATCCCAACAATTTAGAGAAGCATCTGAAGTTCTCTTTTCTTACGGTGCAATAAAATCCTATTTCCACTGAAACATTAGCAAAAATCCTTAGTGCTGTTTGTCATAGCACCATGGAGCTGTGCAAACTAAGACTGTACTATGATACAAAGAAAACTGTTTTTCTTAAGATATTGACAATATTATTGGATTTACTTAAATAAACTCCATTTGTCATACGAGCTTTAGAATTACTATCAATGAAAAAATGCTATAACACTCCATGAAATGTGTTCCTAACCTTTTACAATTTTACTTTTCCTCAGTATTATAAACTTACTAGAGGGAGGAGGGTGTTCCTCTGCCCAGCCTGTACCCTCTCCAATCCGGGACCCCTCAGGGGATGTCCGACTGCCGGTTTAGATCTGATTCCACAGGGGACAACTCTCTCACAATCCAGGACTACTGGCTACTAACCATTTGCCTGCCTGGCTGCCTGATTGCCCCTAACTGCTTCTGCCTGCCAGCATGATCGCCCTCTAACCACTCCCTTGCCAGCCTGATCACCCCCAACTGTCCTTCCCTGCAGGCCTGGTCACCCCCAATTGTCCTCCCCTGCTGACCATTTCAGTCCCAACTTCCCTCCCCACCAGCCATCTTGTAGTGACCATCTTGTGACAGCCATCTTGTGTTGGGTATCTTGTAGTGGCCAGCTTGTGATGACATGGGGTCAGCCATCTTGTGATGACGTGAGGGCACAAGGGCACGAGGGCCACCTAGGCTTTAATTAGTATAGATGATTTTCTCCGAAAGTCTAAACTCTAAAGTGGGGGAAATGGATACATATACTACACTAACCATGCAGACAGTGAAGCTCATGAAGACTTGCATGGCTCTCCAAAGAGAATTTTCGATTGAAGTGAAACTGGATGTCAGCAGCCTGAAGCCATGGAGCCCAGCAGTGGGAAGAAGGTCATCTTGACATTTGCTCCCAGTCCTTTCACTGGATAGTTAGTGTCATGTACCTGAGTGAGGGACAGTAGCTGAGTCCTTTCAGATTCCCACAGTACCCCAGTGTTGTTCTTCAGGACCCCATTTTTATTCTAATTTCTCATTTTGCATCTCACTTACTAACTCTGACCCTGGACTGCTTAATTTTTATCCAGGGACAAGGAACAAATAAATATTAGCACACTATTATAAAAATTGCTTTGAAAGTACATTTTGCAAGTCACACTTGTTCAATGCCCATAGTGACGCTGTATATTAGTTACTTCCTCCAATTGCCCAGAGTAAGGCTTGGATTGCCAGCACACTGCTGCTCCCGGAAAGCTGACCTGCAGGGGTGCCGCTTGGCCTCCTGCCCTCTTCAAGCCTCAGTGCAGCAGTGCAAATGAGGCCAGCTAAGACCCCATTCCCACAGCTGAATCCCCACAATTTGCTCACAGAGCCTCTTCCTGCATCATTGTCATCGACCTGTCATGGTGCCCCAGTCATTGTTCCCAGAAATCCATGCGCCTGACCTTTCCCTCCCAAGTAAAATTGCTAACTCTGGGGGATGCCTCCTCCTCAAGAAGAAATGAAAACCTGGGAAAATTCTATCCATCCCAGACAAGCTCCGGGGCTGAGACAGTCAGTGTGCTGGTGCTGAGAGCGTCTGGACCTCGTCCTCTCAAAGGCCTGGCCAAGCGCCTGGACCCTCACAGGCCTCTCCGCGGGATGATCAGCTACCCGTGCGGCATACAGAGCTCATAAGGACTTGGTGAACTTTCTATTAAGATGAGTTTGGTTACAACTTAGTTGTATTCCCATACAAGAGAGGCATAAATTAACATTCAGACTTGGAAATGTCTCACTTTCGCGTCAGTTACCAATCCCAGGCGGGACTCAGAGGAATCCTGAGTGGAGAACAGGATTCCTGAGCCAAGAGCTGTCCCCTGTTTGCTTATTTCCCAAGGTTTTCCTGAACACCACTGCCCTGAGCTCTTTCTTTTTGTGGCAACTCTAATTCACTCCTCAGATACCAAAAAAGAAATAAAGAAAAAAAGGCACTGTGGTGTCTATAACAGGTTAATATTAACCATTTAATAATTAAGTAATGCTTTACAAGTTTAAAGTGTCTCATGTATAATACATGGCCCTCAATTTGACACTGTGAGAAATATAGGGTAGAAATTAATAGTCCCATTTTCTGATGGAAATAAATACATTGGCCCTAGAGAAGCATAATGCTATAATCAAATGCTTTTGGAGGCATGAAGTACTGAGTCAAAGGCAAGAATGTGCTCTCAACATGAATCATAGGACACATGTGGACCAAAGGAGCGAAATCCCATGCGGTTCTGCCCACCAGTGAAGTCAATCGAGTCCAGTGTCAGGATGTGCTGGGACATTCCCTCTCAGGTGAAGGGCACATTGTTGCACTTGGTGCCTCCGACCATAAGAACGCGCATGCTGTTTACTAGGCCTTTGGATTTGGAACAGAGCACAGAGCTGGGTCACAAAACTTTGGGGGGCTTGGGGCAGAAAGTTTCTCACTATTTGAAAAACAGCTCTAGTCATGACGCTGGGCCTGATAAAAACAGGCTCCTAGCCAGGGGAGGACAAGTTACCATGCAACTCGGACTGAATGCAACCAGATGCCCGATGTGTCATGAATTTGGGTGGGCATAGTGGCAATCCTTTGTACAAAGGAGTGGTACGTTCAATATCTGGACTATGCAGACTACTCAAAAGGAAGAGAACATTACAAAAAGATAGGCTAACATATATCACACATTTCTAGCTACCGCCTTTGTCATCTACCAGCCTCCTGGTCTCTCCCTTGCCTCCAAGTCCTATCACCGTTATGGGTGACTTTAACCTTCAAGTCCCTGCTTGAGTTCTCAGTCCTCTGATCAGCCCATTTCCAGTGACCTTTGCCTCCACTCCACTTTGTCTTCCATTGCCTCTCCAAAATATTTTCATCACCAATTACCATTGTACAGTTATGCGCTACATATTGATGTTTCAGAAAATGACAAACCACATATATGATAAAGGTCCCATAAGATTATAATGAAGCTGAAAATTTTCTATCACGTAATGATGTCCTCATCATCATAATGTAGCACAACACATTATTCACCTGCTTGTGGTGATGTTGGTGCAAGCAACCTACTGTGTTGCCAGTTGTATAAAAGTATGGCATATATAATTACAGTTGTAGCGAGCTATACCATCTAGGTTTGTGTATAGTGTTCGCACAATGACAAAATTGCCTAATGGCACTTTCTCAGAACATCTCCCTGTCATTAACTGGTCATGTCTGTATTTATAAGTCCAATATCTAGACATTCCTCTCTCTTCCTTAAGCCTCCACCCTTCAGTGTCTTTCATTCAGTTACAATCTCTGCACCTTGTTATTATCCTCATCAAGATTTTCTGGCCCAGGAACTGTCTATTTTCTCACCATCTAACAGCCTTCTCTTGTCTTCTGTTTGTTTTTTGTTTTTTAATTCAGTTAAGATTCCATAGCACAATATTTCTCTCATACTTGCCAACTTACTTACTCTCCTATCTCCCTTCTTGAAAAATCCCCCTCAGAATTAATGCATCTGTCCAATTTTTATGTGCTTATATCCCAGGTGCTAATTGCTGGTACAGAAAAACCACAAAGCTGCACAATTTGGTGCCATTATAATAGCTGCCAAAATGTATTGAGAGCTTGATCTTTGCCAGGCACTTTTCAAAGCACATTACATAAATTATCTCATCCTGCTTCCTAAATCTGGCTGGAAAGTTGCCCAGAAACTCTGTTCTCAGTCCTCTGAAATTCACTCTCATCAGAACACTTTCTCTCCTACTGCTCAGAGAAAGTAGAAGTCATCAATTAAGAACCTGATGCACATCAGCCTTCACAGTTCAGTAGCATTCGATACAAACCATTCCTCCCTTCTAATCACACTCTCCCTTTGGCTTCATAAACACCACACCCTGCTAGTTTTTCCTCTACCTATTTGTCTCATACTTTTTGTATCTACTGTATTCCTTTCCCAAACTTTCTTTTAAAATGTGGTGATCCTTAGAATATTTAATTCTGTCCTGAATCACTCTCTCATAATCTCTCCCAATTGCACACTTCCCATTATTACTGCTTTAAAAAATGATACTCCAATTAGAGAGTATCAACCTACATCTTGCTCCTAAGTTTCAGACTTACTCAACATTTCCAAGTAGATCTTAACAAGCCCACATGAGAAACAGAAAATCCCCACATAAACTTCCTTCTTTCTCTCTATCTCTATCACCATCTACCACGTCCTCCAATTCAGCAGCAGAGAACGCCCTCTCCCCTCACTCCCTGTCTACCCTCACACCTTTCAATAGTTAATTTCATGGTTCTTACTTCTTAAATATCTCTGGGAATTATCAATTTCTCTTCATACCCACCACCATTGTACTCTAGATCACAATCACTCAACTGCATGATTGCAAGAAATGTCTAGCTAGTCTACTTGCCTTCAGTTATGCCAATATTAAATTTAATTTACTTCTCCAGGCTCATTCCCATGCATCTCTTTTCATGCCTATCAACACATATTGATATATGTTTTCAAGAATGACTCTCAACCCTTGAGCTCCTTGGGAACAGGCATCTCTTGGCCTCCCACAACACATGCACTGCCATGAGATTGTTCTTTATAAAGTTCTGTCAGCTGGATGGATGGCCATTATATAAATTAAAGAATTAGTTGATCAATTAACAAGTAAATTGGTGTTATCTATTTTAAATTTGTTGTGACTGGTTCAATTTCCATATTTTGTTTACTTCCCATCATAATACCAAGTACAACTTGAAATTATAATTCATTATCATTATTAGATTTATTAAATGAATGTATGCATCTCATTTTAGTGCAGTTCCACGTAGTGAATCTAAAGCTTTTAGATATAGTTTTGAACACCCTGGGTAATATTTTACCCCAGTAAATACCAGGCTCTAGAAAAGCAGACAGCTCACATACCTTTGTCTTTATTTTACTTCCATAACTGGGGTTCTGTGACTAACAAGGGGTGAAGGTGGTGCTCTGAAATGGTGAATGTAGTTGCCTGGATTCTGGGATGCTTGGCTAAGTTAAGACATGGATAAGATTAGGGGGCATATCTGACAAGCATGGCTAGAGGCAGAGGACTTGCTGTGGCAATCTTCAGACTTAAGTCCAGGGCCTAGATGGGAAGGAGTGACAGTAAATGAAAATGGAAGAAGTTAAAAGACCTTGGAGGAGAGAACAGGAACCTCAGAGACAGGAGCAGTGGACCTTAGGTCTAGATTTCTGTCCTAAAAATAACAGTGCTCCAATACTTCCTGGCTTGTCTATCTCCTCTCAGGCTGTCATAGTCCTAAAAGAATGTAGTTGTCTTGGATCATGCTCCTCTCTCTTGAACAAAACATGTCACTCACTGCATAAATTGTGAGCTAGATAATGCCTACTTTCTATATTCTGTGCATCCCAGAAGTTGGTGGAGTTTTTTTAAGTTTTAATTGAGATTTGCTTAACCAATTAAAGACTAATTTCAGTGATGCAATTCTGACATTTAATACAGATGAATCTTGAACAAGGAGAGTTAGGGACTTTGAGTCACCACACAGTCAAAAATCCACATAAATTTTGATCCCCCCCAAAATTAACTACTAATAACTTACTGTTGACTGGGAGACTTGCTGATAATATAAGAAGTCAGTTAACACATATTTTATGTATGATTATTTATTTTAGTATTACAATAAAATAAGTTGGAAATAATAAAATATTATTTAAAATCATAAGAAAGAAAATATTTATTGAAAAGAATATGCATGTAAGTGGGCCCATGCAGTTCAAACCCACATTGTTCAAGGGTCAACTATATGTGAACAATTTGTGAATCCTTCCTCTTTTGACACATTCAGTCCTCAAAAACACAAGATCATGGACCAGACAAGCAGTAGCAAGTGAATGTGAAAATTCTAGATTCACTCTGTCTGAGAGGCAGAGATGGAAAACAGGGTGAAGGCAAAGACTTTTCTCCGACAGGAGGCTATAGAAAGGAGAGGCTAGCTGCCTGAGGGTCAGCGTGGCAAGGGACAGACATGGGACAACGGAGTCTGACACCGCTCACATATGTCCAGCAATAAAGAAACAGCAACACCAAATTAGCCTTCAATTTTTAGCTATGGCATGCCCGAGAGTGAGCCCTTCGTAACATGTCAGAGAGAAGAGAAAAAAAGAGTAAAAGGGCACATGCTGCCCATCCCTGAAGGATGCCAGGAGTTGTGGATCTCACACACACACACACACACACACCTTCCTGGCATCCACCCCAAAGGAGCAGCTCAGTAAATGTTTGGAAAAGGGGGAACTTTGTGCTGCCTCGCACAGATGTGCTGCATCATTGGCAGCACAGCCTGGGGACTTCCCTCCCCGGTCTGCACTGCCTGGGGGCCCTGGAGTCACTCATTGCAGGAATTTGGTCACAACCACAGACTTCTCATTATTAATAACTGTCACTGTTCTGCGGTCAGGCACCCACGCCCAAGTGCACATGGTACAACATTTTTTGGAATAAACACTGTGGCATCTCAGAGAAAGTGAAATGTTTTACCAAAATGCATTGCCCTGCAACTACCACCTTGGCTCACTCTGAAAAACTCAGCCGGGATTTGTGAAGTACTCCACAGGATCGAGGTGGCTTTACCCCTCCGGTCTAACTGCTTACTTTTCTATGAGACAGGAAAGCAGGCTTTCAGTGGCTCATCCATTCAGTGAACAAACATTTTGGGAGCATTTGTCTCAGGGTTCTTAGGTGAAGCAGAACCATGACTGCGGGTTTGCTCCTAGCCCAGCATGTACTGTGGCATAATGAAGACCAATACCTTCTTTAACTCACCCTAACGTGATAATAAAAATGTTGCCTAGGTCCGTGGTCGGCAAACTGCGGTGCATGAGCCACACGCAGCTCTTTGGCCCCTTGAGTGTGACTCTTCCACAAAATACCATGGCCTGGGTGAATCTATTTTAAAGAAGTGGCATTAGAAGAAGTTTAAGTTTAAAAAATTTGTCTCTCAAAAGAAATTTCAATTGTTGTACTGTTGATATTTGGCTCTGTTGACTAATGAGTTTGCTGACCATTGGCCTAGGTTATTAAAAAAATAAAAAAGGGGTCAAAAAAATCCTACCCATGTTATTTTGGGGTATTTAAGTCAAATAGGACTGACATGCAAAGACACAGCATTCAATATTAAATAAAACTTTAACAAGAGGAAGAAGAAAAGTAAAGAGAGGAAGAGAAGCAGATATAGGATCAGTAAGGGGAAATGAGGAGAAAGAGGAGAGAATGGGGAAGGAAAGCATGCAATGTGCAAAAGATCATTTTAAAAATCACTGAAGATTTACTCCAGGGAAATAAAAAAGAAAAGAAAATTAACGATAAGAAATACAGAATTTCCCGTCAAGATTGTGGAGTATATAAACACTGCCCCTGCCTCCTCCTGTGACCACTTAAAAATTACAACTAAATTATAGAACAACCACCTTGAGAATCGCCGGAAGACTGGCTGAGAAGAATGCCTATCACTAAAAGGATAAAGAAGAAACCAGGTTGAGACTGGTAGGAGGAGCAGGGACACGAAGCAGGCTGGCACACCCACGTGTGGCATTTAAGAATGAGGAGGCTTATCCCAGCTTTGAAGGTTCCCCTGAGGAGCAAGGGGTCCTAGCCCCACACCAGGCTTCCCAGCCCAGAGCACACACCAGGAAGAGGCGTCCCCACAACTGCTGACAGTGAGAATCAGCAGGCACTCAATCCCAGTGAGAGGGAGGGCTGCTGTGAACAGAGGTGTCCTCTTAAAGGGCCTAAGCACTGACTCCTAGCTCACAAACACTCACCCTCACAAAGGGACATCAGCTCACAAAGCACCAGGGACCTACAGGGAGATACTGAATTGTCTGGCTTCAGCAGGGGAGATGGAGGAGCCGTTCTCTGGAGAATGAAGTACTGGCAGATGCAATTGATATTTGCTGAGACCACACACACACACACACACACACACACACACAGCAGGACGGGGGATTCCAAATCTGATCTGCTTTAATATGGTGCACACTGCTCTCATCTACTCTGGTGACTCTCTGAAACCCCACCCAATTCCAGCACCAGCCCATCCTCTCTCAGAGACCAGCCCACACAAATGGCTGCAAACTTTCCTAAAATCCTCACAGGTCCACAAGCAAGCAGGGGCTGGCCTTGGCAAGCCTGGTACCTTTTGCAAAGTGGCCCCAAGCCCAGTGCTAGTGGTAGCCATCTATGTTCACAGGTAATCACTTTTAGGCAACTCCAAGCCCAGCAAGGCAGCTACCACCCACAAGTCACTTTGTAGCTCATCCCAGTGGCCTAAGCTGAACACAGGCAGCAGCTGAGAAGATTCAATATTAAGAGAATTTTCTCCAAATTGATCTACACATCCAATGAAATCCTAATCACCACCCCAGTAGACTTTCTGTAGAAGTTAAAAAACTGGTTCTAAAATTCCTGTGGAAATGCACATGACCTAGAAGAGCCTAAACAATTTGCAAAGCAGCAGGTCTGCAGGTCTAACGTTACCTGCTTTCAAACTTACAAGGTACATTTATCAAGACAGGGTGCTATTGGCATCAAGAGATAAACTGATCAATGGAACAGAATCTAGTTCCAAAAATAGTTCCACACATTTATGAGCAATTTTGACAAAGGTGTAAAGAAAATTCAGTGGAGAAAGAAAAATCTTTTCAATAAATGTTGGGGAAATGATAATCTATATTTTAAAATGACCTTTAACCCATACCTTTCTCATTTATAAAAAATAAGTTAAAATGAATGATAGACCTAAATATAAAATGTCAAACTACTTCTAGAGAAAACCTCAGTGACATTAAAGTAGACAAATATTTCTTAGATTTGTTAGCAAAAACTGATCCATTAAAAAAATTGATAAATTGGACTTCCTCAAAATTAAGAATTTCAAATAAACTATTAAGAGAATTAAAATGCAAATCAAAAGGAAAATATTTGCATATTAATAAAGTACTTGTACCCAAAATATATAAAGAAGTCTTGAAACACATTAACAAAACAAACACCCAATAAAAAAAAATGGGTAAAATATTTAACAGATATCTTATCAAAGAAGATATGTGGATGGTAAACAATTACATTAAAAATGTTCAACACTATTAGTCATTTGGGGAATGTAAAATAAAATTACAATGAGACCACTTTATATATTAGAATTTCTGAAATTAAAAAGACATCAAATTTTGGCATATGCTAAGTAACTGATTCTCATACACTGCTATTGGTATTGTAAAATGGTACTACTCTGGAAAATAGTTATACAGTTTCTTAGAATGTTAAATATATATCTAAGACATGATGCACCCATACCACTGCTATGTATTTAATCAAGAAAAATAGTGGGGCTCAGAGGTTAAGTGTCAACCCATGAACCAAGAGGGTGCTGGTTTGATTCCGGTCAGGACACATGCCCAGGTTGAGGGCTCAACCCCTCCTGGAGGCAGTAATCAGTGGAGTTTCTCTCTCATCCATGTTTTCATCTCTCTATCCCTCCCTCTTCCTCTCTCTCTAAAAATCAATAAAAAACATACCTTTTTAAATTTTTAAAAATAATTTTTATTGATTTCAGAGAGGAAGGACTAAGGATAGAGAGATAGAAACATCAAGGATGAGAGAGAATCATTGATCAGCTGCCTACTGCACGCCCCCTACTAAAGATTGAGCCCGCAACCCTGGCATGTGCCCTTGACCAGAATCAAACTTGGGACCCTTCAGTCTGCAAGCTGATGCTTTATTCACTTAGCCAAACTGGCTAAGGAAATAAAAACATATTTTTTAAAAAATAAAAGCATGTTTCCATACAAAGAATTGGCTAAATTTGGTCATAACAGCTTTATTTGTAATAGCTCAATACTAAGAAAATCCCAAATGCCCATCAACAAGAGAATGAATAAACAAATTGCAGCATATCTATATGATGCAAAAAACTCAGAAATAAATGGAAGTTAACTATTGATATGCAGATAAATCACAAAGTATTTTTCCCTGAAAGAAACCAGACAAAAAGTACACATACTGAATGTGTCCATTTATTTACGATCAGGAAAATGTAAACTACCATAGTCTATAGTGATGGAAAGAGATCAGTACTCACCTGAGGATGGGAATCAGGAAGAAGCAAGAAGGGGGGGTTACCAAGGGGCATAAGGAAACTTTTAGGGGCAATGGACAGGCTTACTCTCTTGAGGTGCTGATGGTTCCACAGGCAGATGTCAAAACTTTCAAAAGTGTACACTTTAGATATGGGCAGTTTATTATTCAAATGTACCTTAATATAGAAAGCTAAATAAACATAATTAAATATAAATAATTTGGGTAATTATAGATCCAAAATAAAATAGGGAATTTGTTATTATTTTTTGTTGTGGTCATTAATCCTCAGCCGAGGATATTTTTCCACTGATTTTTAGAGAGAGAGGAAGGGAGGGGGAGAGACAGAGGGAAACATCAATATGAGAGAGACACATTGATTGGTTGCCTCACGCATGCACCAGGGGCTGGGTATGGAGCTTGCAGCAGAGGTACATGTGCCCTTGACTGGAATCGAATCTGTGACCCATCAGCCCGCAGGTCAATGCTCTATCCACTGAGCCAAATCAATGAGGGAAGTATTTATCATTCTTAAAAGAAATTTTCTATAATGTAAAAATACTTAATTATTTACAAAAGTACAATGAAGCAACACTCAGAATGTTGAATAGAGATTTGGGAGTGATAAGCAATATGTAAAAATTATTTGTGCTTATTTTCTCATCTTGGATGACAATATACAGAAATTTATTTCTAAAATTGAACAAGATGCATAAGAATTTTAAGATTTTAAAGGTAGATTAAAGGTATTGCCATTATAAATGTACAATAGAACTAAAAAGACAATATAACTTCCAAATTTTTAAAAAACCACAGACCACATTGCAAAAATAGAAACCGAAGGAAAATCAATAAAACATAAGAACCATAAAATTAAATAATTCAACAACTCAAACAGTTTTTCAACATTAAATTCATATTTTTAAGAACAGTAAATACTTTTATAGTTTCAATTTAATTATTTTAATCTGTAAAAATAAAATTAAAAACCCAAAGGCTTAAATGTAAGACCTGAAACCATAAAACTTCCAGAAAGAAACATTGACATCTGTCTCACCAATATTTTTCTTTCAGATGTGTCTCTTCTCAGGCAACAGCAACAAAAGCAAAAATGAACACATGGGACCACATCAAACTAAAAAGCTTTCGCACAGTGAATAAAACCATAACAAAACAAAAAGACAACCTACAGAATGAGAGGAGATATTTGCAAATTATATATCTGATAAGTGGTTAATATCCAAAAAAATATATAGAAGTCATTCAACTCAACATGAAAAATACAAATAATCTGAATCAATAATGGTCAGCGGACCTGAATAGACATTTCTTCATAGAGTCCAACAGACAAATGAAGAGACACATATAATTACTAATCCTCAGAAAAATGTAAATCAAAACAACAATGAGATATCACCTCACACCTGTCACACCCGATTTATTTATCATCAATAAACAGCAAGTGTTGGTGAGAATGTGGAGAAAAGGGAACCCTTGCACTGTTGATAGATTGTAAATTGGTGCAGCCACTGTGGAAAACAGTATGGAATTTCCTCAGAAAAATAAAAATAGAACTACTTGATGACCCAGAAATTCCAGTTCTGAGTATTTATCCAAAGAAAACAAAAACACTAATTTGAACACTATGTTTGTTGCAGCATTATTTATAATAACGAAGATATGGACATAATCACAGTATCCATCAATAGACCTAGATAAAGATGTAATGCATATATCGATATACAAAGAAATATTACTCAGCCATAAAAAAGAATGGAATCTTATCATTTGCAACAACATGGATGAACCTAGAGGGAATTACACTAAGTGAAATAAGTCAGACAGAAAAAGACAAATACCATATTATTTTAGTTGTATGTAGAATCTAAGCGGGGGGGACAAAACAAAAGGAGACTAATAGATACAGAAAGCAAACTGACGGTTGCGAGTGGTGGTGGGGGAGGAAGGTGGTGGATGTGTGAAAAAGGCGAAGGGAAATAGAAGGTACAAACTTCGAGTCAGAAAATAAAGCAAGTCATTATGGTGTAAAGTACAGCACAGGGGATATTGTGATAACTTTGTATGATGAAGATGTCTACCAGACTTACTGTGGAGACCGCAGTGCAAGGTGTAGAAATGGCGGGTAGCATTTAGTTGTACACCAAAACTAATGTAATATATACACCTCCCGTCGTTCAGAGCGAGCATAGATAAGGATGCATAAGCCCCAGAAGGTGAGATTAGGGAGAATGCGTGTTCCCCGGAATGTGGTGCTGCACACCCCCAGGTGTTGGCCCAGAAGGTTGAGGACCACTTTTCAGATGGAGTCAAATAATAGAAAGCACTAAATGAAAGCTTTCAAAAATCCTGCAGGCACCCCGCTCCCAGCGCAGAGGAACCAGCACAGGAAAGGCCAGAGGGCAATTATTGCCCAAGAGTGAGCCATTAACCCTGTGGCCCCCAGGCCAGGGTCCTTGGGACCAGGTGTCCTGCATGGTGCAGAGTGCCTGAACTTGGAGACCAGAGGTGCAGGGGAGCTCAGGCACTTGTAGGGAGACGCCCAGCTACCGGCTCCCCACAGACAGGAGAGGAGCTCAAGGCCGCAATCAGGGCAGAGCACAGGGACTGTTGTTGTTTTTTGTGTGGTGGGGGGGGGGGGTTGGGGGGGGCGGTGAGGGAGGCGGTGAGGAAACCAGCATTGCCGTTATCGAGAGAGGCTGTTGCTTTGGACTCACCACTCAAAGTAGAAGCAGGCACTGGTTTCCTGAGACCTGAACATGGTCCCAAACTTCGGGAGAGAGGAGGCAGGCTGCAGAGTGCAGCTTCGTTCTGGAAGGCTAAACCATCGAGAGAATCGTGCTTCATGTGTAAGAGAAAGAAGATGGGGTTCCTGTACAATAGAGAGAAGATGGGGTTCATGTATGAGAGAGAAGATGAGGTTTCCAAGACTGGGAAGATGCCTGGGCAGATGAGCCCTGGGAACTGTGCCCATCCCACACTGAGTCAGGGGGCAGCCAGGGCTTTGGGGAGTGGGAGTTCGCTGGAGGCATTCTGCTGCTAAACCCAGCCCCCAGCATGCCCTGCAGGGGGGCAGGAAGCCAGGCAGCAAAGAGAAGGCGGCAGTGACATGGTGCCAACCACATGGGTCAGGAGGCAGCTCTTGCCTTCTTCCCTGGACTCGTGAGCCTCGGGGACCCTGTGTGAGCTAACTAAAGTGGGGAGCCCGGGACCCCGTGTGAGCTGACTAAAGTGGGGAGCCCCAGGACCCCGTGTGAGCTAACTAAAGTCGGGGAGCCCAGGAACGGCCATTGCTCTGTTTCTTGCTGACCCCATTAGCAAGGGGAGCAGATGCTTGGAGGCAGTGTAATCTGATTCAGAAGAAAAAGAAATGCGATGCTTGTTGCGCCTGAATGTGGAGGAGCGACTCACAACTGCACCCTCCACTTAATTCCTCTGCCCACGTGCAAACGGCTCCCATCACCCGGACTTTGCCCCCAGCCGCCAAGTTCCCCACACGGTCCAACAGCCAGGTACCCAAGACTCGCTGGCAAGAGCTAACATTTATATAAATATTATGTCAAGTTCGTATCAAAAATCAATTTTCTAGCATTTATGTTTTAGATTTCTTACACCGTCTGAGGGGAGGGCAGCAGAGGGAAGGGTGAATTCTTAAACAAAACATTTTAAGTGGCTCCCAAGAAAGTGAGGAATGGAAATCAAAGGGAGCAAACTGAATGTGTGCACCGCAGCCTGAACCGATTTAAGCAGCAAGGGCTGGCGGCTGCAGGAGGCCCGGGCATGGGGTGGCTTCCCCTTGTTAGTGTGGACGAGTGAGAAGACTGTGACCCACCCACGTGGAAGGCTCTCAGCATGCCCATGAAATACACATCTTTAATTTTTTTCTAGTTCATACATATTTACTTTAAAAACTTTTTAAATGTAAAATTGGCAGAAATGTTACTTTATACAAAATATATCAGTTGGTAAAAAAAAGAAAAAAAAAGAAAAAAGAAAACAAAAATCTAAACCATAAAAATCTGTCTCTCTGCTCTGTCTTTCAGCCTCCAGCTCCCTCCCCGGAGGAGGATATGTTACTGGTTTTATCTCTAGCCTCACAGAAATCTCCAATGCATATCTAAATATTTACATGCCTAAGTGTAGCGTAATACAAATCCCGCCTCTGGCTCACACCGCTTGCTTTGTTAGTTAGGATTTTTGTTGTTGGGTGAAGCGTGATTGTTGAACCTGGCCATATTGAAGAACAGGCCCTATTGATGAACCGGCCCTATTGATGAACCGGCCCTATTGATGAACCGGCCCTATTGATGAACCTGGACATGGGTCCAGGAGTGTGCGGTCAGCCCTGCTAACATCCAGGCCGGTGTCCTGCAAAGGCGCCTTGTGTTGGTGACGTCGGAATGGCCCAGGCCCGAGGAGACGCACGCACTGAGGGAGCTTTCTGAGTTGGCTCCTGGGAGGAAATCTGAGGAAACATGCAGGATCTTCCTGACAGCGGGCCCTTGGCCTCTGTGCTGCTGCCCTCGCTCCACACGGTCAGAACATTCGTTCCTCTGAGACTGCCTGGGAGGGCCCGCTAGCCTTCGTTAGCTGGCGGGGGATTTTAGAAATGGCTTACCAAACAAATAAAATAAAATGGAAGACGTGGAAAACATTCATCAAGAAGAGGCTACATTCAGAACGACGTTAGAACAACGTTAGAACCTGAACAAGGAATTCCAGCTCAACACTCAGAGCCGGGACCACCAAAGTGGCCAGAAACCTGAGTGCGTGTTGGAGAGGGGGGTGAACTTGGGGAGCTTGCCGAGCTGTAGAAAACTCTCAGGACACTGCCTTTGCCAATAAAGCCTGCAAAGCAGAGCTGTTTCTGACAGGGCTGAAATTTCTATGGAAGTGACGTGGAAGCAGGGCTTTGCAGGTGCAGGCGGGCCCCGATACCAATGGGGCTGTTGAGAGCATTTCATGTGACGGAGTTGGAGGACAAGAGAGCAAAGGGGAGAGCCTTGCCCTGGGAACACCCCGGATCAACGAGAAAGCCCACGCGTTCCATTCTCCCCAGAGGACAAGGCCAGGAGGACACAATGGCTGACAGCAGGGAAAACAAAGGAAAGCACTTCAGAGGCATTACCTCATGTCACTCGCCAGGAGGAGGGCCGGCATTGTTTCCATTTATATGAACACGTTCCGGACGGGCTGGGGGACAGCAAAAGCGGGGGAAAGGCCTCTCATCCCATAATTGAAACAAAGCTATTGTGACCGTTTGGGCATTTTGTTTTCCATCCTGACATTTAACAATTTGTTATTATGTTCATACAATTAAAGTCCAAGTGGTACAACTGTATAGCCTTCTTCGTAATGTGTCACCAGCAATTATAGCACACATATTTTCCATGTTCCCCAGTGTTTCAAAATCATCGCCTTCCTAAATATTACCTGGTAGTCTCGATACCCTCAGTTTTGCTTGGACATTCCCTAATTGTGGAACATTTGCATTGCTCCAGGGGTTTGAGGGAAGCATTATTTTAAATAATATTGCAATTTCAGATTGTTTTAGCAAGATACATTTCTCCCTTCAATCCCCCCAAAGGACAGGGGAGAGGGAAAAGGAAGGAGAGAGCAAGTCAGTGACCAACCATCCGAGAAGCCCTCAGGAACGTAGAATTGAGATTTCCTTTGCGAGTTCTGCTATAATAACAGGTGCGTAATCAGTGAAAACAGACATTTGAGATGTTAGCCTGAGGGGACAGAGGCAGAAAGGAATGCAGCAGTGTTCGAGGCATCAATGTCCCTAAAGAACGTGACAATCAGAGATGCGGGTGGGCTGGTCAGAGACGCTCAGAAAAGCCCAGAAAAGCAAGAATGTTGGGGGGAGCTGGAGAATCTTGTTTACTCCTGTGTTGTTGTTGTTGTTGTTTTAACATTGTTATTAATACCTCCAGCTCACCCCAATTTTACTCTCAAAGCTGTCTTATTCTGAAAAAGAAATTACATGGTGACCCTCCTACAGATGATTTGGCAATGACCAGGTCTCTCTCTTCTACAGCTAAATGGGGTGGGTCTTAATTTTCCAAAAAGAGGTTGGCATAGACTCTCTCCAGTCTCACAAGGTGGGAAGGAGAAAGATGAGCCTGAGACAAGGAGGAAGGCTACTGGTCCTCTCAGCAACGCAGATGCTCAGAGGGGACAGGGCCTCAGAGGGCATAGCTACAACGGGAGCTACAAACCCAGACACTGTGCCACCCATAGTAGCTGGGGGGGGGAGGGACTCTGAGACCACCTGAGCTAGAAGAAGGGGGAGCACCCACCGCAGCCCTTGCTGGCCTGAGCCTGTGCTTGTGGCACCCGTGAGGTGAAAGCCTAGATCCTTCCACCTGGGCAAAGGGGGGGCTTACCTTCCTGGGCTTCCTGCATGGCCCCAAGGTCCCCAGCGTGAGCCAACGCGGCAGTAGCCTTCCCGCCAATGCTGGGAGGAGGGCTCAGCAGGTCCAGTGGCATCTGGGGATGTGATGCCATCCAGTGTGAGAGCAAATGTTTAACCTCCAGATGGTCCAGTGGGTCGTAAATTAAACGCTGGGCAGGACCCTGCTCACCACGCTCTGATGCCACGCTCACCTTTAATGCCCTGGGGGACAAGGCCAACACTGACATCTCCATCACTATCAACTGACAAATTGTCACTAGGTCTACTACACCGGTTTTATGAATTTGGACAGCTCAAACAGCATTCCGAGGTTTGCTAAACCCTGAAACAATTTTTTAAAGTTTTTAAAAATATATATTTTTAGTGATTTCAGAGAAGAAAGGAGAGGGAGAGACATAAACATCAATGATGAAAGAGAATCATTGATTGTCTCCTGCAAGCCCCCAACTGGGGAATGAGCCTGAAACCTGGGCATGTGCTTTGACTGGGAATTGAACTATGACCTCCTGGTTCATAGGTTAACACTCAACCACTGATCCACACCGGCTGGGCAAGTCAATTTTTTTAATGAATTTCTAAGCCCACAGGATGAAGAGAAATCTTTCCTATGTGATGAAGTTCTTTCTTGCATCTGCCTGTGGTTTTCCTATATTTTGACTTTAATTTTTAATTTGTTTTAAGACTAGGTTACTCTTTGTCTTTAATTTTTAACAGGTTATTTCTATGTGATTTCTGCAATAATATGTTTACTTATTTACTTATTTTTGTTGCTTTCTGTACCATATAGTCATATATTTGTGTTATATATGTATATCAAGATCTTTGAATTATTTTTCTGTTTCATTAATTTGTCTATTGATGAACAAAATACAAATTATTTTGAATATTGTATCTTTGTAACATAATCTAATAATTAAATACTAATCACTTTTATTTTTTATTCAAAGCATTATTTTAAAAATTAATATTAGTAGCCTCAGAATTTTTCTGTTTCTAAAAAAAAAACTATGAGGATGTTGAAATGACTTCTACTAAATTTGTGCCTTTATTTGGGAATGATTAATATTTTCACAATAGTCATTTTCTTATCCAGGAACATGTCTTTTGTTCAAATGTGTCTGTTATTTTATGTGTACATTTCATATGTCAATAAAGAATTGCAATTTTCTTCATTGTGATCACATTAACTTTCCTTAAAAATACTCCTAAGTGTGTTATGATATGTGTTGTTATTCTGTAAGTGTTTTGCTTATTGCTGGTGAGGTACATATTTTTCTCCCATTATGTGTGGGAGAAAACCAGGACTGAGGGTGGTTAATCAGTGCTCACGTTTTGTAAGCCATCAGCTGGGAGAGCAGGAGGGAAAGCCGGGAGAACACCGCTGGCTCCAAACCCGCTGTTCCCATGGTTCCCGGCTGTTTCCACGGTGCTTGGCAACGGCTTCTCCCGGGCCTGTGGGTGTTGGGAGCCTCGCACCCAGGCTCTTCGCTCTGTCCCCTCCACATGCGGCTGCACCAGGACGGCCCGCGCCCTGTGCTTTTTGTAGACTGGCTCTGCCTCTCGGCTGCTCACACCCCTGTCTGCAGCCTTTCCCCAAATCCCCTCCTGTGGCTCTTCCCTCCTTTAGTGAAAAATACTTGTTACTACTTCCTTGTGAGCGTTCCAGAGGCTGTGTCAGGGGCAGGCTGCGGGCATGTCAGGATCACACAGAAAGCAAAGCCAGATCACAAGACACCTGCATGCCAGCTGCACACCCTCCCCCTGCCGAGGCGGCCCAGGACCAGGGATGCTGGGAGCCCAGGAGCCGGTGCTCGGGGCTGGCTGCCACACGGGACTGGGTCTGATGGCATTGGGTGAGCCCTCCAGCTCACACCGTGTTCCCGATCCACCCGGAGAGGCAGCATTGTCCTCAGCCTCGGGGTCCAGGGCTGTGATCGATGTTCTTAAATCGGGGCCCATCCCATCGCTCCTGTGAGGAAGACTGGCACATCCTAATTTTTCCACACTTAGGACACACTTCCAGGCCGGGCAATGGCTTCTGTGGTTGTTCGGTTACTACTCACGATTCTGTGCCCCATCTCACTGTGACTCCGGTGAATGGGCTGAAGCACAGTGAAGGGCCAAGGCTGCCACGGACCACACAGGAACACGGGACTGGAGAGAAGATCCTACAAGCCTCGGCTTCAGTCAGATCGGGATACAGCTCAGGTCCCTGGGGTTGTCTCTTCTGTGATCTGGGTCCGAATCACCCGTTAGTGTGAGGGGCTGGCACTACTTCACTCAGGCTCTGGCTGTGGAAGGGCTGACTGTCCCATCAGGACTGAGGGACACGATTCAGGTTCCTGCCCTCCAGGGACCGAAAACTTGTTGGAGAGACAGATGCATGTGAGGTGTGACTTGAAGAAGGCATGAGGGGTCCCCGCTGACAATGAGCACCCTCAGACATCAGCAGTCATTAGGGCCAAAAGGCGGGCCCGGCCTTTCAGGAAAGGTATGGTGTAGCCAAGAGGGGAGGGTGGGAGGACTCAGGTGGGGACCATGGCGGAAGCAGAAGCAAGGACAGTATTCTCCTTTCTCAGGAAGGATCAGAGCAACTCTGCAAGCCAAACCCAAGAGGCACACTCATCTCCTCCCACCGCTTTCTGTATAACCCGTCATAAGTCACTCTGCCCAGGGAAGACCTGCCCTTAGCTCTCAGAAATGAAAGGAGGTACTTTGAGGTCTTCAGAATAAAGGGCTCTATAAACACAAATGATAGGAAACTCTCAGCACATATAAAGATGTTTTGTCTTTCAAAAGACAAAGCATAAAAGGGTAAATAGTTAAGACGCCAGTATTGTGAGGTCCAGGTATTATTTTTAGACCATTCCTCATGCTGCAAAACCGACGTGCGAGATCAGAGGTAACGCGGGATGCTGGTCATGTTTCACTTTGGTTCTCAACCCCGGGAGGTGCTGAGTCTCTGATTGTTTTGTTCAAAACATCCCAGAATAGATTTTGTTGTCAATTGCTCTTTATCTCTTAAAATATCCTACGTTTTCTGGGACCGGCACTCCTGGCCTTGATGGCAATCCGACAACAGCATGAGCCTCGGAGCTGTGGCTCCACAATCAGCAGCTTCAGCCAGGCCGGCAGCTCAGCGCCAGGCGGCCAGGCGGCAGGAAGTCAGCTGCGAGCCAAGCTGGCGTGTTGCTGGTGCACAGCCTCAGACTGACCCTGGCCTCTGGGTTTCTCTGTTCCTGCTCCAGCGTGGGACAGTGGACGGTGCTCTAATGTCAGAAACCTGTGGAGAAATCATGCCACAAACACAGGACAAAACTGCATAAGGAGGTACTAGATTCTACTAAAGATTTCATGTGTTTCAGCCGAGTGAAAATCTATGAAAATGGACTTCACTAACCTTTGCACTACACAGCCTCCAGCCCTGGAATCAAATCACAAAGAATCAACCCACTGTAACTGAAGTTCTTTGTTTGCTAAAATTTCTGCAGTAGCCTAAGCTGAGTCCTCCTAACACTGTTTTTTTTTAATATTTTTTATTTTTTAATTTATTGATGAGAGAGAGAGAGAGAGAGAGAGAGAGAAAGAGAAAGATAGAAAGAGAGAGAGAGATTTGTTATTCCACTCCTTTATGCATTCATTAGTTGATTCTTGTATGTGTCCTGAACAGGGCTTGAACCCACTACCCTAGCATATTGGGACGAGGCACTAACCAATTGAGCTACCCAGCCAGAGCCTCTTGACACTCTTTAAAGAGTTTCATAATGAGTGTTTCTCCTGGGAGCAGTGCAGTTTATCTCCGGATGTTCAACATCTAATCAAGGCCAGCACATGATTGGCACTCACTGAGAGGTGAAGGAGAAGGAAGGGAGGGCAGGCGAATAGGCTAGACAACAAGAAGACACAAAGGAGACTTCATTCCCTGAGTCTAATCTCTGCCTCCAGAGCCAGAGCACACCAGTGTCCAGCAGCATCTGCGTGATGGCAGAATGCAACCTGAGGCAAATGTGTCAATCACAGTGATTGACAGAGAGACCACTAACTTACCTTCTTCCAGTCAGTCATAGAAGCTGTTATTGAGGACTAAATCTGGAGAAACCATGTCTTATCAAAGACTTAGAAATTGTCCTTCCATAGCATTTAACAACCCAAATAGTGTGTGCCATTGACTTAATTTCTTAGTACACACACTCTTTCCTCCCCAACAACTAACGGCTAGAAATAGGTGGTGATAGAGAGCTCTACCATTAATCCAGAAGGAAGCTGGGCAAACTCAGAGTGACTAGACATGCTTATTTCCTCAGCTCCGTAAAGATGTCTTCCATTGCCTGCAATTATAAATATGACCTCATGGCAGTCAAGGGCATGAAAGAAGAGAGAACGGTCCATTCTCTAGCTTCTACTTTGATTTATTGGAGTGCTGCTAGTGTCGACGTAATAAACATCCAAACCTGTAGAGAATGTTTATGCATTTATTTGAGCCAATTAATGACAATTGCCAAGAAGCAAAATCTCAACGGATTGAGAAAATTCTCTGGAAAATGGCAGTTTTACCCCTTAATTTATACATCAGAATCAAAGGGGAAGACGTAGGGGGTTACATTGAATCCACTAGTGATAAATTGTGGAGTTGGGGGAAAGCAAAGGGGACCTCTCTGAAATTGAATAAAAAGCTAAATGCTTAGACACATACTCTTTTTACATTTGTGGGTATAGGATCGTTAATAATGAACAGTTACAGCACACAGAGATGGCATATGGAAGAACAGGGTAACAACCAGGGGTTCTGTGCTCTCGTGTTCTGGTGGGGAATTGTACCCTGAGAGGCCTGGAAAAGGGGGATTACTCTGCCAATCCAAAGCCATGTTATCTTAGATGCAAAAAGGCAATAGTCAGCCCTGGCTGGTGGCTCTGTTGATTGGAGCATCGGTCCATACACCAAAAGGTTGCAGGTTCAATTCCTGGCCAGATCACATATCTAAGATTTTGGTTTTGATTCCTTGTTGGGGTGCATATGGGAGGCAATCAATTGATATAGAATCTATGTGATAGATTGATGTCTCACTCTTACATCAATGTTTCCTCTTTCCATCTCTTTCTAAAAAACGATAAAACATATCTTCAGGTGAGGATTAAAAATGTTTTAAAGACAATAGGCTCAGTTAGGGAAAAGAGGGACATTTGTCAAATAAGATACCAACCTTACGTGAATATGCACCATGACTCACTTTTTTTATTATTATTTTTTTTATGACTCACTTTTAGTTAGGAAGTTTTAACTTCACCATCACATGTGGTTACTTTTAACCTAAAGTAAAAGCCTTACCGAGTCTGTCAGGCCACCCTGCGGCCTCCCCTGAGCTTCAGGTGTAGCAGGAGGCCCCCTTTTCATCCACACTAGCGGGGGACAAAACTGGAGCCTGGACCACACGGTTTGCAGAGAATTTTGCTACCTTCTCACATTTCTCTGCAAGTTGCAAAAATACTGGACCTAAGAAAGCAAGACACACACTTAGTTGGTCAAGGTGTAATTCAACTACAATCATGGGACAAAAAGGGAATGCCGGTTTTCAATGAAGGCAGAGAAAACACACCCCTATCAATGCTCGTTAACCTTAGCTGTGTGTAGCCTGGACTTCCTGGAGCGGCCGCACCGCAGCGTTTCAAAGTCTAGTTGTGCAATTCCTGTGAGACACGAGGAACGCTACGTGTGACCTTCGGCCAGGACACCACAGAAGTTACCTCCACCTTGTGGGAGTCGGAGACGATGAAATAACGACCTAATTAGAATGCCCTTGAACAGCTCTATTTTTATAACTCTTTTATTTCAGCTTAATCTCCCAGTGACCTTTATAACTAAGTGGGCTATTTTCGTTTCCATGGGTAGAAACACAATTGGAGAGCACATTTGACAGAAGGATAACAAGTCATTTTACTACTTTGAAAACCTCCCAACCTTGAGAATTTTAAAAGGAGCACGTGCTGCTGCCTCAGCTTCACCGAGGGAGAAAGTGAGTTACAGAGAGGCTAGGTCTTAGAGAAGGAGAGGGCTCTACTTCATTAAAATGTAAAAATGGAGAAGGACAGCTTTCGATGTGGAGAATCGGGATTCCTTCCACACGTTAAATATATGCTCTGCGTGCCTGTGAACCAAGCCTGGAGTTTGGGAAAATTTCATTTGAGACACTACAATCTCCCTCACAGCGGTAGCGCCCAGGAGAAGCATAAAGTGCTTGTGGATCAATTTGAAGGAATTCTCCGGTCACTTGTTAATCTGGAGTTCAGTATTCTGAAATTTGGTGCAACCTCACCTCCACTCCTATTGATAATATGTGTGCACAGATGGCAAACTTCTAAGGGCCAACTTATACACAGTTTCAAAAAATGTGCCCGTGCCAGACCTCTCCCTCAATAGGAGTTGAGCCTTCCTTTACCAGGGACTCCCGGCCGTGGGATGCCATGGAGGTCAGCTCAGCCATGGAGATCAGCTCAGCCGTTTTAGGCACCACTGGCTGCACCACTTTCAGAAGACAATACACTTGAACCACATTTAATACCCTTATCTTAAGGACATAAGAAACTGGTAACAGGTTTTTAAAATATAACGACACTCCTCTGTCGGCATTATTTGTGATCTAATAAAGCCCAGCACCTAGGAAGCACTCTCTGGGACACGGGGTGGCCCTCGGGGAGCCTGCAATCCACTGCACCAGCCGCATGCGTGCAGCAAGGCGGTGCCCAGAGTGGTCCTGGCACTGCCTGCGGCACTTACCTCTCTCCTTCTCCTGCGTTTATCAGCAGGTAATCGCTGATGTAACAAACGTGCAGAAATGTGTCACTCTGAAATGGCAAAGACCTTTAAATGTAAAGTTCAAACTCCTGCCTAGAACGGGAACTTCCCACCACCCCGCCATGCTGCAGCCCAGCAGGAAGGCCCCTAGCAGGATGGAAGGGAAGGGAACTATCTGGTGCGGAGCCCTTCCACAGTAAGCCCAGCACGTGGCCTGGGTCCTCAGCACGGTGCCTCTGCAGGGAGCTGTGATTCTGTCCGTCTAAGAGTCTCATGGAGCAACTGAGCTAGCTGCCTGTATCACACCGCTTTTGTGTGAAAGGGTTGAAGTGGGGCCATGTTCGAGATACCAAATCCTGTGCTCTTTTTACCATATTGCTTCTAGAATAGAAATGTGTAAAATTAAAATACACATTCTGCCCACTGTGGCTCAGTGGTTGAGCATTGACCTATGAACCAGGAGGTCACAGTTCAATCCCTGGTCAGGCCACATGCCCAGGTTGTGGGCTTGATCCCCAATAGGGGGTGTGTAGGAGGCAGCCAATCAATGATTCTCTCTCATGATTGATGTTTCTATCTCTCTTTCCCTCTCCCTTCCTCTCTGAAATCAATAAAAATCCTATACAATAAAAGGCTAATATGCAAATATACCGAATGGCAGAACAACCAGAACAACGGAACAATTGAACAACCGGTCACTGACATGCACTGACCACCAGGAGGTATGCTTGGAACATGGCAGGTGTTGGCCGCAGCAGGATGGTGGAGTGGGTGAGCAGGGACGCCAGACCAAGCCGGCACCAGTCACTGTCATCAGGGTGAGCTTCTGGAGGTTACTGAAAATTCTTTGCTCCCAAAACCCATGTTCTTGCCCATTGCTCACACCCACTGCAGATGCCTAGTGGCTGCAAGCAGTGGCAATTGGGGCAGCAGCCACCACATGCACCTACTGGCTGCACCAACCCCAGTCACACCCACTGCTGGCACCAGCCCCAATTGCTCCAACCCTTCAGTGGGTTCAAGCAGGACCAGCATTGTCAAAGCATGGGAATGGCAGTGGCAGGAGTGAGACTGCCAGCAGTTAAGGGACCAGGGGTGCAGAGGATAGGCTGAGACCTGCCCCTGTGTCTACTGCAGCCTCACAGCCCACAGTTCCTTTCAAGGTGCATGAATTCATGTGCAGGGCCCCTAGTTCTATATAATAAAAACCTAATATGCAAATCAACCAAACAGTGAATGACAGGTGAAATCAGTGGGTGTATCATGTCATCACAAGATGGCAGTACCCACAGCCAATAAAGGGAGAATATGCTAATTGACTGTCACACCATCACAAGATGGCGGCACCCAGTTCCCTCAACCCTGCCATATCCAGCCAGAGTCCCCCAGTCCCCTCAGTCCTGTTTCATCCAGCTGGAGTCACCCAGTCCCTTCAGCCCCACTTGGGAGGGCAGTTGGGGATAATCATGCTGGCAGGGGAGCAGTTAGACATCAATCAGACCAGGAGGGGAGAAGTTAGGAGGCTATCAGGCTGGCATGCAGAGTAGAAACCAATTACCTATGGGAAACCATGTGAGTTCCAATGGGAAAGTCAGGACCGCACTGGGATCCCAGAGCTCAGAGTCCGAGCCATGCTCTGCCTCTAACCCCTGTGTGATTCCTTCACATGCATCTCTGTGTCTGTGATCATGCTCATTCTCACTACATTATTCTCACAGTCAGTTTTAGCTTTGGGATTTCACAATCAGGATTTATAGTAACAATCGGTGCCATTTCTACCTCCTCAATGAGGTGGTCTTTGACAACCTCATCTAAATGTTCCCATCTTGTCCTCTGTCACTGCCTCTATTTGTTTCCATTGGCCACTCTTCCCACACTGACACATTAGCGTCATGTTTACATCCTCATTCCCATCACACTCTCAGCTCCAAGATGAGAGGGATCCTGTGTTCTCCTTCACTGTCACCTCCCCAGGGCCCAGCACAGTGCATTGGCACAAAGCAGATACTCAATCTTTGATGGACTATTTAATGGTGGCACCTACCTCTGATCAAAGTACTGTGGCCTATGGCAGTGCATTCCTCACAAGGCTAAGAGTGCTATGTGAGCCCCACAATTATTAAAACTTCCAGATTGATCCCAAATCTACTTCACAATCACTTCTAGTTCTTGGACCCAGTGCTAACCTTTAGCTTTTCTTTTCTTATTAGTGGTTGTTCAAATAGGAGCAGCATGAAGTTTCTTTGGAACCTGTTTTGGAATCTTTCCCACTGGTGGCATGGAAAATGAGGGAAGTAGGAATACACAGCACTAGTTGTCTGAACCACAACACTCTCCAGGGAGGGGGCAGAACGGGCTGGAGGTAGAGCTCTCTCTGCAGAGGCTCTGAATGTAGACACTGAGGGCAGAGAGGGAAGAAGGCTGCCTTTGTCACTCCTGGTCTCCAGCCACTGTCCTGGGAAAGTAAACTGTAATATCAGACTCCAGGGAAGCTGGCATTGCTTGGTTTCCCAATGCTTCCCTGGCCAGTGCCTCATATTCCACTGGGCAGCCTGAATGGTTCAAGAACATCTCAGAAAGAAGAACTGGCCTGGAAAAGTGCACGTTTTTGTGTATTGTGTGTTTGGTCTGTTCATATAAGACAAGTTCAAAACACTTTCCCCTCTTCTGTCCTCCTTGTAGGTCATCTATGGGACCAAGGTCCCCATAGGACCTATGTGTGAAGAGATTGGGCCACTTAAGCCGGATGTTACCTGTGAGCAAACCCCTGCCATCTTGGAGAACACAGGACCCAGTGTCCACATTGCCCTGTGGTAGAGCCCTCCATGGCACTGAGTAACCATGTGGTGTTCTCATCCTGCTAATGGGTCAACCTTGAACCTCTCTGAACTCTGAGGCCGGTAAAGGAAGGGAGTCCACTTCATTGAAAATGCTGAGGGTGTGGCCTTTGGGGAAGTCAGGGGAGGTCACCCAAGTACAGTGAGCAACACGTCTCTGGTGGGGCCGTCAGGCAGTTGGCAGGCTCCAGGCTGCACTGGCCAAGCCCGCATCCTTTGTGATCGCGAAGCACGGCCCGCCTCACGTGGCAAGCACTGCTTCCTGTGTTCCCTCAGCTCTCCAAGGATCTTAGCCTCTGGGAACGAAAATACACAATAATAGGTTGCAAGTCCTAAAGATTGTTTTTGTCAACAGCAGTCCTCTGTGTGAGCTGTGTCCCCAATGACATCTGCACAAGGTCTAGACACAGAGATCAGTAGGAACCCTCCCATAAAAGGGCCATGCAAACAAAATGAGTAAGCCAAACTGTCATCACTCCCCACTGTCCTCTCTGTGAAGATGCTTTATGTGTTCAGTCCTTTGACAAGACTCTTTGGAAGTTTGTTCATTTGCAAAATTCACCCTCCTCCTGTCATGTATTAGGTAGTGGGGAGGCATGAGGGACACTATGTGGAAAGCAAAATCCAGCTTCTAACAAATACCTCATTTCTATCATAATGGAATCATCCTCAGAATGCCTATGGATAGATCATGGTTACAACTCCCAATATCTAGTTCTCAATCTAAAAATGTAAACTTGCAATCTATGGAGTAGCTTTCCCAAGCCTTACCTGTAAGCAAAGCAAAGATGAAAAGGACAGCAGCCACATGGGTTAGGCTCTCTCCAGCCACGATTGCACATTGGGGACCCAGAGAGGTTCCGCATACCGCAGCCCGGGCCCCGCCCAGACCAAGGAGAGAGTTCTCTAGGGGAGGAGTCAGACACCTTCATTTTTTAACTCCCCAGCTGATTTTCATAGACAACCAGGGTTCAAAACTCCGGATCCGGCCTCAAGAAACATTTCAGCTGCAGTCTGTTGCTCTTCCCACCAGGTGGGTGCAATTCTATCCACACAGGTGTGTTTCTATCCTACAGACATGTCACAGGTCAGTGATTCTCAGACTTGGACGTGTCTGAATTACACAGAGGATTATAGATCAAAGCTCCCAGGTTATTCTGATGCCCACCAGACTTCCACGTGCACTGGTAGTCCTTCCTGAGCATAAGATGGGCTTGTGGGCAAACACAACTTCTCATCTACTTCAGCAGCCGAGGGGACAGCCCTGTTGACTGTGTTAGCTATGTGTCAGTTGTCCCTCCTGTGGATCTGATCTGAGTTGAAGGTCCCTCCTTGGTCCCCTTCTTCCCCACATTCCAGGACCCATTCTGGAGAAGTTTTCCTGAGCAGAAAGCAGTGCCCTTAATCACTGTGGACCTGGGACAGTCTTCTATCCTCTCTCCCTACCAACTCAGGGACACTGCCTATTTCACAGCTGAAGGCCTGTGCTCCAGTTGCTCATGGAATGCTGGGTGTCCAGCCCCTCTGCACATGAAACAAACAACAGAGGGTGAATCTATGTGATGAAACAAGAAGGTCCCCAACAAGAACCACTTCCACTTCCCCACGAGGGCCACCACC
Organism: Pipistrellus kuhlii; assembly: GCF_014108245.1. Taxonomy (NCBI): domain Eukaryota; kingdom Metazoa; phylum Chordata; class Mammalia; order Chiroptera; family Vespertilionidae; genus Pipistrellus; species Pipistrellus kuhlii. The sequence goes on along the minus strand of NW_023425535.1, from coordinate 220,828 downwards.
CCATCTCTGTCACTATGAGGAGAGGGGCTCACTGATGGAGCTGCCGCCCAGGAAACCAAGCTTCTGTCCAAAGCCTGCCTAGGGCCCTGAGGCTATAGAAGGCCAAGGAGAGAATGAGAATGGCTGGTTAGCAGGAGAAAGGAAGGAGACCTGGAGAAACATGCGTGAAGGCATCTTACTCAGCAGCAGTTCCCCTGGCTGAATGAGCTGAGGACAGGAAGGTTACGCTGTGGAACCATGGCCCACCTAGCCTATCTCAGTTGTAGCAGGCAGCCCTTCCCAGCACCTCATATAGTCATGCCTCATTCCAGCCTGAGTTCCAGGATGGAGGCCACGAGGGGACAGGTGTGCACAGGCCCACTGAGGAGCCAGCCTTGCCCAGACCTACATCAGGGGCCACTCTTTGCTTGGACGTCACTTGCCCCACTGCCCCATCCATTCCATGCTACCACCCTTGTCCTACCTCTCCTTCCCTCTGCTGGACTCCTGTCTCTGCCCACTTCCCCTGCAGCTTCACTTTGCTTCGATGCATCCCATCTTTTATCTTCAAGACTTGAGCTGCCCTTGCAGTCAGTATCTAGTTCTCTGTTTGCCTGCACCTGTTTATGAACTGTCTTAGAAAATTTCTCTCCTGGCAACAGCCTCCTTGGGGCTGCTGCAGGGCCATTCCCCCTCCCCCTCTGTCTCAGGCTCCCTGCAGCCAGGAGCCCAGCTCCCTGGGGGGAGTTTTCAGGATGAAGAGGGATGGAGAGCTTCTCTCTGGCTGCTTTGAAAACTGTTTTCTAGAATGTTCCTGATGGGCTCAAGGCAAACACAACTTCTCATCCACCTCAACTCAAGGACTGTCCCCAACTCCTACAGGCCTAGAATTTGAAATAAAAAGCAAGCACAGGCCCGGTTTGGGGAAATGGAGCTTGGATCCCAACAGCTTAGCATGTAGAAGAGAAATCAAAGTGTGGATTTCAAGGTCCCTACTGCACAGACTGCCTCAGCATAGAGAAGCTACATCGTATAGAGCCCTGCTGGCCATGGACACAGGTTCTGAGGAAAGGTCCCAGATAGGATTATCAAGAAGAGCAGAACCCAGAGATGGCCTGAGGCCAGGTGACCAAAGCCAGAGCCCAGTATGGAATCTGAGAGATGGGAGGGCCCAGCTGGCAGGCTGGGAGGAAGAAGCAAGAAGTGTGTGGACTCAGCTCTCAGAGCACAAGTTCCTTTCCTTCTGGAAGACACTGGTTTCTTAGTCCAACTCCAGGGAAGCACTTGAAATAAGAACGGGCTGTAGGGAGTCTCAGGGACGATGAAACTTTCCTCCGTGGAAATAGACTCGCAATTTGTGGAGTTGAGAGTCCACTCAAAAGAAAGGGGCTGGATTTACTGCTGGTAAAATATGAAGGATGTAACATGATAGCTTTTCAAATTTCCATACATATATTCCTGGAGCAGGCAATATGCACAGGAGGGCCATATGCCACAGAGCAGGACAGAAGGGACCACTGAGAAGAAGACAGGTGTGGGTGGGTCTACTCAAGGCTGAAGGATCTGAAAATAAAGAGGCCACAGGGACAGACGGAGGTGGCAGACAGTGCCAGAGGAGCCAGGGACTTGCTGACTACAAATGCAGGAGCTCTGCTTCCATTCCTGACAAAGCTCACATCCAGAGGATGACCCTGCTTAGCGGGGCTTCATCCAGATGAAAGGAGCACAGAGGGGCAGAAGAATGAGTCACCCTCACCCTGGCCTGGCCTTTTCCTCCAGTGGACTTTACTCAGATGAAACTGTCGCCAAATTAGTACCAGCAATGACCTAAAGGCATGACCCTGCTGGCTTGGGACCCAAAGTCCCCAGATTTTCTACCCTAAGATGATTCTTACATCATCAAGCTTCGTCTTCCTCATGTGAAGGGTGCTTGCCAAAGCCACAGTGGCTTGTGCACGGGCCGCTGAATGGTGACACCAAAGCTGTGCTGAGAAAAGAATGTTTTATTCTCACACCAGTGGTTTAGGAGAACGAGGCATGATTCTCAAAGCACTGGAAAGACCTCCATCATCCAGTCATCATACAAGTAGGTGTTCCATCGGCAGCGGTGGGAGGTGGGGGAGACACATCCACATCTGTGTGGGTGAGGCTACAGGCCCTGCCCCTTCAAGACTCAGGCACCACACCGACTGGGATCAGGAGGGCAAATGTGCATGAATGGGCCACAGAGGGGCGGAAACTCAGGGAGGAAGCAAAGTAACATTCAGAAGCCCCGGGCAGAGTGGCTGGGCTGGAGAACGGGATGTTATGTAAGAGCAGCCTCCAGAGAGGGGCAGCAACCCAACTGGGGAGAGCGTGAAGTCCAGGTGAGTATTTCACCCTTCGTTCTGAATAAAAGAAAAGAAGAAAAAGAATGTGGTGCCACTGAAGAATTTAGGCAGGGATGTGGCATAATGAAGCTTTGGACAAGGCCACGCTGGCCAGATGCATGTAGGGAAAGGATTGCTAGTACAGGGAGCAGATAAGGTCTGGGCCTGGGGCTGGTGCTGAAGAGAGGCTGCAGGCCGGACTGAGGACAGCCAGCAATTCTGTGCTCACCTCTGTCGTTGGCTGCTGTCACTTTAGTCCCAAAATGTCACATGGAGATGTTTGCCAGGCATTGTGACATGCAGAACTGGCACGCAGGAGGGGTCAGGGCAAGTAGATGTGGAGTTACCAGTAGGAACTAAAGAAGACAGAACGTTGGAGGAGAGGAAGGTGGGGGAAGTTGAGAGGGACAGAGGAGGTTGGAGAGTGTCCTGCAGAGAAGGGTGGCCAGCCGCACTAACACTGAGGGAGGTGGGAAATGCAAGTGTCAGGATGCAGTTTTCTGGGTGGTAGGCACATGGGTAAGAGTAGAAGCCAGATAGGAAGGGCTGGAGACAGAAGAGGAAGGTCAGAAGGGGAAGCAGCTGGTACATAACCCAGACTGGCTGTCTGAAGGCAATGGTGCTGAAAGGCTGTGGGAGGATATGTAGTTTGAGAGCTCAGGGAGTCCAGTTGTCTTGTTTTGTCCTGTAGTATGTTTTAAAAAGAAGACTTGGGCTCTGACTGGTTTGGCTCAGTGGATAGAGCATCAGCCTGTGGACTGAAGGGTCCCAGGTTCGATTACGGTCAAGGGCATGTACATTGGCTGCGGGCACATCCCCGGTAGGGGGTGTGCAGGAGGCAGCTGATCGATGTTTCTCTCTCATCAATGTTTCTAACTCTCTATCCCTCTCCCTTCCTGTATGTAAAAATCAATAAAAAATATTTTTTAAATAAAGAAGAAGAAGACTTGGGTGTGCCCTGGTGCTCAGAAGTTAAAGCATCAGCCTGAGCACCGAAGGGTTTCAGGTTCAATTCCTAGTCAAGGACATGGACCTAGGTTGCAGGTTTAATCCCAGTCAAGGTGCACATGGGAGACAACTGATCAATGTGTCTCACTCACATCAATGTTTCTCTCTCTCTCTCTCTCTCTCTCTCTCTCTCTCTCTCTCTCTCTCTTTCTCTCTCTCTCTCTCCCTTATTTTCACTCTCTCTAAAAATCAATGAAAAAAATATACTAAAGTGAAGATTAACCAAAAAATTTTTAAAAAGAAAAAGACTTAAGTGTAAATAAATAGAAATATCTGCCATGGACAGTGTGGCTCAGTTGGCTAGAGGGCCATCTGTACACCAAAAGGTGGCAGGTTCAATTCCCTATCAGGGCACATACCTGGGTTGCAGGTTTAATCCCCAGTCAGGTACATATGATAGGCAATTGATTGATGTTTCTCTCTCACATCTATGTTTCTTCCTCTCTCTCTCTCAAATCAATAAAAATAAAAGCATGTCCTCAGATGAGGAATATATATATATATATATATATATATATATATATATATATATATATAATTTTAGTAGAAATAGCCAATAAATATATGGGGAGAAAATCATCACAATAGTAAGACACCATGCTAATTAAACAATTAAAAAAAAATTCCCTTCTCTTAAAGTAAGGAATAAAACCTGTTTCCCCAGACATACCATTTGGGATTTAAAACAGGGTCAAATGTCACAGGACAGTCGTTTTTCTTTGCTTTGTTGCCATTGTGGCATTAGAGCTCCTAGCCCTCATCTTAGGATACTTGGATGAGTCCTCTGGGCCCCCCCAGGGACTTCCAGTCTTCTGGCTCCCCCCACAGAGGGTGTTCCCTCCACCTTGGCTGCAGTTACATTTGCACAGCCAGCTGCTGCACGGACCTCTGAAGGGCCCCCAGGGCTCCAAGAAGCTATATCAGGACCTACTTTCTACATCTGGTGGGGGACAAGTTCAGTGGCCATTTGTGATGCATTGGAGATGGCCTCAAATGTCACAAAGAGAAAGAGGCCAAGAGAATCATAATCAAGGTGCAGAATCAAAGCAAAGCAAGCACAGGAAGTTAGCACCTAATGCACATCTGGTAAGTAGCAAAATCAGGAGTTGACCCAGGTCATCAGAACCCAAACCCGGACCCATTCACCACTCTCCTTCCTCCCTGAGTTTGTCAGCACCCCTTCCCGTCTCAAGGCCTGGAGATGTGGGAAGAAGTCAGTTGAGCGAGAGAGCGGTGCCCACCGGGCACAGTTGTGACACAAGTTGTCCCTTTATTCCATCAGGCATAACACATACTGGGCATTGCCTCATGTGTCAGTAATGGACTCTGCTCTTGAGTGGTCAGAGGACCCCATGGGCATACAGTCATCAGAGCAAGCATGGGTGGGCAAGACAGATGCAGTTGAGGAGTCTGTCTGGGTGGGAGGCCTGCCACCAGCTGGGCTTTGCAGGCGAGTTTCCTCAGACTCCCTGGTCTCACTCTCCTTTGTACACTGGGGCAGGAAAGGGTGATAGGAATGAGCTCTTGAGCCCTCTATGGCTCTAAAGGGCCTGAATTCAAGATGTTAGGGGAAAGTAAGTTCTAGGTGGCATTATGTAAGTGACTAATACAAGTGTCCTTAGACTCTCAGTTGCTCAAAAGTAAAATGTTACAGTAAGTTCTTCCCCATTAGTAGCAGCCAGGCAGTGATTAGGAGTCATTAGAAGGTCTCAGACAAGCAGGTGAAAGATAAGAAGCTGTCACTGCTTCTCCTGGCAGGCCTCATCTGTGCTAACGACAGGTCACTACAGTGGCCCTGAAGTTGTCCTGCATGACACTGAATAAAATAGGCTGGCAAAGAACTCTTTTCTACTAAAGACTGGCTTATTTCCAGGCCTCTGGGTTTTTTTAAGCAAAAACAATGACAGTTCTCTGTCTCTTGTCATTTCCTAAGAACTCCTAGGAGAAAAGTCTGTGCTGCAGTAAACAGCCTGGGAAGCCAATAATCTCTGGCTCAGTAAGTAAGTTAGGCATGATTCATCCAGTCTACTTCTAGAGGGAAAAGTCATCTTCCTATGACAAACAAAAGGTTTGGCTGGCTCAACCCGTCAGGCCAGGCTCAAAAGAGTTCATTCGCCAAGCCCACGTGTGGCTAACATGTGACTGTCCCCAATCAGACTTTTGAGGAAGATAATGGTGGTGGTGATGATGGTGATGGTGATGGTGATAGTGATGGTGATGGTGATGGTGATGGTGATGGTGATGTTAGTGATGGTGATGATGATGGTGGTAGTGATGGTGGTAATGATGATGACATGGTGTTCTTCCAGAAATGTGCAAAACCTACCAGTGCAGAGTCTACTTGGGAAGCAATATTGTCCTGGCAAAGTGGGGGTCAGGAGTCTTCCTAGGTCTCTCTTGGGCTGGGGAATAGGGGAAGGCATCTTCAAGGGGATGAAAGGGTAGAACCGTGATTTGGTCATGCAGGGCAGCAATTTAGGGTGCAGTGGATCTTTTGAGCATGTCAATTTCACTCGAGGCCCAGATCAGTGCTGAGCAAATGGGTTACTGAGTATGTGGGGTCTGGAGAAGCCATCATTGCCCTGCTTGTTCTTGAGAACCAGGCCTATCTGCCCTGAATATCCTACCTCAACTACAGCCCATATCCTTCCCAAGTCACTCTAAGGCCTCCTAGTCCACTCTACTTTCTTTGCCATGGTTTGTATCACTTTCTGACTTGCTCTGTTATTTTGTGTTTGCATCAGTATTTTGTTGGCTGCACACACACACACACACGCACACACACACACACGCACATCGCACACACACACACAATTATAATATCCATCAGCCACAGGAGGACAGGGAACTTATGCTCACTGAACTAACCCATAACCTAAAACAGTACCTGCCACATAAAAGTGTCCACAATGTTTATGAATGAGTAGCAGCCATAGCATTTCCCACCTTGCTGAGCCATCCCTGCTGGTGATGCACACTATGCACACCATTGCCTGTTGGGTAATTGCTCAGTAGATGCTCTCCATGCAGCTTTGCCTGCATAGACACAGACTCAGCCCTCCTGGCCAGACACAGTGCTCCTTCTTGCCATTCATTAGAACCAGATGGAGTCTTGCCTATAACAGGATTGAGCACTTATTTCAGGAAAGTAAGTAAAGTACCAAAATGTAGTCATCAATCTATCTTCATCTTGGTGACACATTGACAAGCATTATAAACCAGGACTTGGAAAGTAAATGCCAATTTACAGATCTCAGCTCTGTCCACAGGACCCAAATCTGGCAGAATTGGTATAACCTTTGAGCTACTACAACTGGACAATGAGCTCTTTTGCCCACAGATTTCCTTTGAATTTCCTGGGTTACACAGGTAACCCAGCTATAGAAGCTGCCTGGTAATTCATCTTGGGCCTCATCTAAGCAAATTCCATCTGCTTAAACCAAAGGCAGTGATTACAGCTACTACTCCTCTGCACCACGCAACAGCCCTGCCAAAGAATTCACCCCACTCCAGCAGTGGTCACATGGAGCATTGCTCCTCAAAGCTGAGCAAGCCTTAGAGAATCTGAGAGACTGAGGAACAGCCAAAGCAGAATATGTGGCTGACAGAAACTACACTTGACCCTAAACACCCTAAGTGTCTCTGACTTGAACCTATTACTCCCAACCATTACACTCACCACCAGCTCTGACTCTTGGAGCAAATTATAGATAGAAATGTAGATAACTGATGATTCCTAGACCCACAGCACCTGAATTCAGCAATTTTAATACCATTAAAAGTGACATGGAAAGACATTATTGCTTCCCACTATGAGGCAATAGGAAGTGCATAGCATTCGCATAAAATATTCTTGCCAAAAATCTTTAAAAAAAAAAAGAACAACTGAGTTTAATTGAACCTTGGACATAAACACAATTTTACAGGAAACATGAAAGATAAAAGACTTGTTCATTGAGAGGGCAGTCAGCTAAATCCAGAACAGAACTCACTCTGTAGGACAATGCCCCAGTGACTCCAACAAATAAATTAAATAAATTCACAAAAACACAAGAAGAACTACTTCAGATTAAAAGAGACCTAAGAGACACATCACACAAGTGCAATGTGAGACTTTATCGGATCCTGAATCCAGAAAAATACCTGTAAAAAGATAGTTTTGGTGTAAATTTTTATGTAAATACCTATTAAGCTATTAATTGGTATTATATTGAGTGTGAAAAATAACAGAATGATGGTGATCTTTCAAAAACATTTCCTGTTAGAGCTAGATTCTGAAGTATTTATGTGGAAATGGTATGGTATCTAGAATTTGCTTCAAAGCAAACAAAAGATGAAATAAGAATGACTGAGTGTTGATAATTACTGTAGCCAGGAGATGAATAAATGAGGCTTTGTATACAGTTTGCTCTATTTCTCTATATGTTTCATATTTTTATAATAAAGTTAAACCAGAAAAGAAGTGATGATGTTGGGGTACAGAATTTTTAATCCCAAAGCAATATCATGTGGAAATAGTCAAGATTTTTCTTTAAAAAGCCTTCCCATTACAGGAGATAAAGTTACCAATTTAGAAAAACTCGTGGTTATTAACACAGTGAGGTGCTCCCAAAAAATATACCACAGAAGCCAAACAGGAAATGATTAAAAGATAAACCCATGAAAATTTAAGAAATAATGTATAGTTTTAAGTTATTAGAAAAACATGTAAAAGCATGTGATGAAATGGGAAAATTTTTGCAAAGTAGATGTCATAAAAAGCTTAGCCTTATCATTAACTTTAAAATTTCTTATAAATCTGTAAGAAAAAATAATAGTCTGCCCAAATGAGCAAAAGATATGAGCAGAAAGTTTGAGGGGAAAAGGTGTACAGATGGTCAATCTGTATGAGGGCCAGGCTCACTGGTAATAAAATCAGTGCATATTTAAAAAGCACACCAAAGTCTACACGTTATTGATGAAAACAGCATATTGAACAACATCTGATAGTCCCTGTGTAGACAATAGCTCATCGAGACTGTCTTCGCCTTCACTGCCAGCGGGGCTGGAAATGGGTTCCCACTTCCTATTTATATGAAGGAAAAGCTGCACGAATGCCCCTGTCCCAGCAATTCCTCTTGAAGGTATTTATTCTGGTGCGGCAATGGTGAAAACAGTACAGAGTTTCCTTGAAACTTTAAAAATGGAACTGCCATATGATCCAGTGATCCCACTTCTGGGAATATATCCTAAGAACCCCACAACACCAATCAGGAAAAAAAAAAAAATGCACCCCTGTGTTCATAACAGCATTATTTACAACAGCTAAGATTTGGAAACAGCCCAAGTGCCCATCAGTAGATGAGTGGATAGAAAAGCTGTTGTACATTTATTGACAGGATTATGATATCCTCCATTCCGCCCCCACCCCTTCCCGCCATTTGCTTCCCTCCACCCAGCCTCCATGCCACTCCAGGCCTTCACCACATTATTTTCTGTGTCCATGGGCTATTCATATATGGACATATGTTCTTGGGTTAATCTCTTCCTGTCCCTCCCACCCTGCTTATCTCTGAAATCTGTCAGCCTGTTTCATTCATCCATGCCTCTGGACCTATTTTGTTTGTATGTTTTATTCATTGGGTTCCACATTTAAGGATGATCATGTGATATTTCTCTTTTCTTGCTGGCTTATTTCACTTAGCATAATGCCTAAAAAATAAACCAAAATAAAATGAAAGGGGAGAAAATGTCAGAAAGAAGCTGTTAGGTGCGGACAGTTTCCTCGGGCATTACAAGGGCGTGACTCAGAGCTTTCAGTAGTGCTGACCCCACTCCCATGGCTTGGCTTTCTTTTTATCCCACGTGCCGAAGTCCAGAGCTACTGGAAAATGTTATAAATCTAGAGGACAAGTATTTATTTTTGCTGATATGTATAAGTCATCTATCAAAAATCTACTTTTTTATTGGACACCCCTTTGTGCATAAAACTAAGAAAGTAATACAAGTGGTTTTCTTCAGTCACATTACTCTTGAGTCTCAAAATCTTAATCTATCAATATAAAGCTAGAAACATGCCTATTGATCAACACTCAAGTTCTAGTTTGCAATGGAAAGTGTACTCATGTGTGATCCAGGATATTGTTGAACTAAATTTCTAGACCCAAGATGGAGCCCATCCTGCAAACCAAGACTTAGATTACTTTTGTGTCTCTGTAAATGCTCCAGTTGACCAGAAACACAATATATCCAGTCATCCAGTCACCCAACATCAAGCCAACTCTGGGCTCTGTGCTCATTTCAATATTCCTTCTCTCTCCAAACAAGGTAGGGTATGGCCCCAGCCAATAAGATAGTTCTTACTTTTATCTTCCTTGTTCTTTATATTTTTATCCTATAAAATTTTCTTGCCTTCAGCCCCATTTTGCAGTTCTCCAAATTGAGACTGTTCACTTCATGAAGTGTTAAATAAAGTTGCTTTGTATCATCTAGGTTGCTTTCTTTAATCATTTTAACAACATGAAGGTAGAGCCAGATTCCCTAAAATGTATTCTTGGAGTTTTCCAGATTTGTTTTCTCAATCCTTAGGCTGGTGCAGTATTGACCTCAGGGGTTAACAGATGGCCAAGAACCCATGAGTTGAGGGTGAACTGCTCAGTTTTCCACCTGTATTTTCCCCGAGGAGAGTGAGTCTAGGTGGGAGGCAGTTGCCCAAGTCTCCCAGGCTCAGAGTGCTGGAGTGCTGGGTGCAGTGAAAGGCCTGCTACAGTGCTCAGAAGACCAACCCCACACCTTCATGGGAACCACAGCTGAAGACCTGAGCTGCTGGCCCCTGGAGAGAGCACTCCGCAGGCAGAGCAGCAGACTGGGCTGCCCCCTGACAGAGCCAAAGGTACACGTGGGAAGTGAGTTAAGGAAGAGCAGTGGTAAACAAAACTAATGAGCTGATCTCAACAGTGAATTTTGAGGAAAACTGTGACTTATCCGATTAAAATCTGAATGGAATGCTGTAATATATCCAGAAACATGAGGCACTGATTCATCACCCAGAGAGGAAAGACTGATGTTAACTCTCATGACAGGAAGAGACACTGCTACCCCTACCCCATCCTCCTTTCTTAGAATGATGCCTAGAAAATCTGGCATTGAAATAAAAGGCAACTCAAAGAAGAAATGGTGGATGACAGCTAGAAAAAATACTTTGTCAGTAAAATTTCAGATGGAGTTCTGGGTCCTAGTCCTCAGGGTGCATTTCCAGTTCAGCTCAGAGAGTGGAATCAGGGAAAAGGAGGCACTTGATCCAGAGCAGTGGTTCCTAATGTGGAGAGCATGCCCACAGGGGGGCAATTTGATTTTTAAGGGAGGAATTCAAGAATAAGTTAGTAACAGTGAATTTTTTGCATTTCTTATGCTTCTAGGGGCCTCTTATTTAGTATATAAATATATATTGTGATGTATTTATGCATTTCAGTTCTTTTTTATATGTTTTGAAACTTTATTTGCTATTTTTTCATATCTCTTCATATTATTATGATTTTTTTAACAATTTCTTAGTGATTTCTTCCTCAGTACTTCAACTGTCTTTTCATTCTTTTCTTTTTCCATGTTCTTTAGAAGCTTGTTTAGATCAAGTTAGTGGCCTTTTAGGCTTCCTCCACATGAATAGGAGTTCACTTTTTGAATAATAAATATTATATGTCACAGGGGGTCATCGGGATCTTAGAGATGCTTAGGTGGGGAGTGGCCAAAAAAAAGGTTTGGAACCACTCATCTAGAGAGTCGAGTCTCAACCAGGGTTGCACATTGGATTTCCTGATCCTGGTCTTCACCCTTCCCCATTATGCTCCCCACCCTGCCCCAGGAGTTCTGGTGGGCATTAGACCTGGTGGGAATTATCATTGGGGCAGTGTGGGAATGACATCAGAGATAGGGATGTTGGATATGCAATTTCTCTATTCCTCATTTCCTCCTGGTTATATTGACAAATAGTAGCTCACATAACTGTCACCAGCTGAAATAGGATGATCTATGTGAAAACATTCTGAAAATTCCAAAGCACTATGCAGTAGTTATGATGCAAAATCATCCTCTGTCCATGTCCACTGAGTGAGTTATTGAACCAGGCACCAGCCAGGATACAGAGCACACGAGGACTAACTGGAGGTCTGAATGCGTATCATTTTATGAAATTGATAATTAGGAGGAAATCTTATAAAAAGAGGTCAACCCCCTTGAGGTTAGTCCCTATTGAAAATCATATAAAATGTCCTCAAAATTGTGTGGACTTTTTCCAAAAGCATGAAATGAGGTATGTCTAACAGAATGTCCGGGTGTTTGAGTGTGCACGCAGAGGGAAAGAAGAGAGTGGGGAAGAAGGAAGAAGGGCAGGGTGACTTTTGCTCATATGGGTATCCTTCTTCAAGTAAATAGATGCCAGATACAATGTTGAAGGGTTTTTTATTCCATTCGGAGACCCATCTAAAAATATGTTACTATTGGTTAATGCACAGAACTGATTTTGTTAATATATGTGTGGATCTATGTCTAAAAGAGCTAAAAGTTTGAATTTAAGTTCATAATGGCTAAAGGACAATCATGTGGATAGCATGAAGTGTTCTTCAAACATGGGAATGTGGCATGTTAAAACCCTGTGTGTTCCTGAGCACTACTTTCTGTAAAAATAAAAGCTAAAAAAATAAGCATCAATTAATATTAGAATAGGATAAGATCTACCTTATAGCCAATGGCTGGAGCAATAGTGGAACCTATTTTTTCAGAACTAAGTAGACAGTGGTTCTGAAAGAGACTTGTCAGGGAAAATATGTGCAAATGAGTGTTTATTAAAGACTACACACAGATTCTTCCCAGGGAACGTGGTCCTCATCACACGAACACATGCTTGTGTGCAGCCTAGTCTGACTGCTGGCTGTCCCCGTCACATGGCCACCTTTGAGCTTTGCTCTCTCGGAGCAAAAATGTCCTCATTTATTAAATGTGTTCAAAATAAAATGCAAACAGCAAAATCTGATTCTTTCTCTTCAAACTGATGGCCATGTTTCTGTTTTGTCAAAGTTGTTTTAACAAAAACTTCCAAAGTCATCTGTAAATAATTGAAAAGATGATCTCTTGGGTGTATGTTTGCCAAAATCCATTGTTTTTTTTTCTCTTTGAAATTCAGCATCACTATGACCACACCGCAGATCTGTAGCGCCTTTCTCCAGAACGCTCTAGTGGCCAAGTAGAAATGTTTCTCTTCAGACCCCGGAAGTGGTATTTTATGATTAAATTATTTTGAGCAGCACAGCTCTGTGTGTTTTATATCACAGAGCTGCTTTCCTCGCAGATGGCTTTGCTGTCCTTAGACTGAGACAAGCTTTCGTTTTCCAGCCTCAGTTAAAATCTTTATACTGTTTGCTTTGGGGAAAAAAATGCTACGCTGGGAGCAAGAGTCATATGCAAAGCCTTATCATTTAGGGAAAAAACAAAGAAGCTGGATTTCATTATGGCCCGTGCTGTATAACCGGCCACAGGCCCGGCTGCTACACGCGTCGCATCATTAGGCCATGGCAGTGTCTGCTTTTCGTTACCCTGTGTGCATGCATCCTGTGATTCATTACCACGACAGGAATTTGCTGCTGTAATTGAGATAACTCAGCTTTGTGGTCTGGGCGGCCATTTTGATAACCAGGGCTCCACCTCAAACTTGCTGTCTGGTCTTGTCATCTGCGGTACAATGTGATCTAGAAGCAAACAGATATTCTGTTTTCTTAGAATTATTTTTTTCTAAAGTAGTTACTGTGGGCCTGGTTTTATACCATTGCCTGTCCCTGCATTAGTTCATTTAATCCTCACAACATCCCTAAGGGCTAAAGTCTCCTCTGACCAGCCTTAGACAGATGAGGGACTGCTATCTTCAGCAACGTGTCCCAGGCTCCCCAGCAGGTACACTGCTCAGATGGCCCCGGAGCCCTGGCTCTGAACAGCTGTTCTGACCCACTGATCCACTGCCCGCGCCATGCTGGTTCAAGGAGAAGGACTGGGATCCCCTACTATTCATTTCTATAGTGGGTCCTGGGAGGGGGGAAGAACGAGCTTGGCCACCCACATTGTCTCTCACCCATCCTCCTCTGCACCTTGGCCTGGGTCCATCACTGACCATGGGTTTGACTAGGCTCTGCAAAGCTGAGGGGAGGTCAACCCCCTTGAGGTTAGTCCCTAATGAGAGACGCTGCCTGTTTCTCTCCTTCCTTTCTTCTATCCGTTTTTATGTTTCTTCCACAACAGAAAATTTTAATCTTTTCTTTAGGACATACTTATATTTTTAAAAATAATTTGTTATATCTCTGAAATTCTAATATAATTGGGTGTCCTATATTTTTAATATGTTTTTATTGACTTCAAAGAAAGGAAATGAGAGGGAGAGAAAGATAGAAACATCCATGATAAAAGAATCATTAATTGGCTGCTTCCTATTGGGGATCGAGCCCAAAACCCAGGCATGTGCCCTGGCAGAGAATCAAACCATGACCTCCTAGTTCATGGGTTGACACTCAACCACTGAGCCACACTGGCAGGGCTGGGTGTCCAATACTTTTATTTGTTAATGCTGATCTTTATAACTAGATGCTAGCCATCCAATGCCATTGAGTTTCTTAAATAATGGGAAAGGGAGAAGGTCTAGAGGCTGCTGTTTTTTCTCTTCTCCCTGGTGCACTTTTTCTTAGAGTCTAGCATCACATCCAGCTCATCAACCTGCTTATATGACCCCAGACTATACCTGTTCCCCTGCTATTGTTCAGTCCCAACTCCATGTCTCCTTTGTGAGGCTTTCCCCACCAGCCCTCCCTGGACAATTCTATATCATCTTGCTTTCCTCACCAGCCCTGTCTCATCTACTCTATATCATCCTGGTTTATGGTCTCTGTGGATGAAAAGGAGCCCCACACTAACCTGGCTAACTCAGGAAAGGCCTGCCTGGCAGCCATACAAACTCATAGACCTGAAATAACTGCAAAGGATGGTCTGAAATCAAAACCTTTTCATTCAAAAGCAGTTTACAGTGGGTAGCAAGTACTAGGCTGGTATCTTTCCAGACAAAGATCAGCTTCGATCTTTGCAGAGCCTATTGTCTTTTTTGCATCTAAGATAATACATCTGTGGAATGTCAGGGTAACTTGTAACTCAAATAAACTCACAAAAATTCTTTACAGGTTTAAATGCTTTCTAATGTTAACATCTCTAAGGCCTAACTACAAGTATTTTGTTGTTTATTCTCAATCCCACCCCATTTGAAAGCAGGGCGGACTGTCTTAGGCACTGAGGCAGCTCCCCCATATACCAGTGCACATAGTTGACTTCCTGTTAGCAACTGTATGAATGAGTGAACGAATCCTCCAGGAAAAGCTTGAGCATTTCCTGGCACAATAATGAATCTCTGACACAGGCTGCCTAGAGAGCAAGGTGCCAATGGTTTTACCAGTTCCCTTTCTAGGTACTGCCTCTGGCCTTGTCAAAGACACTGGGACAGAGCACTCATACTGCACCTTACTCTTTCTTTCAACTCATGGGCCAATTTGCATCCCTTCTCTATCATCACAACTGTCTTGGGTTCTTTGCATATCTATGTTATCTCTCTGGCCAGACTGAGCTCAGCAAAAATTACTTCCCATTTTCCCTAGTGTTGTGAAACTGCTAACTCCAAAGTGGGAGGATGTCTTGCAAAGATGCCCAAGCTTTCAAATGCTCCCTAGAGTCTCTGTGTAGGCCAGGCTCACTGGAATCAGGCCATGGAGAATGAGGACCTCAGGCAGATGCTCCAGAGATACATGTGCAAACTTGACCAATCAGGATGGAGTGCTAATACCTTACAAAACTTGGATGCTCTGAGTCAGATGAGAGAGCAAGAAGTGAGAGCTAGAATTCTAGTCATCACCCAAGGTGATCAGAAAGTCCCAGAGTTTGGCATGGGACATAATCAGAGAAAAGCAATGTAATTATTCTTTTGATCAATAATATCTGAGTGCCTACTTTGTGCCAGCCGTACTACCACTCACTAAAACTACAGATGAATAACATGTGACCCTAACCTTGGGGAGTTTATGGTTTTCTCCCTTTGTCCACTCATTATAATCTTCTTAAAAACAAGGATGTATATTTTTCCTTTTGGATGCCTGGAGCCTAAGAGATAAGCCTTAATAAGGGACACTGTATTACTTTTTGTACCTTTAATGTAATGAACTAAAAGTCTGGTCCTGGGTGCTTTGGGAGCTGTGGACTTCTGTGCACATATGGCCAAGTCCAGGAACCACAGACATAAAATCAAGAAACCCCAATCACAAACATATGAAACTCTTAGGAGCATACACTTTGCCAAAGAGCACAACAACAAGGGCCTGAAGAAGATACAGGTCAACCAGGCCAAGGTCATGAATGCACATGCCACGGCTATTGAGGCTCTCTCCTTAAGCCCAAGGAAATCAAGCCCAAGATCCTAAAGAGCAGCAACTGCAAGTTCAATCAACTTGCCTACATTGCCTGCCCTTCATTGCCCCCCAGTCCTGGGAAAAGTGCTCATGCCATCACCAGGGGTCTCAGACTCCACCAGTCAAAGTCCAAGGCCAGGACTCAAACCAAGCCCCAGTCTGTGCTGCAGCTCCAGCTCAGGCTCAGGCTCCCAAGGCTCCAGAGTAGACGCCTCTGTCTGCCGATGTGAGGACAGGGCTGGTATGACTGCTGGACTGCCGTCAACAATGAGCTAGTGTCCTCTTGTGCTATTTGTACAAATGAACCTAAGGCAAACTCTGTAAAATAAATAAAATTAAAAACAATAAAACAAAAGGGAGAAAGACTCGGAGAAAAGGAATTTGTCACAATAATATAATTAAGACACTTTCAATCACCTGAATTCTTCAAAGGAAAGATGGGTTTCCCTGTATCAGGATGTATTTACCTTTTCAGGATGTGGTCAAGCCCAGATTGGGCTACCTCATTACAAGAAACCTGTGGACAAAATTCAAGGCTATCAGCTCTCTTTTATCCTAGGATTCCCAATGTTCATTTTGGGATTATATTGCTCTTTTCAAAGTATTTTCAGGGACTGGTAAAGATATATCAGATTGCAGAGACCGGTTTGGCTCAATGGATAGAGCGTCGGCTTGGGGACTGAAGGGTCCCGGGTTCGATTCCGGTCAAGGGCATGTACCTTGGTTGCGGGCATATCCCCAGTAGGGGGTGTGCAAGAGGCAGCTGATCGATGACTCTCTTTCATCGATGTTTCTAACTCTCTATCTCTCTCCTTTCTTCTCTGTACAAAATCAATAAAATATATTTTTTTAAAAAAAGTTAGATGATTCTCTTAACATTTGTCAATTTGAAAATAAAGAACAGAACAAAAATTTATTCTTACTGGATGGTCAAAATCTTTATGTATTGATTCTGTACCAGGCAAGAAATGCCACCCAGCAGCTTTCCCTTTACCATCTCAACTCGTTGCCTTCCTCCCTCTTCCTTTGCCATCTGGTACCTAAGCAGTGGGACTCCTCCCCTCCCAAGCCATCCCATTTAGTGGCAAACTCCGCAGAAGCAGAAGACAGGACTAGAAGTTGTTCCTGCCAAAGTTCTTCTCCTTCTAGAAGACAGAGGCTTGTTGCAGGCAAAACTGTGGTCACATTCCACGTCGGTGACACGCATATTTGGAAGGATGTGTTCTTTTAGGCACAATAAAATTGAATCTCATCTCCACATCTGGGGCTAGTAGGAAAATTATCTTAATTAAACACAGCAGAGTCCAGATTTATTGCTCACCACATGGAGTACTCTTAATCTCTGAGGGCCAAAGCTGATATTCCAGAAAATCCATTTTCCACTGGCACTGTACACTTAGCCATGCATGGTTTTCAGATACATGGAGCCAAGGAAAAGAAATGTGTTCCTCAATTTTCAACATGGTAAAGAGATTTACAGGGTAATGAGAAACATAAGGCCAATACACCTACTCAAAAAGTGAATACAAAGTCAACTCGCTGTTCAGGACCCATGTCCTTCCAGGCAAATAGGTGAACTGCTTGCTCCTCCCCCTCCCACTGAAACCAGAGATGATTTTCTCTCACGTGAGCTCTGGTGTCCTGTAGGTTGTATTTAGTTACAGGTAGTAAAAACCTGGGCTGTGGGGAAAAGATTAGAGAAATAAAGTAATAGATCTTTGATACATAAAACTGAAAACCTGATAATGGAATTGTTTTCCCTTGGAAAGCAGGTCTCATCCAAAAAGGAAGAAATGCTTAAAGTGAATGACCCAGTTGCATCATGGGTGATTCAAAAAGGCAGGCAACAAGGCTGACCCATTTGGCAACTCTCATGCTGGGCCAAATTCCTCTGAGTCATTTATTCTAAACACTAATGATAATAAAATGCTGGAATTCTTATTGCACATGAAATAAGATGCCCTTTATAGGTAAAGAAATACTTCAAGGATGCAGTACACCTTTGCTGTACTCTCCTTGACTGGGATTTTCCTTCTCTTGCTTCCTTTGTTTCAGTCTGAGCAATCTTACTGACTCCTCCACTGCCATAACCGTGTTGAAGAATGACCCAATTCCCTTCTCCAGAGCCCCATTTCCAGTGCTGAACTGGATGCTCCCACTTGTCTACTGAACATTCCTCACGGGTATGCCACAGGCACCTCAAATTCCACATACCCAAACTCAACTCATATTCTTCCCTTAAGTGTGACCCTTCTCCTCAATTCACAGGTTTTTCCTTTAAGTGTGACCCTTCTGGTCAATTTCAACAGTGACCCAAGACAGAGAAGTTAGCCGTTGCCATTTTGCAGGGCCCTGAATCATTGCAGCACCAGAGCTGTGAGGTTCCCTGCACTGACCACCCTCCCAGCACTGACCACCCTCCCAGTAGTGTCTCTGGCTCACCATGCAGTTCTCCACCCTGGCCTCTCCCCTCGTTCAGCACACATCAAATGTGCACAAATGGGCTCCTTTTGCTGGGATCCTGACCTGGCTCATCCATGACACAGCCCATTTTGCCCTGCAGTCATCTGCCAATCTAAGCCCAGCTCTGAGACCCCTGACAACTCACAGGATCCTTCCTGTCAGTCAGCTTGCTTGAGCCGTGCAGGCCTCAGCGCTGTCCTTGCTCCTGAGGAACACTTGCACATTTGTCCCAAACAGCCAGTGTCTATTCTCCATGCACACATACAGCTCTCCAATCATAACACTGCCTTCCTAAAAGCTCATGTGATTCTCCATTGCCTGTTCAAGTCAGTCCAACTATTTCAGCAAGTGAGGCTCTTACACACCTGGATCTACTCCCTCAGCTTGCTTAACAACATCCCGCACACCTCTGCCTGCTCCAGCACATAAGACTCTGTTTTCCTCAAATGAGCTTTGCACTTCCTCGCCTCATGCCATTTGTCACACATGCTGACACCTACATAATCTCCCAATTCGCTCCTCCCTCTGCTACATTTACACAGAGCTGGGGTTTTAATTGCATTACCTCTTATACTCCTGTGCCTATAAGCAACTGTCCCCCACCACCTCCTTCAGCCCCCAAACCTCTGAATAAACACTGGCCCACAGGAGACGCCACTGTGAGTCAGCAGGGTTGACTTGGCACCACACTTGGAAAAGAGAGCTCGCTCTCTCTCTCTCTCTCTCTCTCTCTCTCTCTCTCTCTCTCTCTCTCTCTCTCTTTTCTTTTCCCATCACTATTTATCCCTGTATGCCAGTGTGGCAATTGGATGGGGGCAGGGAGCGGGGTGTTGAAGAGAGAGAGAACTTTTCAAGAGTTTTGTTTGAGTAGGAATCCTAAAATGCCCCATGTGACAGTTAACACCCAGCAAACTCTTAAATCTACATTCTTTAAGCTTTACTATTTAAATTCTGACTCTAGAATCTTTGCCTTAGCCCTCCTGTTATGGCCAGCAAAGTGGAAAGGGAAAAAGTGTACAACAGAATCACCCAATAAAGTCTACCTACAAACAGATTTCTGACCCTAATGTCAAAATGGGTCACATATTAGGTCTAGTAATAATTAATGTCGTTTTCTAATACTTTTTTTTAAATCGAATTTATTTAAACAATACAACAAAATTTAATCAACAATATAGTTGCCGTTGTTTTCTACTACTTGTGCCCAACGCTCAGGAAGCATTTTAATCCCTCTGTTGTAAAATTCTTGTGATTTTGATGCAAAAAATTCGGTCAATGCATTTTTGAGGCATTCTTCATTATTAAATTTTTTTCCAAGAAGAAAGTTTTGCAAAGAATGAAACAAATGGTAATCGGAAGGGGCAATATCAGGAGAATATGCAGGTTGAGGGAGAACTTCCCATTCCAACTGGCACAGTTTTTCAGCAGTGATTCTTGCAGTATGCGGTCGTGCGTTATCATGGTGAAGAATTACGCCCTTCCGATTAATCAGCGCGGGTTCTTTTTTCTCTTAAAGCTTGGGCTAACCTTTCCAATTGGGCACTATACACTGCACTTGTAATGGTTTGGTTAGATGGTAAAAGTTCATAATGAAGAATTCCTTTAAAATTCCACCAAACACACAACATCACTTTTTTCGCATGCAAGTCAGGTTTTGGCGTGGGCTGCGGAGCCTCATTTTTGTCCAACCATTGAGACCGCCTTTTCAAATTAACATACAGCACCCATTCTTCATCTCCAGTAACAATTTGCTCTAAAAACGGCAAACGGTTTTGACGAGAGAGGAGCGAACTGCAAATTGTGACTCTTTGATTACAGTTGTTGTCGGTCAACTCATGAGGAACCCATTTTCCAAACTTTTGGACTTTGCCAAGTGCACGCAATTGATTCGAAATTGTTTTTTGTGAACAATTTAAACTTGTCGCAAGCTCTTGTTGGGTAATTTGAGGATTTTGCACCAAAAGAGCTTGAAGAGCTTCTTGATCAAAATTGGACACACAGCCTCGACCACTCTTGTCATCTAACAAAAAATTTCCCTCGCGAAATTTCTCAAACCAACGCTGGCATTTTCTGGCGTTAACTGCATCTTGACCAAGAGCACTACAGATGTTTTTTGCAGCCTCACTTGCTTTTCTTCCTAATTGGAACTCGTAAAGCATGCAGTGCCGAATATGCTCTTCATCCGCCATCTTCTTAGCCCTAGTTTTGCAACAAAAACCAAACCAAACACAAACTTTTTCAAGCAAAACTTGTTAATTGCACTTCACACGTTCTGTAGAAACCACGTGTTTGAAGGTTATGTCAATACAAGTCAACGCCAAGCAAGATTTTAAACGAATGTTTAAAAACGACATTAATTATTACTAGACCCGATATTAATCCTTCCCCTCTCATATGACATTGAAATAACTAAAAAAACTGTAAAAAAATAATGCAAATGTATAAAAGCATCAAACAGAAGAGATCCCATCAGAGGACCAGAAACCATGGATGGGGGGGAGGGGTTCGCAGGGGGAGAAAAAGAGCTGTCTACCTGAGAGAGTATTAACATCTCCTAATGCACTCACCTTCAGCCCAATGGGAAGGGGTCCCCAGCGCACCTGCTGCCCCTGCACATCACCCTCCCACCCGGGAAGGAAGAACCTCCAGGTGAGGCCAGGCTAGAAAGGCAGGGGAAACGTCACAACCGGGCAGTAATGTGCAACTACTATCAGTATCTCCCATCTAGAACTTTCTTTCTAAGTGTGAATGCTGAACGGTCTCCCCAATTTGAGGAAAGCCACCTGCCTGAGGAGGCACACCAGTGGCCCACTGCACCTGAAGAAACAGATTCTGCTGCAAACAGAACTCAGAAAAGTGTCTCTCAAAGCGTGTGAGTTTCAGTTATGCAGGATGGTTGAGTTCTGGGAATCTAATGCACAGCGTGGTTATGATGGTTAGTAGCCCCGTGTTGTATTAGTAACCTGTGTTGTATACCAGAAATTTGCTGAGAGGAGATCTAAATTGTTCTCACACACACACACACACACACACACACACACACACACAAAATGGTAACTGTGTGAGGGGATAGGTGTGTTAAATTATCTTGATTGTGGGGAACATTTCACAATGTGTATGTATATTTAAACACCATGGTGTGCACCTTAACTACCCGTGTTTCCCCGAAAATAAGACCTAGCGCATGGAACAATAAGACATCCCCTAAAAATAAGATCTAGCACATCTTTGGGAGCAAAAATCAATATAAGACACTGTCTTATTTTCGGGGAAACAGGGTATATACAATTTCTATGTAGTCGCAAGAGGGGGTAATTCAGTTAGTGTCCCCAGAGGGGTTCAAAGGTAACCAGTGGATTAGCACAGAAACTAGGCTGTTTCCTATCAGAGCTGATAGTGGACAAAAAATAAGTAATGCCCTGGTAGAGAACTCAGCAGCAAGGCAAAGCAGTGTTGAAAACGAGAGGACAGTACCTAAAAACAGCCATAGAAGGTCAGAACAAAACCAAAATATCACACATTGTTACAAATGGGAAAGTACAAATTCTATACTACAAGTAAGGAATTTACAGATTGGGGCAGGGAGGCGGTGAGAGAATCCAAGATTATATAGTTTATAAAATCAATAAAAATTATGTTAAAATATTGTTAATTGTATGGATTATATAATTGTTTGGGTAAGCATGTACCATGTAAGCACTGACAAAAGGAAACATTGATATTGCTAGTGCAGAGGTACAGGTGACAGCAGGTGTCCCTCTGCCTGGTGGACAGTCCCCCAGCTTTTTGTAGAACTGACTCCCCTTGTTATTTGATCTTCATCAATGCTCCCTCCCCAAGGAGGACCCCTGCCCGTCGCATTAACAGCCATCTCTCTAATATCTTTAACAAAGTCTCGTTTGCTTTCTTCATTGTAACTATCAGAATTCTTCTAAACTAATATTTATTTACTTTATTATTTCTTTTCATAAATATAAATATATGAATCACAAAATGCAGAAATTTTGTGGTTTTTTTTTAATTTGCCATTGTATTTCTAGTGCTTAGTACATGATAAGCATTTAATAAGTATTCTTAAAATGAATGCCAATATATAACATCACAAATCTTTTGGTACCCTTAAACTTCAAGAATACCTTAAATAAAGACACATTTAACAAAAATATATGATTAAATGAGAAGAGTTTAGGACAACTTTGAAAATGATACCTCATATAGAAATAAAACTAAAGATATAAGATTTTGAAAATTTATTTAATACATGTTTACTTAATTTGTGTATAAATCAGATCCTGTTAGGTGTGTGGGGCAGAGCTGAGAATGAAGTGGATAAGGTCACTGATGAGCTTGCATTGAAAAGGCTCTAGGACTCAGCTTAATACAGCCCACTTCCAGACCGGATACGTAAATATGTGCACTTGACAGTGTGTGTGTGTGTGTGTGTGTGTGTGTGTGTGTGTTGGCGCGCACGCATGTGTGTGTGTTACCATCTCCCAACAAATAACCAAAGAAGAGCCAACAATCCTAAGCATCCGGACACTCGAATGGAAATAAAAATTACAATGAAACCTATGGAGTTTGGTCAAGATAATACCTGGAGGAAAACTCACAGAATTTACTGCTTTTTTTTAGAAGTAAAAATAATGAAATAAATGAATTAAGCATTAGACAAAAAGAAGCTGGAAATAATAATAAAATAAGCCACAATAAATATTAAAAATGTAAACCCAGAAATTTAAGAAATAAACAGGGAAATCACTTGATGGATAAGTAAAATGAACAGCTGATTATTTTTTTAAATAACTCAGCCAAGAAAAAAGATTTCAAGCACAAGAGCATTAAACATAAGAAAGGGTCTATAAACACAGGCACAGAAGAGATTGATTATAAGACAGTACCACATCCGACTTTACACAATAAATGTGATTAAGTAAGTGAACTAGGCAATGATTTAAGAAAGCAAATACAAACAAAATTAAGCCAAGATGAGAGAATTTGAACAGACCATGGGACATCACAGGGATCATATATGCAGCTCACACCACTAGGACCCGCATCTGGTTATGGACGCTGCCTGAAACTGCTGTCCCTGTCCCCAGGTCACACTCCCAGGCCCCATGGAGACATCTCCCAAACAGATGCTGTGTGGGCCAGCTTCCATCTCAAAGCTCTGACAGGTGCACTGGTGTAAGAGTCTGGCTCATCAGGCCACGCATTGGCTGTCACTTCTTTTCACTTACAGTTGACATACAATATCATATTCATTTTGGGTGTGCAGCACAGTGCCTAGACTTTTATACCTTACAAAGTGAGCAGCCTGGTAACTGTTGCTTCTTTGATGGGAGGTAGCTCTGCTCATAAAGGCACAACAGAGACTCACTGACCAAAAAAAAGACACACAGCCACCACAACGTCATAAACAGTTTGGAAAGTAAAGCAGCTTTTAATTGACTTCAGCAACCTCATCTCAGTGCCCACAAAGCTAAAAATACACACTCATCCACCCTCTCAAATTCAGTACTAACCAGGGAGGGTTTACTCCCCACTTATATCTCACCCCTATTTCATTCAGCACTAATTTACTAACTGCCTGATATGAACAAAGTGTGATTCCATTGGTTACTTTATGTATCTTCACCTACATGCCTCCTAGGGGTACCCCAAAGTCAGCAAGCCCCAAAACTGATCACAACTTCCCTTCACTCTTCTGTAAAAAAGGATAAAAAGATCACCCACCTAATATAATAAAAAGATTAGAAGGTTTGAATGGTATCAGCATGCAGTACTGTGCCTGGAATAAGTAAACATTAGCAATCTGTGTTACTGTTAGAAATAAAATAACCTACGTACTATTATCTCTCCTTGCCTCCAACCTGAGCCTCTCGTGAGCCCCACATCATTGTAAACCCATTTGACTCGAATGCAGTTTTGAATCCCTCTACACCCAGCTCACTCCCCACAGCTCTGTGAAGAGCATGTCCTCCAGGCAGCATGAGCCCCATGGTCTCTGCACTGAGGCAGCCCCTCCCTGGCCCCTCACATTATTCACCCCAGCCACTGAGGTCTAGCCACACCACCTTCCTCTTGTTCCTTGAACACCCCAAGATCAGCATGCTCAGGGCTTTCGCTTTGTCAGTTCTCTCTACCCAGAAGGTTCTGCCCAGGTCTGTACTGGCTGGACCTTATCATCCTTCAGTATCAGCTTACCGCTCCTGTCCTCTGAGAGAATTTTCCTAATCACTCTGAAATGCAACTCCCTTTCTACCAACCCCCATTTCCTTCTCCCCATCTCCCCACCTTATTTTCTTGGTATCATTGGCTGTAGTGATTCTTCTCTGTTAACCTGGATATGGTCTCTCTCCCTCACGTTCTAACAGGATGTAGACATGAAGAGAGAGTCATTTAGATTTTGGTTGTATAACAGCATAAGAGAAGTGCCTATTGATTCATAAATGCACCCAATCTTCCATTCACTTAACTCACTGAGCTTACATCCTATGGGGCCGGGGGGTGGGGGGAGGATCAAACCTGACATCAAACTATACTAAGCCACTATAGAGATCAAAACAGGATGGACTGGCATTAAAAAAGGACCCATTTATCAATGAAACAGAATAGAAAGCCCAGAAGTAACCCATGCCTATGTGGTCAATTAGTATTTGAAAAAGGGTGCAAGAATATACAGTGGAGTAAAGACACTTTATTCAATAAAGGGTGTCAGGAAACTAGGACAGATACATGCAAATAATATAGACCACCTTCTTATATCACACACAAAAATAAATTCAAAATGGATTAGACTTAAATTTAAGACTCAAAATCAGAAAACTCCTACAAATACATAAGCTGTAACCTCTCTGATATTTCTATAGCAACATATTTTTTATATATCTTCTTGGACAAAGGAAACAAAAGGAAAAATAAACAAATGTAACTATATCAAACCAAAAAGTTTTGCAAATCAAAGGAAACCATCAACAAAATAAAAAGACAACCCACTAAATGGGAGAACATAGTTGCCAATACATCTGATAAGGGGTTAATGTCCAATATTTATAAAGAACTTATAAAATTCAATTCCAAAATAACTAATAATCCAATTAAGAAATGGACAAAGGACCTGAATAGACACTTCTCAAACAGGGTATACAGATGGTCAGTAGACATATGAGAAGATGCTTAATGTCATTAATCATCAGAGAAATGCAAATTAAAATCACAGTGAGTATCACCTCAGTCCTGTCAGGATGACTATCATCAATAAATCAACAAACAACAAGTGTTGGTTAGGATATGGAGAAAAGGGAACCTCGTGCACTATTGGTTGGAATGCAGATTGGTACAGCCACTATAGAAAACTGTATGGAGATTCCTCAAAAATGTTAAAATGGAACTGCCTTATGACCCAGCAGTTACACTTCTGGGAAAATATCCAAAAAAAACCAAAACACTAATTTGAAAGAATATATGCCTCCCATGTTCATTTCAGTGTTGTTTACAGTTGCCAAGATACAGAACAACCAAAGTGCCCTTCAATAGGTGAGTGGATAGCCCTGGTCAGCTGGATGAGTTGATTGGAGCATCACCTTGTATATCAAAAGGTTGCAGACTGGATTCCCACCCAGTCAGGCACATAACTTAGTTGTGGGTTTGATCCCAGTCAGAGGAACTTTTTAAAAGTTGCAATAGCAGATGAGTGGATAAAAGAGCTGTGGTACATAATACAATAGAACGTTGCCCTGCCATTAAAAAAAAATGAAATCTTACCATTGGCAACAACATGAATGGGCATAGAGGGTCTTATGCTAAGCAAAATAAGTCAGTCAGGGAAAGGCAAGCGCTACTTTATTTCACTTATGTGTGGAATCTAAATAACAAAATAAAAGAACAAACGAAATAGAAACAGACTCAGATGCAGAGAACTGACTGATGGTCGCCAGAGGGGAGGGACAGTGGGTACTGGGTAAAAAGGTGAAGAACTTAAGAAATACAACTTGATAGCTGAAAATAGTCACAGGGATATCAAGTGCTTCATAGGAAATATAGTCAATAACATTGTAATAACTGTGTATGGTGCCAGGTGGGAACTGCAAACAATGGGGAAACCCTTTGCAGAGTATCTGATTATCTAACTATTACGATGTGCACATGAAACTAACACAAAACAGTATTGAATGTAAAGTGCAATTGAAAAATAAAATTTAAATTTAAAAAGACAAACTTTGCAATAGACCTAAATTTGCCCATTTAATATCTTTAAAAGTTCTGCTATTATGTTTTTAAAAATAAAGAACAAGGATATCTTCTGAATTGTGGCTACTCCATCAGGAAATAACTGCAGGGTCCTGCCTGCCAATTCTCCTTTGAAGACAAGTGGTAAGATGAATGTAAACCTAAAACAAAGACTTACAGCCACTAAAATAAAATGAAATACTATTTCAAGGGGGAGCTGTGCAGAGAATGTGAAGGAAGGTTTCTTAAAAAGGGAAGTGGAGTGTGTTATAAATCAGCTCCTCTTTTAGTCACCTGCCTACATTGCAGGTTATGACAGGAGGGGTAACTAGGAGAGGCAATCATCAAAAATAGAAAAGCTAAGCAAAAGCTTTTTAAAAAAATAAGAAGCTGATTGCCCGGCCAGTGTGAGTCAGTGGTTGAGCATTGACCTATGAATCAGAAGGTCTTGGTTCGATTCCCCCTCAGGGCACATGCCCGGGTTGCAGGTTCAGTGTGGGACATGCAGAGGCAGCCAATCAATGATTCTCTCTCATCACTGATGTTTCTCTCTCTCTCTCTCTCTCTCTCTCTCTCTCTCTCTCTCTCTCTCTCTCTGCCCCACCCCCGTTCTTCTCTGACATCAGTAAATAATTATTTTTTAAATATATTTTATTGATTTTTTTATAGAGAGGAAGGGAGAGAGATAGTTAGAAACATCAATGAGAGAGAAACATCAATCAGCTGCCTCCTGCACACCCCCTACTGGGGATGTGCCTACAACCAAGGTACATGCTCTTGATCAGAATCGAACCCGGGACCTTTCAGTCCGCAGGCCGACGCTCTATCCACTGAGCCAGGTTTAGGCAGAAAACAATTATTTTTAAAAAATAGAAAAGCTAAGCCCCAAATTGGAGTTCTGGCAAGAGAAAATGCCCACAGATTTTTCATATAACCCATGATCCCATGTCCTTAGGATTTAGCTGAAATATTCAGGGAGACCTTTGACCTCCAATGAGAAGAGAATGTGGGTCCATGGTCAGGATGTGTGAAATCACATTTTCTATCAAAGCTGGGATGACTGTGGCTCAAATGCATCTTGATTCCTCGCTCCAAGAAGGCCAGCCCAAAGGAAGAAGCAGAGAGGTCTGAGTTGACAGACATGAGTTCAAATCATGACTCAGCCACTACGGAGAACTTGGGGATGAGGCTGACAGAAAAGAGAGAGGCCCCTTAAGGCATTCAGCAAGGAGGCCAAGAGACTGAGTGGAACTAATCACTGGTGCAAGGAAGATGGAAATTTCACACTTGGATTTGGATAGAGGAATAAATGCCAACCATGGAGGAGGCATGAGGATTAGAGAGGGGCATCCTGTCTCCCAACCCTTCTCCTGCCAACCACCACCCACCACGGAGAGTCAGAGTGCCAGGGTGCATTCCTACAAGTATTTCCTTTCATTGGTCTTTTCTGCTATTGCTGAGCATGTGCTAGCAGCTGGAGGAAGGGATAAGATCACGTGTACCACTTTGCCACCGTGGCCTGCAGGGTGGTCATCCTGCATAGACAGGCCAACCACAACTTCCCTGCACATGGTCCTTGTTACTTATAGCCACTCGTAGGCTCCTCTCCCCTATGTGAGAATTCTCTTTCTGATTCTCCCTTCATCAGCTTGAGGGAGGCCATGTTTTCCTCTGAGCTCTATCTTCTAAAGTTGTTTTCTGCTCTGGAAGAAAACAATTTTCAACCAATGGACATGGAACTCTGGGGAGGGAGGGGATGTGTGGGAGGGAGGGAGGGGGGGAAAATCAATAAAATATGTAAATAAATAAATAAATAAATAAATAAATAAATAAATAAATAAATTCACAGGAAATCCATGCTATCTGGGTAGCATAGCTTTGTGAATTAAGTTTAAAACCTTTAATAATTCAGAATATAAGTTAAAATATTACTAAGCAGAGTTTTTAAAATATATGTTAAATGCTGCTTTGGACTGCTTTTTAATATTTTCCACTGTCAGCTACAGAATAGCTATAAAAACGTTCCTAGTAGATCGATTACAGAGTTCTCCTAGATGCTATAGTAAAATATACTTTAAATGAAATGAATTTGAATTATATTCATTCTTAAAGCTATCAAATAAATAAAACTAATTTGATTTGTCTGGTAAAAAAAAAAAAAAAAGAAAGAAAAGAAAACAATTTTCAGATAAACCTGCTTCCCCGAGTTACATAGAGCACTGGAATCTCTCCCCTTGGGTGCTGTGCCTTTTCTCATCACAGCCCCATGTGCACTTATAACGGTTAAGAAGCTTTGGTCATTTGTATTGACTCATCCCGAGTCCAGAAACTAGGATGAGTGAGCTCAGGGTGGGTCTGGGGGATGAAAGCTTGGCCCACCAAAACTAATAGTGAGATTGGAGGCCAAGAGCAGGCTGGCAGCAGGTGTGAAACTGTTCATCATTTTGTACTTAACCCCACTTCCTAGTCTGAGAACACTGCCCTGTTCCTTGTCTGAACAATTCTCATTCATATCACAATGCCGTGGTTTGCTTTTACACCTGTGCAGGTGACTTGGTAACTATTATTGAGTGTGATTATGCCCACAGTATAATTTGTAATCATTATTAGCCTTCCATCTATTCCACTACCTTTAGCCTCGACACCTCTCACACTGACTTTGCCTTTTTGATCAGCCTTATTCGCACATGGTGTGTGTGTGTGTGTGTGTGTGTGTGTGTGTGTGTGTGTGCCCCTTTACCAAATCCTGATGGGTAGAAGTCTTATATTTATACCCACGTTCAACACAGAACCTAGAGTATGACATACACTCCATAGATGTTTGCCTGTGAATTAAGCCTCTACTTTATCATTTCCAGTTCTGGAAACAGAGAGTAGCTCAAATGCTGAGCACTTGAACCTGGAAATTAGCTTATGGAGAAACTAATGCTCCAGTCATCTCCATGAGCACCCACAGTGTGTGTGAAGGTGGCTGCAAACAGAAGAGAAGATATTTCTTCCTTTCCTCTCGCCTAGTAACCATTGTGACATTTCCCACCTCACCATATGCAAGGCCTGCACTGGTGTAAATGCATCAGTGTCTGCTCAGGGTGAGGATGAGGCCGTGGGAACACTTCAAGGTTCAGGAGATGTTCGTTGCTCCTGTAGAGGACTGTTCTAAAGCCCAAGGGACAGCAGACATGCACTTCAGGACCATGAACTTTAGGAACTCAGAGGTCACTGAAACTTCAGCATTTCCATGTTCATAGCTATTGGATATTTATATGTGCGATGATGTTCTAGAGTCGTTGGACCTCTTCCCCTTTTAGCGGCATCTCATAGCCATGGTGATTGTTACCACCATAAGTTTTGGGTCTGTAACCTCACTGCATCCTCTCAATAACCCACAGGTGGCTATTAGTGTTCATTTCTTATGTGCGTGGAAACCGAGGGTCAATGCACCAGGATCACAGGTCCCAGCAGCCAGGTTTCCTTGCTGCTGGCTCTCTTGTATGAACAGATGTTCACTGGGAGTATTTACTACATAGCAGACAACAAGTGCTCTAACAGTTTATGTGCCTGTGAAAACAAGGCTATAGCCCAGTCTTATGGTCAAAGCCAACTGCTTCATTTTGTTGTGACTTACCAACTATCATTTCTTAAACTCATTTATGAAAAATTTCCTGAAATCATTGCCACTTACCACTCTGTTTAAAGAAGCCACATTATTAAGTTTTGTTTTGTTCTAGCTGTGTCTGGTTTAGGTTAGGGCTGATTTATTTGTCTCATTTATATTAACACATCACTTTCTTCAAGCCTCTATGACAAGCATGTCAAACTCAAAGGCTAACACGGGCCAAATAACCAAGGTTTAAATTTATGTGGGCCACAAAAAAAACAAAAGCTTCAATGTTCACAGAAACATAGGTTTATTTTGACAGAGACATGCTGAATACAAAGGGCTGAAATAAATGAGTAATCATTAACATAAAATAATAGAACATTTTAGTGAAAATTAATATTTTTTTCTTGAACATTAACTTACCAGACACTGAATAATTGCACAAATTAATAAGTGTAACGCAAATAAACCTACTTTCTTCTTATTCAAAAGTGAATTATTTCCTTTTGTGCACACCAAACAAGCCAATACAAGACTAATTACATGGCCATTGGCTGCTAAAATACTCACTACTAGTATTAGTGGAGAGAAATGGTGTGCCTGTGCATAAGACACATAAGGGAAATGAATGCAACACGATTACATCGATAGTAATCAGTCAGTAGTGAATGTTGTATTAATAGTTCGTTATTAATAATTATGTATAACATAATATTATAAAATTAGTTATGAAATTTTTATTAAAACATTTCATACATAGTGTTATCCTGGCTGGGCCACAAAAATATTCATTGTGGGCTGCATACGGCCCACAAACCGCGAGTTTGACATGTTTGCTCTATGATATACTCCTCAATGCAAATAAAAGTGAACATATCAGGAAGGTCGGGAAATATTTCTTAGCAAATAACTGTTGATCTCAGACCCAAGGAAAGGTAAGGGGCTTATGAGCCAGGTGTGGTAGCATGAGGAGCAATCTATAAAGACAAAGGGAACAGTAAGTGCAAAGAGCCACAGAAGAAGAGATTATGGTATAATGCAAGAGCAACTCCCCCAAAGTATAAGGGCCAATAAGAGAAAAGTTGTTATACATAAGGCAGATATTCAAAAAAATAAATATTCACAGTGAACGACAAACTTAAAAATATATTTTAAGAAAGAGGATTGCACTGACAATAGCAAGAACCTAAATGAAATCTGGTGGAAAATCCATCAGAAGAGATACAAAGCCATATGGAGAAATTTTGTCAGCTTTTTTTGAAAGACATGTAGAAAGAACTGAAAGCTGGCCTGGGCATCATTGTTATGGCTGTAAACATGTACTATGTAGGTTTCTGTTTTCCCTGAAATAAAATAAACTTCAAGACTCTACCATTCACTAGAATTGTGCTCTATAGAAGGTTGTTTAACTGCCCCATTCCCAGCTTTCTCATCTATTAAATGGGAATTAAAATAGTACATAGCTCCTAGGATTGTCATGAAGATTAAATGAGGTAACTTTTGTAAAGCACTTAGAATAGCACCTGGCACACTGAAATGTTTCTTAAATGAATTAACTAAAGGAAATGTTAAGAGCAAAACTGAAAACTTCTGAATGAAAATATATGCACATATCCTTATGACAGAAAAAAGAGAATTTTTTAAGCTAGGTGCAAAAATCATGAATTTAACAAAATAGATAAAGTCATTAGACTATATGAAAGCTTACAAATCTCTGCAAGATAACATGACTAGCATCTAAAATCAGCCCAACACTCAGAGGAGGCATCTGCAACAGCTGTAGCAAGCAGTAAACAGAGTATATGAAGAGCTCCAACAAATAAAAAAAAAGGACAAATAATCCAATAGGAAATGTGGACAAAGAATATGAATAACCAGTTCAAAAAAGAGGAAATCCAAAAGGACTATAAACATATGCATTGGCTCCCAACTTACTGAGAATCAGGGAAATACAACTTAAAACAACTACACAATATCTCATCATACCCATTAGTCTAGCAATCCTTGGAGAGTAAGTAATGAGGATGTTCAAATCCTGCTGGTGGAACTGAAATTTAGACGACCATGTTGAAGAGAAATTTGGCGCTATCCAGTTAATTCAAAGCTTAACATATCCCAACACCCAATATAAACCCCTACCTACAAAACCAGTTTCTCACATAGGCTCCCATTTCCATAAATGGTAGCTCCATTTTTCCAGTTGCTTAGATCAAAAGTCTTGGAGCCATCCTTGAATCCTGTTTCTCTCAGACCACTTCTGATACCTCAGAAAGCCTACTGGTTTTATGTCAAAATATATCCAGAAAACTACCATGTCTTACCATGCCCTCAGGGCCAAGCTCCCATCATCTCTTTCCTAGACCATCACAATAGCTCCTTACTGGTCTGTCTGCTTTCACTCTAGCCTCCTTTTTAATTTGATTAATTGATGGTTGATATTTTTTTTGTTAATCCTCTTTTTTAGAGAGAGTGAAAGGGAGGGGAGAGGCAAAGAGAGAAAAACATTGACGTGTGAGAGACACATTGATTGGTTACCTCCTGCACACACCCCAACCAGGGCCAGAGATGCAAGCCTGCAACCAAGGTACTTGCCCTTGCCGGAATCAAACCTGCAACCCTTCAGCCCACGGGCCGATGCTCTAACCACTGAGCTAAGCAGCTAGGGCTCACCTTTTAATGTATTTTCAAGGATCAGCCAAAGTGGTCCTATTAAAACTGGCGTTAGATCAAATCACTCCTCTGCTCATTATCATCCCATGGCTCTCCATTTCGTTTCAAATAAAAGCCAGTGATGTCAAAGGCCCCAAGAGCCTCCTAACCTCGTCCCATTTCTTCTCTGATTTCATCTCCCATTTCCTCCCCCGTCCCTTGCTCCTTCTGCTCTAACACATTGACCTCTGCACTGGTCTTTGAATTTGGGGCATGTTCCACCAAAGGTTCTTTGCACTTGTAGTTTCTTCTTGATAACTTTATACAAGTGGGATCTTCTCAATGAAGACTTCCTGGACTGCTTCACATAATTCCAACACCTTCCCACAGTCTCCCCTGTCAAATACATATACTCAAATAATTTCTTCCCAGCCCTATTTCTTTTTTGTGGGGGAAGGTGGGGAAAGAGTAGAGGGGGGAGTGTTTTTCTTATCCTTTTCAAATGTAAGGTTGGGAGGACGGAAATTTTTGCCCCTTCTGTTCACTATGAAATTCTTCAAAACAGAGTCCAATACATAGTAGGCACTCAATAAATCTTGGTCAAATAAATAAATGACTATATAAATTATAAAGCAACAATTTCACACGCATTTTATTAGAACTAGAAAATAGAAATAAAAAGGAAAAAGAGGAGGAAAAATGAGTTAATACATATACATGTGGATATGAAATGTATACATATAATTATATACATTTTTTAAACAGTTAAGAATATTATAAGGCCCAGCCATCATAGCTCAGTGGTTGAGCATTGACCTATGAACAGGAGGTCACAGTTCGATTCCCAGTCAGGGCACATGCCTGGGTTGTGGGCTCAACCCCCAGTGTGGGGCCTGCAGGAGGTAGCCAATCAATGATTCTCTCTCCTCATTGATGTTTCTCTCTCTCTCTCCCTCTCCCTTCCTCTCTAAAATCAATAAAAATATTTTTTTAAAATAATATTATAAGGAAATTCTGCCATTCCACCCTAACCAGGATTGGTTTTATTTTGAGAGTTTTATATTAACATAAAAGTGTGTCTTCCACTCCTATGAAGATAAATTATTTCTTGGTATTCTCACTTGCTCCACCATAACTATCAGCCAGATTTCAAGAAGTCTGAAATACATATTTCTGCCCTTTCTTCTAGAGTCAAAGGTGATTGCATTCAAATTTTTCATTGATGACTATAGACTGACTGCGTAGCAAACTAAAGAACTCCCTCCTCTGTGGACACAAATCAGCCTTGCAGATTGGTAACTCTGTCAAATCACAAGAATGCCAACATCTATCCACCGCAGCTTCTGTGTGAGGTGGGGCTTTGTGTCTCCTTTTGTTTGTGGAGTTTCACAAGTTTGGGGGTTTTATTATATATATTTTATTGATTTTTTTTTTTTTTTTACAGAGAGGAAAAGAGAGGATAAAGAGTTAGAAACATCGTTGAGAGAGAAACATCGATTCAGCTGCCTCTTGCACACTCCCTACTGGAAATATGCCAGCAACCAAGGTACATGCCCTTGACCAGAATCGAAACAGGGACCCTTCAGTCCGCAGACCAATGCTCCATCCACTGAGCCACACTGGCTAGGGTGAATTTCACAAGTTTTTTTTTTAGGACAAGAAAAGATTTTAAAAGACTGCCTTACAACGGTGAGAAGCAGGTGGCTTTTGAAACATGGAACCCAAAATTGCCAACTTTTCATTATTTCCTCAGGCCCATCTCTAAATTCACAAAGTTGCATCTAAAAGTGGGTGAAAGATCTTAGGAAAGTAGCCATAATGTGATTAAAGATTACACTGGATGGAGTGAATTATCTTTATTGAACCCAGATATAAACAGCGGCCCTGGCTCTGGAGCAGTTCCAGCGCCAGGCCCAGCGTATTCTCCCTTGGAGTGGCGCACCCTGCACTAGGCTGCTTATGTAACTGGACGGTTTTGTCTTTTCACTTCCTTATTTGGCAGCCATGGGTCTGTTTCTCATTGTCTTCACAACATGTGCACTTCTTGGTATATTTTGCAATTGTTGACTTGTAGAGCATCAAAAAGAAACAAAACAAATCTCCAAGCGGCAGAATGTGGCCAGAGCCAAAGGCAACAGAGTCTGAGCTGAACTCACTCAAAGTTCGTTGAGAAGACAGAGGCTTACAAAAATGCTTTTTGTTTGAACCAAAGACTGAAGCCAAGGCATC
This sequence comes from Pipistrellus kuhlii, assembly GCF_014108245.1. Lineage (NCBI taxonomy): Eukaryota > Metazoa > Chordata > Mammalia > Chiroptera > Vespertilionidae > Pipistrellus > Pipistrellus kuhlii. The sequence goes on along the minus strand of NW_023425535.1, from coordinate 185,837 downwards.
TCTGTCCAGAAGTTGTTGTGCGTGGAGTTCTCTGATCCCAGCGTGCACAGAGCCAGCTGGCCAGGGCAGACTGGCTCTTGGCAGCTGTGCCTCAGAGAACCGAAGCAACAACCTGCCTCGCGTCAGCATTCGAGTGACCCTGGTCCCATGAAGCTTGGAAAGTTCTAACAGATCCCCTCACTGTGGCCATAGATCTATGGCTGGTTTTTTATTGTGCTCTCATTTCAGGCACACTGCGTCCACTAACTCAGTGACACATCTATTGTTCTACTAATTGTATCAGCTACAGTCTCAGCTGCCCAAAGATGCCATGCCTGTCAGTGAGACCTCAGATACAAATAGTCTGGGCTCTCCCATGTCTCAGGCCAGGGTAACCAGCACCCAGATCAACCCACGGAGTGCCGAATACCACAGAAGCCTCTTGTGTCCCCTCCCAGGCCCAGCAATGCCCAGAGTAGCTATTGTCCTGACTTATAATAGCATAGACGGGTCCCCCATAGACCATTCTGATCATAATTACCTTATATCTTCATTAAATACATTACTTATGTTACATGTCTTATTCTATACCTTCAATCTCTCTTCATTCATCCACTTATAGGCAGCAGAGCTGAGAGGCATGAATCCAACCACCACAGTTGGATTCTTGGCTCCAACATTAGCTACCCCATGACACCTCTGCTTACTCATTTCTGTTTCTTCCATTCTTTCTGTTGACTTCACTCATTCATTCTTTTTTTATTTGCTTTCCTCAGCAGTGTCTTCTGGAAGCAGCCTCTGGCACCTCCACCCTTTGGCAGCCACCGGGCTCAGTTCCCAGAAGGCAGATCCCTCACAGATCAGGAGCTCTTGGCCTGTTCTCAGACCACGTCTCAGTAGCCAAGGCTGGAGCGATGAAGCCAGGCAGCTCCGTGGGCAGAGCTGTCTCGTTAGTCTGAGACATTCCTCACCTGGGAAGCAGCAGCCCCTGCAACCTCTGTGAGAGGCTCTTGTGCTCCGGACATTTCAATGGGAATCACATGGAAGCACCTTTCCTGGTGGGGGAGATCAATCTGGAGGGGGCTGGCCTGGCTGACAGGTCAGGGCAGGGCAGCGGAGTGGTGTGTCCCCTGCAGCTAGGTGCAGGTCACCCAGCAGTCTGTGCCCCATCCTCTCTGACAACCTCTGCAGCCCCTCCCTCACACACTGTAGCCTGTTAGCCCTAATTGTTGCATCACATAGAACAAAAAAAGAGATTGTGAGCTTTTCTGATTACCAGGAGAAGAAAAATAAATCATAGAACATTTAACAAATTACAGAAAACACAAACAACCATTCAAAGAAACACAGAACAGAGAATGAGAGGATGGATATAAAAGCAAGTGTATCTATAATGATAGTGTATGTTAAATGGCATGCATCCAATTGGAGTAAAAATTACTACAAGCTACTATAAATGAGGACATACTCAGCGAAGCATCTTGGGAAGGTTAGGTGAGAGACAGAGCAAACATAAAAACAAAGAAAGAACTTCCACATTAATATCACAAAATTAGTTAAATTTGACGTTTAAAAAAGCATTAAAATTAGAGAGAGGATCCAAGATGGCTGCTCGGGTAGACACCTAACCGCAGCAGCATACAACAATTTCAATGGAATACAACTAAAATGCAGAGTGGACATCGCCCAGAGCTACAGGTAGTCAACTGACTGAAAATTCTACAACAAGAAGGAAAGAGAAAACCAGAAGGAAAATCAGAGGAGCTGAAAAAAAAAGCCTAAGGTACCGAGACATGCTGCAAGCTCGCACACACGTGCGCGCAGAGAGGTCACAGCCGGAGAGGAGGAGAGGGCTGGGTGCTGCCTGGCGTTCCCTAGCAGGAAGGAAATAAAACCCCCAGCCTGGGCTAAACCCCCGAACCGGCAGCGCTGAGCCCCAGTTATGAGCCAGACCCTGGGGACCCAGGCTCCAGCGGGGGAGACAGGGCTGTGAGGCGGAATCCCAAGCAAGCAACGAAAAGCAGGGCCCCTGGAGTCGCGCGCACATTGCGCACAGAGGACTGAATGTTGACTCTGATGCTGGATTACCCTAGCCGGAAGAAACAAAGCCTCCGGTGGCGCTGAGCCTCAGTCCGGACTGCTCTGAACCCCAGTCCTGGACCAGACCCTGGGGACCCAGGCTCGGGCAGGGGGAGATGGGGCTGTGAGGCAAAATCCCAGGGGAGTGGCGAAAAGGGGAGCCCCCAGAGTCGCGCGCACTGCGCGCAGAGGACAGTCTGTTGACTCTGATCCTAGACTCCCCTAGCGGGAAGGAGAAAAAAAAAGCTCCAGACTGGAGGAATGCGACAGGGAGCAGGAGCCCCTGCCGGACACCAGCTAGCCGGGTGCCTGCAGGGAGCCGGGCGACGGGACCCCGGGGGGGGGGGGGGGGGAGTGCCCCTGAGCCATCGACCTCTGAGCACGGGCAACGGAGCCAAAGCTGGGGGCTGCTTCCTGGGAGGCGCCGACCCCGGCAACAGGCTGGAGCAGCGCGGGAGCCCGCGGAGAACAAAGGGGTGCCACAGACCAACCTGCTGAGCTCCCAGGACAAGGAGGAAGAAACCAAAGTTCTCAATGTGAAGAAATCAAGTGAGAGCAAACGATAGTAAAATTACTTAAGAAAGAATACAAAGAAGATCTTGAAAAATCAAAGACTAAGTCAGAGCTCAACTCACCAGCCAACATTGCAACATAAATGCGTTTAAAAAAAAAAAAAGGACAGAATGTTGGAACAGCGGCGGCCAGGCCTAGAGTGCCCAGGCACAAGGCAGTGGCAGCCAGGCCTGGAGCAGCAACGGCCAGGTCCCAGAGCAGCAGCAGCCAGAACCAGAGCAACAACAGCCAGCACTGGAGCAGCCAGACCTGGGGCAGTGGCAGCCAGGCCTGAGGCGGAGGCAGCCAAGCCCAGGGAGGCCAGTCCAGGAACACTCAGACCCGGAGTGGCCGGGCCCGGAGAAGCCGGGCCCAGAGCAGCCGGGTTGGGAGCAGCCAGGACCAGAACAGCAGTAGCCAAGCCCGGAGCATCCAGGCTGGGAGCGGCCAGACTCAGAGCGGCCAGGCCCGGAGCAGCGGCTGCCAGGCTGGGAGCGGCCAGGCCCGGAGCAGCCGGGTCTGGTGCGGCCAGGCCTGGAGCAGCCAGGTCAGGTGCAGCCAGGCCCGGAGCAGCAGCAGCCAGGTCCAGAGCAACTAGGTCGGGAGCGGCGGTGACCAGACCCGGAGCAGCTGGTTGTGGAACGAACCAGAGCAACAGAGGCCAGGCCCGGAGCAGCCAGGCCCGGAACAGCTCGCTCCTCGCCTGCCCCTGCCCCACGGCTGCCTTTCAGACATGGCTGGAAACTTTTGTGGGAACTTGAGAGTCTGTTGAATCAAGTGATGACGGCTTAGATCTGGATGTGTTGAGTTAGTATAGGGCTGGGGTGTTGATCTGTGAGTGCCATGGGTGGGGCCTGGATGAGGCTGGTTGACCTATTTGAAAATGTCTTTTGTGTGAAATGTATCATTGGGCATGTGGTGGTATTATTGATATGAGAAAATGCTAAGTAACTGATTTACTATCTGAAAAGGGATTTACTATCGGGGAATGGGAGGGAGGAAGAGACTGAACATAAACTGCACCTATGGATGAGGACAATGGGGGATAGGGAGGGGGCGGAGGGTGGGGTGGGAACCTGGTGGAGGGGGGAAGAAATGAGGAACCTTTGTAACAATATGAACAATAAAGATTGATTTAAAAAAAAAAAAAAAGAAAAAAAAAAGAAAGAAAGAAATACTGCATCAACTACCACCTTGATAGCGCAGAGATTGATGTTGGCATGTGAAAAACGCACTGAAGTCTTAACTTCAAAGCATTGGCAAAGCACACTCCTAAGACTGTGACTGTGCCAAAGTTTTAAGAATACCTTCACTAGTTTATTTCACATGATAACATGTATCAATGTGTCTAATAAAATTTTCAAGAAGAATTAAAAAAAAGCATTAAAATTACATTAAAACCACATAATAATGAAATATATACTCCAGAAAATTTTTGACAATCCTAATTCTTTATGTGTCATAATAATATATCAAGAAGTATTTATTTTGGCATCTGTGCCTCAGAGAACCAAAGCGACAACCTGCTATAAATAAAAGAACAGGACACCTCCTTACAGATGCACTCCTCATCACAAATAGCTTCCCCTCCTGAACAGCAAAGGAAATCATCAGCCAAACAAAAAGATGACCTAATGAACGAGAGAAAATACTCACATACCCAAAATATATAAAGAACTCAATATAACTCAATAATAAAACAAACAAAAAACCTCAGGAAAAGCTGGGCAAGGGATCGGAATAGACATTTTTCCAAAGAAGACACACACGTGTACATAAAAAGACGGTCCGCCTCACTACTCATCAGAAAAATGCCAATCAAAACCACAATGAGATTCTGCCTCACACCTGTTAGATGGGCCATTTTCAAAAAGACAACAAACAACAAGGATGTGGAGAAAAGGGAACCTGTTTATTATTTGCACTGTCGGTGGGAATGCAAATGGGTGCAGCGACACTGGAAAACAGTGCAGAGGTTCCTCAAAACATTAAAAATGGAACAACCATATGACCCAGCGGTTCCACTTCTGGGTATTTATCCAAAAAAATGAAAGCACTAACTTGAGAAAATATGTGCAGCCATGTTATTGCAGCATTATCACAATAGCCAAGAAATCGAAACAATCTGAGTGTTCACTGGTGAATGAATGGATAAAGATGTGTATAGAGAGAGACGTAATATTATTCAGATATAAACAAAACAAAGTTTGTCATTTGCATAGGCCTTAAGGGCAATATGCTAAGTGAAATAAGTCAGAGAAAGACAAATGCTTATATGTGGAAAAAAAATTTTAAGTGAAGCTCAATAGACACACAGAACAGAGAGGTGATTGCCACAGGCAGGGATGGAGGAAATGGATAAAGATCCTAGCCAGTTTTGCTCAGTGGATAGAGCATCGGCCAAGGACTGAAGGGTCCTGGGTTCAGTTCTGGTCAGGGGCACATATCTCAGTTGCAGGCTCGATCCTGGCCCCAGTCAGTGCACATGCTTGAGGGAACCAATCCATCTGTCTCTCTCACATAGAAGTTTCTCTCTCTGTATCCCTTTTTCTCCCTTCCACTTTCTCTAAAAATCAATGGGAAAATATCCTTGGATGCGGATTAACAACCAAAAAAGTACAAACTTCTAGCTATAAAATAATTAAGGCCTGTGGATGTAATATACAGCATGATGACTATAGGTAGTAATAATGTAATGTATATTTGAAAGTTCCTAAGAGAGTAAAAAATTCTCATCACAAGAAAAAAACTTTTGTAACTACATGTGGTTACGGCTGTTAACTGGGCTTGCTGTGGTGGTCATTTTACAATATATACAATATCAAATCATTGTGTTGTACACTTGAAACTAAGGTAATGTTATATATCAATTATACCTTAATAGGAAAAGAAAAAATGTTCCCCCTAGATCATTGTCTATGCTCTTACACTGTGTAGGTTTTGTTATTAATATTTATCAGGACATAATATTATATTACTTATGTTTACCTGTTTATTATCAATTTTCCCTCACTAAAAATAAATTTCACACAATTCTTATCAATCACAATACTAAGCATTCAACATATTTATTGAAAAAAATCAATTAATCAATAACAAAATGAGGGGGAAAACATACCCAAATTTAAAATGAGAAAGGAAGATGTATTCAAAACACAAAAGACACTAAAGCAATTGTAAGATAATATTTTGTTAAATTATCTGGTAATAAATGAGAAAACTTAGATGAAATCAAAAAGTTTTTCTGAGAAAAGACAAATTATTATACTAGTATTAACAAATACGAGTTTTTTAAAAACAAGATTTACCATTTGGCTGAATATATATGTGTGTGTGTGTGTGTATATATATATACACACACACACACACAAAGACATAGATAGATGGTCAACCTGCATATATACATGCATACATACACACACAAAATTTTTTAATATCTTATGTTATTAATTATAAGAGTATGACTGGAAAATTAACAGCAAAGCCATTCTATAAGGTTTATACCCAGGAGACAAATTGCCAGGTGATTAGGTAATCACAACTTCTGCTTTAATAAGTTTTGCCATTTCTCCCCCAAAATGATTGCATTTTGCCTCCATTGGTAATGCATAAGAGTTCCTATTGTGAGGATCCAAACAGTCATAAGTAGAAGTTACACTCACTCTTCCCAGGCCTGAAAATAGAATTACAACTAAAATAAAGAACAATCCACCTGAATAAATAACTGAAGACAAGCTTAATGAAAGACTGATAACTAAGGACTTGCAGAAGAAGTCACACTGAGACTGGTAGGTTGGGCAATGACACAAAACAGTCTAGCCCCACACCAATGAGCAAAGACCAAGGATCCAGTGGGATATTTCAGCTGCTAAGGTCCCCCCTGAAGAGCATGAAATCTACCTCACATGGGGCCCAAACCCAGAGAGAGGAGAACATATAACATCTGACTGTGAAAATTAGTGGGGACTCTATACACCAGGAAGAGACAGGGCATGCTTAGAAACCCATGTGCCCTCTTAAAGGGCCAATACACAAAATCTCACTTACCATAAGCTCCAGTTGTGGGGAGGAGAGCTCCTAGCAGATTACAGTTGTGTGAGGAGAGACTGGGTCATGTGGCTCTGGGGAGAAAGCTGAAAGGACAGCCTCCAGGGTCCCTCTCTCACATCACCCACAGACACATTCTTTCTTGGGTTAAGCACCCCCCTCTATATGCCATCAGCCTGGAGGCATACAATAGCCCAACCTCCTAACTCTCTGTGGTCCCATCCTGTGGAGCTCACACCCTGTAGAGCAGTCAGCTGCCTGGGTCCAGGATGCAGTGGTCTGGGCAGACTCAGCAGATGTCTGAGAATGAGTTGTGTGGCTCTTGTGTGGCCATTCCCTTACCTTCCCCACATAGCTGACCAATGTCACCCAATGGGAAACCCACCAGTCCCACACTTCCAATTCCTGAGGCCCTCCCTGCCAAGCTCAGGCTCTCCTGGAGCTCCAAGCAGAATCCACAACAGACTGAGCTGTGTGGCTCTAGAATGGGGGCAATTTTTCTCACTAGCTTGACTAGTGTAGAGACTTCTCTTCACCTGGCCAAATTTTGATCTGTTTGGGACTGATAAACTCTGCTGGCCTTCCTTTGAAAACTCCCTGAGACCCAGATCCAGCCCAAGGTCTATGGGCACCAGTGGGTAGAAGCTAGCCTTAGTGTATGCTGGAAATTTTGCTGAGTGACGTCAGTCCCAGCACTGGTGCCAAGTTTGAGTCTGTATAAGTTTGGTGAGCACCATTTGCACCTACCTGGTGACTCACTGAGAACCTACATTATACAACTTATATACTGCCAAAAGCTCTTTCAGTGACTGAGCCTAATAGGCAGCTTGAAATCAGAGGCAGGCAAAGATGGAGCTCAGAGTGCCTTTGGTTGTTTTTTTTTAACTTTCCCCTGGGTTCCATTATGCTAGATGCGTAGCTTGGTACTTCCCACACACATCCAGGCCCAATAGAGGCTGCCATTAAGTGTGTTTCAGTTGGTAACCCCCAACAGGTTGTCCAGAACCAGAAACACACAGCATTTGACGTTGACCAGTCCCTCCCAAAAGACCCCAAAGTCAATTCACCAAGTGGCAACGTTCAGACAATATCAGAGCAGGATCCAATTAGCTCCACAAGAGCCACATACAAAGGGAGATCTCAACATGTACCAGATCCTGCTGAGGCAAACTCTGCTTTGTGTGGTCAGCACCCACACAGTTTGTATACTGTGGTCAGGGGCCATCCTCAGAGTGAACAAGCCTAAGGGTTAACACCATGCACATACAGCCTAACTACAATCAAGACTCAACTACAACAGGAGGACTCATATAAACCACACAAGTTTTCTGAAAGACCCAGCTCAGGTATTCAGGAAGACTATACCACTGAGACCTACAGGACATCTACATAATGCCTACCAAGACTAGAAGACATAGCAGATCTCCTAATACCCACAAACATAGAGAAGCAGCCAAAATGGGGAGATTAAAAAGCATGTCCTGGGTGGGGGCATGCGTGGGGAGGGGTTTGGGATGGGAATGGGGGATGAGGACAAATATGTGATACCTTAATCAATAAAAAAAAAATTAAATTAAATTAAATTAAATTAAATTAAATTAAATTAAATTAAAAGCATGGCCCAAATAAAAGAACAGGAGAAATCTCTAGAAAAAGAACTAAATAAAATGGAGGCAAGAATCTATCAGATATAGAGTCCAAAACAATAGTTATAAGGATACCCAAGAAACTTAGTGAGAATCAACAACATGAAAAAGGTCATAGAAACCATAAAAACTGTCGGAGTAAAGAATACAATATTTGAAATGAAGAATACATTAAAGATGCAGAAACTGGTTTGGCTCAGTGGATAGCATTGGCCTGTGGACTGAAAGGTCCCGGGTTCGATTCCGGTCAAGGGCATGTACCTTGGTTGAGGGCATATCCCCAGTAGGGGGTGTGCAGGAGGTAGCTGATCAATATTTCTCTCTCATTTATGTTTCTAACTCTCTCTCCCTCTCCCTTCCTCTCTGTAAAAAAAATTAATAATTTTTTAAAGAGAACATAATCCTTGTATCATGTATGCACCCAATATAGGCACACTAAACATATAAAATACATCTTGATGGACATAAAGGGAGAGATTGACAGTAATACAATCATAGTAAGATATTTTAACACCACAGTGGATAAATCTTCCAGACAGAAAATTAACAAACAAAAACAAAAAAGAGGAATTTAAATGGCACACTATATTAGATGGATTTTATTGATATCTACAGAACATTTTACCCTGAAGTGGCCCAATATACATTGTTTTCAAGTGCACATGAAACATTTTCTGGTATCTGCCACATGGTTGAACATATAACAAGACTTAATAAATTTAAAAAGATATCAAGCATCTTTTCTGACCACAGTTGTATGAAACTAGAAATCAATTACAAGGGGGGGAAAAAACTAAAAAACGTAGAGAGACATGGAGGCTAAATAACATGTTACTAAACAATGAATGGGTTACTAATGAGAACAAGGAAGAAATGAAAAGATACCTTGAGACAAATTACAGTAAAAACACAACAATGCAAATTCTATGGGACACAGCAAAAGCAATCCAAAGAGGTTCAAAGCAATAGAGCCCTACCTCAAGAAACAAAATGAATCTCGAGCAATCTGGCCCTACATTTAAATGAACTATAAAAAGAATAATAAACACAGCTCAAAGTTAATAGATGAAAGAAAATAATAAAGATGAGAACAGAAGTAAACAATATAGAGCATTAAAAAATACAAAAGATCCATGAAACCAAGAACTGACTATTGAAAAGATAATTACCGTTATTTTTCGGACCATAAGACGCTCCAGACCATAAGACGCACCAGTTTTTAGAGAAGGGAAATGAAGAAAAAAAGATTCTGAAACAAATAGTGTCCTAAAATATTTTATGTGCATTAAAACTCAACATCACAGTCATAAACACATATAATCAACCCTGTAAAGTAAACAGCAGCATTTAGAACCATTTTAGAGCCGGGCAAGCACACAGAGACCACACAGAGCCGGGCAAGTAAAAAAACTTTTTTTTTAAAGTATATGTGTAGGCTATATTTGGACCATAAGACGCAGGGACTTTTTCCCCCCACTTCTGGGGGGAAAAAAGTGCGTCTTATGGTCCGAAAAATACGGTAAGATTGACAAATCTTTAATCAGACTTAGTAAGAAACAAAGAGATAAAACCCAAATAAATAAACTCAAAAATGAAAGAGAAGTAACAACACCACAGAAATACAAAAATTATAAGAAAATATTGTGAACAACTATTGATATATGCCAACAAATTGGGCAATCTGGAAAAACTATATTAATTTATAGAATCATACAATCTTCCAAAACTTAATCAAGAAAAGCCCAGAGTAACTATAAGGAAGAAGAGAGCAATAAAGATCAGAGTGGAAATAAATGACATAGACATTAATATATACTAGAGGCCCGGTGCATGAAATTCGTGCATGGGTGGGGTCCCTAGGCCTGGCTGGTGATTAGGGCCCATCTGTGGGGCAACCAGTTGGACAATCTGGGGTGGGAGGGCCTGTTGGCACCCCACCTTAGCTGGCCCTGTCCCCCCTCCCCCCAGCCAATGCCAACAGTCACTTCCCTCTGTAGGGCAACTGGCGGGGTAATTGGGGGGGCCCTGCTGGCACCCACCTTGGCTGGCCTGGGTTCTGCGGGCTGGGAGCAGCTCCTGTGTTGAGCGTCTTCCCCCTGGTGGTCAGTGCAAGTCATAGCAACAGGTCCTTCTGCTGGTCGTTCCGCCATTCAGTTGATTTTCATATTGGGCTTTTATTATAAAAGATATATATACTAGAGGCCCAGTGTACAAACTTCATACATGGGGTGGGAGGGTCCCCTCAGCCCAGCCTGCACCCTCTCCAATCTGGGACCCCTTGGGGGATGTCCAACTGTCAGTTTAGGACCAATCCCAAGTATCAGGCCTAAACCAGCAGTCAGACATCCCTCTCACAATCCAGATGGCTGGGTCCTAACTATGCACATGCCTGCCTGCCTGATTGCCCCTAACTTGCTCCCCTACAAACCTGATCACCCTTAACCACCTCTGCCTGCCAGCCTGATTGCCCCCCAACTGTCCCCCCTGCTGGCCTGGTCACCCCCAACTGCCCTCCCCACTGGCCTGGTCACCCTCAACTGCCCTCCCCACTGGCCTGGTCTCCCCTCATTGCCCCCCCTGCCAGCCTGGTTGTTCCTCACGTCCTCCCTCTGCCAGCCTGGTTGCCCCTAACTGCCCCCCCCCAGCTGGACTGGCCATCCCCCAACTGTGCCCCCCCTGCCAGCCTGGTCACCATTCACTGCCCCCCCTGCAGGCCTGGTTGCCACCAACTGCCCTCAACCCCGGTCCCCCCACCCCGCTAACCTGGTCACCCCTCACTGCCCCCCTCTGCTGGCCTGGTCACCCCTCACAGCCTGCTATTCAGTCACTTGGTTGTCCATCACTAACCACTCTGCCGGTCTGGTTGCCCATGCAGCCTGTTGTTTGGTCGTTACATGACAATATCAATAGATGCCAAAAAAAATTTGACAAAATCAATGAAATAAAGAGCTGGTTCTATTGATAAAGCATTAGACATACTCATCAAGAACCAAAGAGAAAGGACCCAAATAAATAAAATCAGAAATGAGAGAGAAGAAAAAACAACTTGAATCACAGAAATACAAGGATTATAAAACAATAGTATGAACAAGTATATGCCAACAATTAGATAATCTGGGAGACATGAACAAATTCCTAGAAACATACAATATTCCAAAACTCAATCATAAAGAATCAGAAAACCTGGATAGAATGATAACAAGTAATGAAATTAAAACAGTAATCAAAAGCAAACAAAAGTCCTGGACCAAATGGCTTTCAAGATGAGCGTTACCAAACATTCAGAAAAGAACAAATACCTCAAACTAATCCAAAAATTACAAGAGGAAGGAGCATTTCCAACCTCTGTTTATGAAACAAGCATTATCCTTATTCCAAACCCAGATAAAGACACTACAAAGAAAGAAAATTACAGGCTAATATGCCTGATGAACATAGATCCTCAAAAACATATTGGCAAATCAGATCCAACAATACATTTAAAAGATCATAAATCATGACCATTTGAGATGCAAGGCTGGTACAATATTTGCAAATCAATAAATCTGGTACACTATATAAATAAAATGAGGGATAAAAATCACATGACAATATCAATAGATGCCAAAAAAAAAACATTTGAAAAAATCCAGCAACCTTTTTTGATAAAAACTATCAGCAAAGTGGGAATCAAGGGATCGTACTTCAAGATTAAAAAGGCCATAAATGGAAAACCTATGGCCAATAATATTCTCAATGAGCAAAAACTAAAATTGTTTCTCATAAGAACAGGAACAAGACAGGGATGCTCGCTTTCACCACTTTCATTCAACATCGTACTGGAAGTCTAGCCATAGTGATCAGACAAGAAGAAAACATAAAAGGCATCCAAATTGGAAAGGAGGAAGTAAAACTGTCATTATTTGCAGATAACATGATATTGTACATGTACATAGAAAACTCTAAAGATGCTACCAAAAATCTACTAGATTTAATAAATGAATTTGGCAATATAGAAGGATACAAAATTAACATCCTGAAATCAAAGGCATCTTTATACACTAACTAGGGGCCCAGTGCATGAACTTGTGCACCTTAAAATGAACTGTGGACTGCAAGGCTGTGGTGGTCACAGGGGCCAGTCTCTGCTCATCTTCCATGCCCCCGCCTGGCCCTTCCCACCACAGCCCTGGTCCCCTGTCTGCTGGCAGCCCCCCGCCTCCGCCATTCCCACACACTGACAGCACTGGCCCTGCTCACACTCACTGATGGCATGGAGCATTGGGGCCAGCACCAGCAGCAGGTGTGAGTGGGGCCAGCACCAGCAGTGGGTGCAAGCAACAGCTCTGGTGCCTGCAGTGGGTGCAAGCACTCGGCAGGACCACAGCATGCGGGAGCAAAGAATTTTTAGTAATCACCAGAGGATCACCCCAATGACAGCAACTGGTGCCCCTGCTTACCTGCTCCACCATCCCACCACAACCAATGCCCTCCACATTCTGCACACACTCCCTGGTGGTCAGCGCCCGTCATAGTGAAAGGTTGTTCAGTTGTTCTACTGTTCAGTTTATTTGCATATTAGGGTTTTATATATATAGATAATGTACTATCATAAAAAGAAACTTTTAAAAAATCCCATTTTCTACTGCAACAACAACAAAAATATATTTAAAAAATAAACTTAACCAAGGAGGTAAAAAACCTGTACTTGGAAAACTGTAGGACATTGAAAAAAAGAAATAGAGAAAGATACAAACAGGTGTAAGTATATACTGTGTCCATAGATTGGAAGAATTAACATCATTACAATATCCACACTACACAAAGCAATCAATAGATGCAATGCAATCCCTATTAAAATACCAATGGCATATTTCACAGATCTAAGACATATGTTGCAAAAAGTTATATATAGTCAAAAATAACTCCAAGTAGCCACAGCATTCTTGAGAAAGAAAAACAAAGTTGGAAGGATCACAATATCAGATATCAAACTATACTACAAAACCATTGTAATAAAAACAGCTTGATATTGACACAGGAACAGGCATATAGATCAATGGAATGGAACAGAGACCCCTGAAATCTAACCAAACCATTATGCTCAATTAATATTTGACAAAAGAGGCAAGAATATACAGTGGAGTACAGTGTCTTCAAAAATGGTGTTGGGAAAATTGGACAGGTACATGCAAACAGGACACCAACTTACACCATACACAAGAATAAACTCAAAATGGATAAAAGATGTAAATGTCAGTCATGAAACCATAAAAATCCTCGAAGAAAATATAGGCAGTAAAATCTTAGACATCTCATGTAGCAGTATTTTCACTGGTACATCTCTTAAGGCAAGGGAAACAAAGGGAAAAATAAACCAATAGGACTACATCAAACTAAAAAGCTTCTGCACAACAAAAGAAACTTCAAAAAAAATGAAAAGGGAGCCCATTATATGGGAGAAGATATTTGCCAATGAAATATCTGATAAGGAGTTAATTTCCAAACATTAAAAACTCATATAGCTAGGAGAAAGAAGAGGAGGAGGAGGCGGGGGGGGGGGGGGAGAAGAAAGGAGGAGGAGGAGGAGGAGGAGGAGAAAGAAGAAGAGGAGGAGAAGGAGAAGAAAAAGGAAGAGGAGGAGGAGGAGGAGGAGGAGGAGGGGGAGGAGGAAGAGGAGGAGGAGGAGAAGAAGGAGGAGGAGGAGGGGGAGGAGGAGGAGGGGGAAGGAGGAGGAGGAGGAGAAATAACGCAAGTAAAAATGGGCACAGGACCAGAATAGGCACTTCTCCAAAGAGGACATACAGATGGCCAAGAGACATATGAAAAAAATGCTCAGCATCAACCTTGCAAAACCCATTGTCTCATCAGCACAGACTAAGCCACTTGATAGAAAAGTGCAAATGAAAAGACACTTGGGACTCTGAGGTGTGCTTCAGAGCTTCGTTTTAATTAAAAGCCTTCTTAAAATGTAAAAGAAAAAGAAGAAATAAAAGGACACTTTGGATAGACTCTGAAGTGGAGTGAGATTAAAGAGAAGTTTTCCAACAGCTAACCAACCTGAGGCAACCTGAAAATCAAATCATTCAAAGCTATAAATTCCTTCTAAATATTAGTTTAGCTGTAACATACAAGTTTTTTAGAGGCTTAAATATCAGCCATCTATTACCTCTTTTCTGCAGAAGAGAGATCCAGGCAGGCTTGGCGCAGTTCTTTATTTAGAATTTCCCAAGGCCAAAGTCAAGGTGGAGCCCTTATTTGGAGGCTCTGGGAAGGGTCGGCTCCAAGGCTCATTTGGGTTACCAGCAGCTCCTTGTTGTAGGACCTAGGTTCTCCTTTGCTTGTAGACTGTCAGGCGGGGGCTGCTCTCGACTCCTGGAGGCCGCATGTCAGGCGTTGTGCATGGAATCCTTCTCACACTAGGAAGTATGGCAGCTGGTGAAGTGAAAAGAGGCAAGGGCACAGTTTCATTGTACCTAGGGGCAAATATACAGTGCTTCTCTTTTTCATTTTCTGGTAGTGTTGATATGAAGTTCCAATCTACAGACACTTCTGAATATTTATTTATTTATTTATGCTTCTGGACTTTATCCTCCTGGAATCTGTCCTCTGCTATGTGCTCAGAGCCTAGAACAGTGCCTGACACAGGGGGAGAAACCACGACTGCTGTTCTGCCTTCTCTCCCACAGGTGCTGACCTTTCATCGCCCACTCCTCCGCAGGCCTGCGTCTCCAGTTTCAAAAAACTGTAACATACACGTTTTAATATGTGCTAGCTTATTTTTTTAGCCCTAACAAATTTACAGGAACATTAAAAGCCCCCAAAAAGCCAAAAAAAAATCCTGAAGAATAAAAAGCCAGAGGTATCTATCACACTCCCTGACTTCGAACTACAATAATCAAAACATCATGACATTGGCAGAAAAACAGAGACACAGACCAATGGAACAGAATTGAGAGCCCATAAATAAACCCACACATATTTGGGCAACTAATTTTCAACAGAGAAGCCAAAAACATAAAATAGAGAAAAGAAAGCCTCTTCAATAAATGGTTCTGGGGAAAACTGGAAAGCCACATTCAAAGGCATGAAATGAGGCTATCTGACACCATAGACAAAAAGTAATTCAAAATGGATTAAGGGCTTGACTATAAGACTAGAACCAATAAAATATTTTTAAAATAGATACTAAACTTATGGACTTTGATCTCAGAGAGGGTTTTGTGAAGTGGACCTAAAAGACCAGGGAAGTGAAAGCAAAAATAAATGAATCAAACTACATCAAAGTAAAAAGTTTCTGCACAGCAAGAGAAACAATCAACAAAACAAAAATACTAAATGGTAGAAAATATTTGTGAACTTTACTTTCAATAATGGTCTAATATCCAAAATACTTAAAGAACTCACACAATGTAATAAAAAGATCCAATTTGAAATGGTCAAAGGACCCAAACACATGCTCTTCTTTGTTGTTGTTAACAAGAAAAAACAACTTTTGGCACAAAAGTGCCGATTTTTTCTTTTTTGAACATATGAACACAAAATATCTCTGCAGGCCAAAATAAAATTGCAAAATCTAAACAACCATTATCTTATCTCAACATGGGGATACCACCCCTTCCTTAATAGTTTAGAAAGTGCCTCCTATTGCAAGAGATGTCCATCCAGTCCAAGTCTAATAAAATATATTTAATGTTATAGGTCTGTTAATATAGAAATGAAAATTATACCATTAGTCAAATAAACAAATACAAAATGTTTCAGCCACTAGACACAGAAAGAGCATGAACATGTGAATAGCTAGGGATTAGAAAATGGCTAAGCAATAACAAGATCTTCTCTTAAATTTTATGAGGAAAAATCTTGGAGTTAAAGTTGTACTGAAACAATGCCATCAGACTCTACTTTCCTAAAATGAAAGCAGTTTCCTCGTTGCTATTGAGCATGAAACCTTACAGCACATGCAGTACATCCGCATGGGCTCGCTAGGCCAAGGTGGAGAGGGTGAACCTGACAGACCCTTTTCCAAGAAGACCTACAAATGGTTAATGGACACATAAAAAGATGCTCAGCCGAGACCGGTTTGGCTCAATGGATAGAGCGTCAGCTTGGGGACTGAAGGGTCCCGGGTTCGATTCTGGTCAAGGGCATGTACCTTGGTTGCGGGCATATCCCCATTAGGGGGTGTGCAAGAGGCAGCTGATCGATGACTCTCTCTCATCGATGTTTCTAACTCTCTATCTCTCTCCCTTCCTCTCTGTACAAAATCAATAAAATATATTAATAAAAAATAAAAATAAAAAAATAAAATAAAAAGATGCTCAATTTTACTAGCTAGAAGGGAAATGCAAATTGAGATCACAATAAAGACACACTTCAGAGCTGGTGCCAGGTTTGGTGCTAGTTCATTTTGCTAGAATGAGCTGAGGACTCTGAGTGAGACATTACAGAGGCAGCAGGCAGCATACACCCCAAGCAGCAAGAGTGGCTCCAGCCTGC
The DNA here is from genome assembly GCF_014108245.1 of Pipistrellus kuhlii. Classification (NCBI taxonomy): domain Eukaryota; kingdom Metazoa; phylum Chordata; class Mammalia; order Chiroptera; family Vespertilionidae; genus Pipistrellus; species Pipistrellus kuhlii. The sequence continues at coordinate 169,056 of NW_023425535.1, read as the reverse complement.
TCCTTCCTGGAAGAGACATCAGCAACTCAGCCTTAAGCTACCTGAGCTCTGATCTGTGTCTAATGAAAATCTATATTAAAATCTAACTATAGACTGAAAAAAAATTGGCGATCAAATAGGCAGACATGTCTAGAGCCTTATCCTGGAGCAGATAAAAGGAGCATCTAAATCAAATAACACCCACCCAAAATTGGTGAAGTAGACACAGCTGGTGAGACAATTCACAGCCGGGAAGGGCAGAGGGAGCTGGGAGAATGGTGGGATCGGGCATTTGGGCTGGAGAGAGTCATGAGACCACTGAGCCAAGAGAGTCAGAAGGAAGCTGCATAGCACCAAGTCCACAACCCTTGAACAGGCATAACATCCAACTCTGGAAAGGAAGTCCATGGGGCTGCTGGAGGCAGGGGGTTCTAGATCTAAGTGGACGGCCGCAAGAAGCTGAGTCTAGAGGGGCAGCCTGAAGAACTGCCCAAGCCTTGAGGTGCTGGGGGGGAAGAAACTAGCAGTCATGTGGTTATTTTGTCTCTATTTGGTCTTGGCGTTTATTCACTAAACTCAGTTCAAAGGACCTTTCAAACACAAACACTCACCAATGGCTGAGGTGCAGGTGGATATGCAGATTTGTAATGTCTGTGAAGAGGCTGTGGAGGACAGTGGGTCAGGGAGAGGTGACCAGGAGTCTGACATCCTGACCCTCCGGACCTAAGCAGCCATTTTTCTCCTAAAGAACCAGCCCCTCCTAGCAGCCTCAAGACAGTTACTATAGCTATACCCAGCCTACACCAGAACCTGTACAAAGGACACAAAAACTGAAGAGCGTAAATAGCCCTCAGGGAATAAACTGAAGAGAGGCCATTCAGTCCCAGAAAGCGATACAGCACCCTCCCTACCTATAGCCCTGTCAGAAGCAGCTGCTTGAGACATTAAGGTTGATAGCAGGCAGACAGGTTAAGTGAGCAGATTAGGCCCACCTGCTTGCAGTCAAGGCTGTGGAGATAGACACAAACAGAGGACCAGTGGATTGCTTAGAACTTCAACATGTTACTGACTAGGTAACTGACAGGAAACTGAGAAGTGGCTGACAGAACAGAAGAGTGGGATCTTAAACCAGCCCCCATGGGGCATTAAAACTTGGCTGAAATGAATTACACTTCAGTGGGGTTTTTTTGTTTTGTTTTTTATCTTTTCTTTTTAATTTTTTCTTTGTTTTCTTTGTTTTTTTTTGGGGGGGGGTTCACATTATTTTTCTTCATTCTATTTTTATTTTTATTGTTATTTTATTGTACCTTATTTTTTTTTATATTCTCCTTATCCACTCATTCTTTCTACCTCCTCTATACTGAACTAAAGTCCTCTACCGACTCATTCAATTCATTAACCTTACTATCTATAAATAATCTCTGCCTCTACAGATTCTTTCCCCACCCCACCTTTTAATCTGGCTGTTTGTTGTCTGCATTTTTTGGTTTATTTGTCTGTTCTGTAGTATTTCCTCCCCATATATTTTGTTCTTTTTTTCTCATCTTTTTTTCTTTTCTAAATATCATTTATGCTCTCTTTTATCTTTCTTAATTCTCTTTTCTCTGCTGGTTACTTATATTGTGCTTATCAGTATTGTGAGTACATTCGTGTTTTGTTCCCTTTGTGTCATGTCTGGTCAGTTTGTATTTTGTGCTATTCGGTCAACATGGCAGAAAGCAGGCCACATAACCAGACACCTTGCATCCACAAATGGGACAACAACACTCAAAACCCAACTACATCAAGAGAACCCAAATATGCCAGGTAGCAGGCATCCATGGATTACTCAGCCCAGAAGACTAAGGAGATTGCATAACTGAGTCCCACAAAACATCAACTATATAAGACAAACTTAAAATATCTGGGTGAAATAGCAGTTTAATATAATACATAGAAACAATAACAAAGGAACAACAAAAATGAGGAGACAAAGCACTTGTCAGAGAAAGAATTCAGAGCAATGCTTATAAGAATGCTGAAAAAGATGAAAGACAAATTTAACATGTGTAAGACTCAAGAGGAAATGAGGAAGAATCAAGAGAAAATGAAGACTGACATAGTTGCAATAAAAAACACAATAGAAAGTTTCAACAGCTGATAGAAGAAACTGAGGACCACATCAGCAAGTTAGAAAACAAGGTAGAAAAAACACCCATGCACCACAGTAACTGGAAAGAAAACTTTAAAAGCAGGAAGAGAGCCAAAGGGAACTTTGGGACAACACAAAACAAAACAACATCCATATAATAGGGGTACCAGAAGGAGAAGAAGCAGAGCAAGCAATAGAAAACCTGTTTGAAGAAATAAGGACAGAAAACTTCCCGGATGTTGGGGGCCCGGGAGTGGGGGTGGGGGGGGGAAGAGATGGGCGACACAAGTCCAAGAAAAACACAAGAAGTCCCAAACAAGATGAACGCAAAAAGACTGACACTGAGACACATCATAATTAAATTGGCAAACATCAACAAAGTAGCAATCTTAAAGGCTTTACAAGAGAGACCGAAAGTTACCTACAAGAAACCTCCCATTAGACTAGAGTATCAACTGATTTCTCAATAGCACAAAATAGAAACACATCAGGCCAGAAGGGAATGGAATGAAATATACAAAGTGATGCAAAGCAAGGGACTGAATTCAAGAATGCTGTACTCAGCCAGGCTATCATTCAAAATTGAAGGTGAAATCAGAGCTTCACAGACAAAAAAGGGCTAAGGGATATATTACTACCAAGCCAGCAATGCAAGAAATGCTAACAGGACTGCTGTAAAATCAAGAAATAGAAAGGGAAGAAGGAATGAAGGCATAAAAAATAAAAATGATGACAAACAAGTACCTATCAATAAGAACCTTAAATGTAAATGGATTAAATGCTCCAATCAAAAAACATAGGGTATCTGAATGGATAAGAAAGCATGACCCATCTATTTGCTGTCTACAAGAGACCCACCTCAGAACAAAGGAGTCACACAGACTGATAGTGAAAGGGTGGGGAAACAAATTTTTCAGGCAAATGGAGATGAGCAAAAAGTTAGGGTAGTAACACTTATATCACACAATATAGACCAAAAAAGTGAAGGCAATAATAAGAGATAAGGAGGGCCACTTCATAATACTAAAGGGAGCAATGGGACAAGAGGATATAACTCTAGTAAACATATATGCACCCAATATAGGAACACACAAATACACACAAAAAACTTCTGGAAGATATCAAGGAAGATGGATCATAATAGGGAACTTTAGTACCCCATTGACACCAATGGATAAATCCTCAAATAAAAAATCACCAAAGAAATAGCACTTCTAATTGATTCACTAGATCAGATGAACCTGAAATCTTCAGAACATTTCACCCCAAAGCTACAGAATATACATTCTTCTCAAGTGAACACAGAACATTTTCAAAGATAGACCACATATTAGGACACAAGCAAAGTCTCTTCAAATTCAAGAAGATATAAATTATATCAAGCATCTTCTCAGATTACAATGGCATAAAATAAGAAATAAAACCAATGAACAAAAAGCAAATATTTAGAGGCTAAATAGCATGCTATTAAACAATGATTGGGTAACCAAAAAGATCAAAGAAGAAATAAAAAGCATCCTGAAAACAAATGACAATGACAACAATCCAAAATCTATGGAACATAGTGAAAGCAGTCCTAATAGGGAAGTTCGTAGCTCTACAGGCCTACCTCAAAAATAATAATAATAATAATAATAATAATAATAATAATAAATTATCTAACTCTACAACTTAAAGAATTATAAAGAGAGCCACAAGAAAAGCCCAAAGTAAGCAAAAGGAAGGAAATAATAATGATCAGTGGAAATAAATGACATGGAGATCAAAAACACAATACAAAAGAGTAATAAAACCAAGATCTGGCTTTTTTTAAAGATAAACAAGATTGGTGAACCAGGCTCACCAAGAAACACAGAGAGAGGACACAAAAAAACAAAATTAGAAGTGAAAGAGTGAAGTAACAACCAACCCCACAGACATACAAAGGATTATTTTTTTAAAATACTATGAACCATTCTATTCCAACAAACTGAACAACCTAGATAAAATGTAGATATTCCTAGAAAAATACAAGCTTCCAAAACTCAATTAGGAAGAATTTTTTTTAAAGACTGAATATGCCTATAACTATTAATGAAATTTAAACAATAATCAAAAAACTTCCACCAAACAAAAGCCCTGGTATGGACTGCTTCACATGGGAGTTTTACCAAACATTCAGAGAAGAATTAAAATCTGTCCTTCTCAGACTAGTCAAAAAATTTCAAGAGAAAGACACACTTCCAAGCTCTTTCTATAAAGTCAGAATTATCCCAATCCCAAAACCAGATAAAGACACTCTACAAAGAAAGAGAATTATAAGCTAATATCCCTGATGAATATAAATGCTAAAATCCTCAACAAAATTCTAGCAAATTGGATCCAGCATTACATTAGAAAGATCATACACCATGACCAAGTGGGATTTATTCTGGGATACAAGGCTGGTACAATATCCAAAAATCAATAAACGTGATATATCACATAAACAAATTGAGAGACAAAAATCACATAATCATATCAATTGATGCAGAAAAACATTTGACAAAATCCAACACCTTTTCCTGATAAAAACTCTCAGCAAAGTGAAAATACCTCAACATAATAAAAATGTATATGACAAACCTACAGCCAACATCATACTCACTGGGCAACAACAAAAACATTTCCCCTAAGAACAGGAACAGGATAGGGATGCCCACTTCCTTTTTTTTTTTTTAAATAAATTTTTATTGTTCATATTATTACAAATGTTCCTTTCCCCCCCTTCTCACCCCACCCTCTGCCCTTTCCCCACCCCCCATTGTCCTCATCCATAGGTGCACAGTTTATGTTCAGTCTCTTCCCACATCCCCCTCTCCCCTTTTCACCAAGAATAAACAGTTCACTCCCCTTCCATACCTCTGATTCTATTATATTCAACAGATAATATTGTTCCTCAGATTTTTTTTTTTTTTTAGTTTCCTTGGTTTTTAGATTCACTTGTTGATAGTTACGTATTTGTTGTTCATAATTTTTATCTTTGTTTACTTTCTCTTCTGAAAGAACCCCCTTCAGCAATTCATATAATTCTGGTTTGGTGGTGATGAACTCCTTTAGCTTTTTTTTATTAGTGAAGCTCTTTATCTGACCTTCGAATCTGAGTGATAGCTTTGCTGGATAGATTATCTTTGGCTGTAGGTTCTTGCTATTCATCACCTTGAATATTTCTTGCCATTCCCGTCTGGCCTGCATGGTTTCTGTTGACAAATCAGCTGACAATCGTATAGGTGCTCCTTTATAGGTAACTACCTTCTTTGCTCTTGCTTCTTTTAATATTCTCTCTTTGTCTTTTGCTCTTGGAATCTTAATTATGATTTGTCTTGGTGTGGTCCTCTTTGGATTCCTTTTGTTTGGAGTTCTGTGCGCTTCCTGGACTTGTAAGTCTAATTCTTTCACCAGGTGGGGAAAGTTTTCTGTCACTATTTCTTTCAGTATGTTTTCCATATCTTGCTCTCTCTCATCTTCTGGGACCCCCATAATTCTGAGGTTGGTTCGCTTGAAGTTGTCCCAGAGATTTCTTACATTATCTTCAACTTTCTGGATTCTCTTGCCTTCTAGCTTCTGCGGAGGAGTGTCTTCTGGCTCTTTATGTTCCAAATCTTTGACTTGATTCTTGCGATCTTCCATTCTGTTTTTAGGACTCCATAAAATATTTTTTATTTCAGACAATGTATTCTTTATTTCTTGTTGATCCCTTATTATTTCTAGTTAATCCCTTTTCATATCCTCATAGGTCTTGTTTGTTTTATCGACCTTTTCTAGGAGATTCTTGAACAACCTTTTAAGTGTGGTTTTGAACTCTATATCCAGTCGCTTTTTGTCCTCCATTTCTTTCTTTTGTGATCTATTTGGTTTAGGCATTTTTGCAGGCAGCTTTCCTGATGGGGCGGGGTTTCAGGGTGGAGTCTACAGCCTTGGCTTCGGTCAGCCCCGCCCTATGCGACTTCTGAGACTCAGGGTCCTTCAGTACTTGTTGCGAGTGCCTCTGAGAGAAAGGTGCCCTCGATTTTCACCTGCTGCCAAACTGTCTATGCTCTCCCCCAATGAGTCCAGTATTGGGGTTCAGTTCAGTTGGTAGTGGGATTGGAGGTGGCGGTCAGAGCAGTCTGGAACCCCTGTCTCCTTCCCGTCAGGGCAATCCCGCGGCACAGCCGGCCAGCCCTTCTCTGCGTGCAGTGTGCGCGCCTCCGGGACCTCCTTTTGCCGCTTCCCCGGAGTCCCGCCTTACAGCCCGGCTCCCTATGGATGAGCCTGGGTCCCCGGGGTCTGGCCTAGAATTGGGGTTCAGAGCAGTTGGAGCTGGGCCCAGCACAGTCGGAGCTTTTCTCTCCTTCCCGCTTGGGACCGCCAGCCAGGCACTTGGCCTCCCTCCTCCGCGCTTCCTTCTGGTTTTCTCCTTGCTTCTTGTTGTAGAATTTCCAGTCAGTCAACTTTACTGTAGTTCTGGGTAATGTCCATTTTATATTTTAGTTGTATTTTGTTGAAATTGTTGTGTTCGGCTGCAGCTAGTTGCCTACCCGAGCAGCCATCTTGGATCAGGATGCCCACTTTCACCACTCCTGTTCAATATAATACTGGAAGTGCTAGCCATAGCTATCAGACAAAAGAGAAATAAAAGGTATCCAAACTGGAAAAGAAGAAGCAAACTGTCATTATTCACAGACATGATATTGTACATAGAAAATCCTAAAGACTCCACCAAAACTCCACCTTTGGCAATGTAGCAGGATACAGTATTAACACTGCAGGTTGCCCCCAGCCCCTTCTGAGCCCCGATGCCTCTTAACTGCCCACTTCCTTCTCCTCGCCAGGGACAAGGCACAGTGGGGCAGGGCACAGGATCCCATTTTTGTAGCTGTTAGTGCTACGCAGTACACAATCAACAAATTGGAAAATGAGTTGAGAGTGAAATGGCATGATATTTAAAAGAGTGAAATGGCATGATATTTAAAAGAATACTAGGACCTCCTCAATGTGAAGAAGGTTTTGGACATTGACATTGCAGCTCACAGGAAACTCTTGGAAGGTGAGGAGACCCGGCTCAGTTTCACCAGCGTGGGAAGCATAGCCAGCGGCTACTCCCAGAGTTCCCAAGTCTTTAGTCAATCTGCCGATGGTGGTTTACAGACCAGCTCCTACTTGAGGTCCACTCACTCCTTCCCTTCTTAGTACACCAACCACATCCAGGAGGAGCAGGTTGAGGTGGAGGAGACCATTGAGGCTACAAAAGCCAAGGAAGCTAAGGATAAACCCCTCTGAAGGAGAAACTGAAGATGAGAAGGAGAAGGAAGAGATTAAGGAAGAGGAAGGAAAGGAAGAGGAAGAAGGTGCTAAGAAAGAATTTGACAACTCAAAGGAGGAAGAAGGATGTGAAGGTGAAGGAGAACATGCCCAAGAAGCTGAGGACGAGAAGAAAGATGAAGGTACTGGGGAGGAGCAAGCAACCAAGAAGAAAAACTGAGCCCTCCTTTCCTTAATTATTTCAGGAATAATCCTCCTGAAACCAGGTCAACCCCGTCACCAACTAAGCAGTTGAGTTCCCAATACTATATGAATTAAGAAGTCAATATATGTAACATTCTGAGGTGACTCAGGTTGGACATTAAATGTGTGCTATGATTTTTCTCCTTATGCAGAGTATCTGTTTGCTTGCAGAGTGGCTTCCTGGCTTGCTGACAGCCTGTGCATGGTCCACGCTTATGAGTTCAGGATCTAATTCAGATGTTTACAATAAAAACACATTAATACATGAATTCACTTATGTTAATGTTAAACTTCATGGAAAAAAATAGTCCTTTGAATCTTTGGTGGTTAGAAATTAAAGACCTCAAATCATGTGCAATAAACAATAAATAAAGTTACACTGAATGACAAAAAAAAAATACTTTAGGGGCCAGAAAATGTTCAAAGAACTGGGGAACCATTCCCAAATCAGGAAGGGAAGTCACAGGATGTATATTATTGCTACGAATACAGTATTTCCTACTACTTACAACATATACAATGTAATGTATCAGATGCCATCCTATCGCTTGAAGAACATATTTTCATAGAGTAATACTGGTAGATATGTTGTTGTTATGGCAGTATGTCATATCCTATCTATATTAATAAAAAGATAATATGCTAATTAGACCACAAGACCTTCCAGGTGTCATTCTGGACAAAGCTATGATGGTGTAGTGAGGCAGAGGCAGTTAGGAGTGAACAGGCCAGGAGGGGATGGCAGTTGGGGGTGATTAGGCCAGCAGGAGAGTGCAGTTGGGGGCAAGCAGGCCAGCAGGCAGAGTGGTTAGGGGCAATCAAGCAGGCTGGCAGGTGAGCAGTTAGGAACCAGCAGTCCCGGATTGTGAGGGGGTTGTCTGACTGCTGGTTTAGGCCCAATCCCACAGGGGTCCCAGATTGGAGAGGATGCAGGCGGGCTGAGGAACACCTTCTCCCACCCCACCCCCCCATGCACGAATTTCGTGCACTGGGCCACTAGTGTATTATGAGATTGTACACTTGAAACTCATAAAATTTGGTTAACCAATGTTATTCCAATAAATTTCATTTGAAAAAGAATTTTCATTATGATTTTTTATTTGTCCCATGAGTTATTTGGAAATAGATTGTTAAACTGCCAAATAAATGATGGCTTTACTAAATAACTTTTGGGTTTTGATTTCTAGTTTAATTGCATGGTAGACTCAAAACATGATCTGTTCAATGATGATTTATTAGTCAATGCTCAGTCTAAAATATTATATCTTCCTGGAAATGTAAGACTTGATCAATAGTCATCCTCCACTTCCTCTTCCTCTTTTTCCTCATACTCCTCTTCCCCCTCCTGCTCCTGCTCCTTATTTTGAAATAACTGTTGGTAGCCGCTCTGTGTTCATTTGCCTACAACACTGCCCCGGGACTGAACCTCATGGGGCCCAGTTCTTTGTAAGTGTTACATAATAATAGGGATCCCACAAGATGTTAAATAAGCTTCAGAACAAATTCTTCCCATAATCTCCTGGACAACATCCCAGGCGAAGTCCAGATGACTCAAAGCTCATTCACTGTGCCCTGGAGCTGCCTCTCAAGTCAGCAGGATGAGATTAGTGTTGACCAACAATTTACTCTTATTTATGTCAGAGCCAACCATGTTCCACAGAATTATTTTGGCAGGTAGAAAGCCATCAAAAATTGAAACAGCTCTAGCTGGTTTGGCTCAGAGGCCTGCAGACTGAAGAGTCCCAGGTTGGATTCCTGGTCAGGCACATGCCTTGGTTGTGAGCTCGATCCCCAGGAAGGTATGTGCAGGAGGCAGTCGATCAATGATTCTTTCTCATCATTGATGTTTCTATCTCTCTCTCTCTCCCTTCCTCTCTGAAATCAATAAAAATATATTTTTTTAAAATTGAAACAAATTAAAATGTTTCTTCTGAAGCAAATGAACAGAACAGATTGGTGTAAATACAATAGATATACATCATTTGGAACTAAACTTATAGGATAGTGCTGTGTGAGAATTTTTTTTTATTGTCCTTTAAAATTGCTAATGAATAGATGTGCACCAAGGACATTTCCACACAGTTCCAAACACACGAGTAAAGAGCTGTAATCCAGTTACAAAAACTCACTTTTGCATGCATAATATCAATTCTTTAGATATCTGGAATCATGTACCTGTTTAATTAAGCCTTAGAGGGAAGTTAAGGGAGGGTGGGGAAGGGGAGAGATCAACCAAAGCACTTGTATGCATGCATATAAGCCTAACCAATGGACACAGACAACAGGGGGGTGAGTGGGGGGAAGGGGATAATGGGGGATAAGGACACATATGTAATACCTTAATCAATAAAGAATTTAAAAAAAAAAAAAAAGTAGGTAAACATAGCCACATTTCATAATGTGGTGAATTTTCAGTCTATCACATTAACCTTAATTTTCACAGTCAGATGAGAGCATCCAGAGTGGTATTAGAGAACAGCTCTGTAAATAAAGCCCTAGTAGTAATTCTCTGTGCTTATGTCACGGTTGCTCTTAATAGTTCTAAAAATATGAGGTACTTTTCTTATCTGCTAAAACTTCTCTGTCATAAACAACGGAGTTAGCAAGTAAAATTACAAGTAAAAAATACAAATCATCATCCTGGCCAGTGTTGCTCATTGGTTACAGGGTGACAGGTTTGATTCCCAATCAAGAGCATGTACCTGAATTGCAGGTTTCAATCCCCAGCCACTCCAGGGGTGCATTCAGGAGGCAACCAATCAATGTGTCTCTCTCTGACATTGATGTTTTTTCCTCCTCCTCCCCACCACCTCCCTCCCTTCCACTTTCTCTAAAAAAAAAAAAAAAAAATGCATTTATATGGAGGAAAAATATCCTTGGGTGAGAATTTTTTTTCAAGGGGCGTGGTGGAAAGAAAACACAAACTATTGCATAATTCCAATATATTTGTAATAAAATCCAAGTCTGTGACTTTTTCCTTATAACACTGTAAAATATAATGCATTTCTCAGAAAATACCACAAGTTGTGTCAGTGGGAAACACACAACACACCAGAAACAGCATTCCAAAAACACAAATGACAACATTGGTAAAGCACTCTGAGATTATGCATTTAACATTCTCTGTTAAGGCCTCAAAGGTCCCATAATTTCCCCCAAATAGCATTATGAGTCATGTAAGGGGGTAGTCAGATGGAAACCAAACCATTGAAAATATCCTCCAAGAAAATGAAAAGATGCCAAAAATCACACAAGAACATAATAGCCATAGTATTTACAATAGGAAAAATGCTTCAGTGCTGGCCGGTGTGGCTCCTTGGTTTGGGCATTGTCCCGTCCACCAAGAGGTTGCTGCCTGATTCCCTGTCAGGGCACATGCCCGGGCTGCAGGCTTGATCCCCAGTAGGGGGCCTGCAGGAAGCAGCTGATCAATGTTACACTCTCACATCCACATGGATGTTCCTCTCTCTCATCCTTCTTCTCCCTCTAAAAATCAATTAACTGTTATTTTTAAAAAAGAAAATAATGCTTCTGCCAAAAACAGCACTAGCCAGGCATTATTTGTCATGTTTAATTTTATATACAGGCTTTTTTCCTGGATTTATCATTGGTATTTTCCTCTCAACCTCCCCTGAATTTTGTTCCCCTTCAGCAAACACTGCCTACCTGGCAGAGGGCTGAGGAAGGCTAGGGCATGGCTGGCCCAGGGGTGTGCTGCCTTCCGTCGCTCAGGGGTAAGTGAGGGGCACAGCCAGGACTTCAAACACCTGCCCCCAGTGTTTGCTGAAGGGGAACAAAATTCAGGAGAGGTTGAGAGGAAAATAACTTAATGATAAATTCTGAGAAGGTGGGGGCTAGCATGAACTGCACATGGATGGAGTGATGTCCTTGGGGAGTGACCAGGGAGGGGACAGGAGATGGGAGAAGGCAGTCCTCAGCAGAGCCCACCCAGGGTGCACACAGCCGGGGAGGGTGCCAGGGGCTAGAAGGGGAGCCTGGGAGACACGCTCCACTGCAGAGTGCTGTGGATACACTTCTGTGTTACTCTCCTTTCCCCCCTGGAGAAGAGGGGTCGGTCAGCCTGTCCAGGCGTTGGGGGGAAGGCAGGAAGAGGTGGCTCTAAGGGTGTTGAGGAGGCAGAAGGAGCAGCCTGCAGAGGAGAGGGAAGGAGGGCAGGCGCCAGGAAGGCCGTTCCTCCCTGTGTGGCTGGGCCTGCTCTGCCACAGCTGCTCCAGGATGTCTCCCTGACTTGCCCTCAGGGAGCCACCCGCCCTCGGGGCGGGTTTGTGGAGGAAACACGTTCTGGGCTTGGTGTCTGTGGAAATAGCTTCCTGGCAGAGAAAGGGCTGAAACCAGCCCAGGTTTTGTAGGAAGTTGTTTTCTGTTTTTAATGCCAGGGTGCTGATAGGATTTATTTTTTATGCATTTTATCCATGGTGTCCTGTGTTTTTCTAAAGATAACCAAGTTTTTATTTAATTTTTTTTCTTTTCTGATCTAGTCAATAAGCTGTCCTCTAATTATCGGGACAATGCTCCCCGCTGCCACGTGCAGAACCTCCTCCCAGGACACGCAGAGCACTCACCGTGTCCCTCCGCTCGTCACTGAGTGACCACGGCCATCGTCCAGCTTGTCACCTGCAAGGTGACAAGGGACATCACTCCATCCATGCGCAGTCCATGCCAGCCCCCGCCAGCAGCTGGCGCTGAGCGCAGGTGGTCCTGTACCTGAAGTCCCAGGAGAGAGCAACCAAAACAGCTGGGTTGTGCACGAGCTATCTACAGCCACATGACAAATGTCCCAAATATTTTATGACGGACTCAGATTCTGTGGCCCAGAAGCTCAGACAGGGCACAGCGGGAACAGCCTGTCCCCACGCAGGCTTCCCCATTTACAGTCTGGTGTCTGGACTAGGATCATCCAAAGCTGGAGCTCAACAAGGCTGTCAACCGAAGCACCTGCATGGGGCCTGCCTGCGTGCCTTCTGATGGCTGGGCAGCTTTGCTCCCAGAGGGCACGGCACATGAGCAAGCACTCCAAAGACCTGTGTGGAGGCCCGTTATGATCGGCCTCATGACTCAGCTACCCTTGTGCAATATACTATCAGTGGAGACTCCACTTGGATCAAGGCGAGGGCCCACAGATCCCACCTCCTGATGGGAGAAGGGTCACAGAATCGGAGGCCATGTTTGAAAGCTGCCACAGGGCGCTGTTCATGTCAACACTGTTCACCCCTGGGACCGCTGTGGCTGCCAGACCCACCCCACCCCCACACTGTATATCCTGCTCCCTGAGCTGCTCTGAGGCCCGGCTCAGCCTCTCCCCAGACCAGCCTCTCAGAAGCTGGGTTTTTCCCTCCTTCATGCACAGTGCATGGTCGTCAGGGCGGGAGAAGAAAGGGTTAATCCCCTCAGAGTTAGAAGAGTGTAGAGGTCCATGTGCAGGGCGCCTGACCTTTCTACACTAAAGGAACATGTAGCTGTCATAGGGCTGCTGCACCTGTTGACCCCAAGAAGGAACATAACTGTCAAAAAGGACTCCTATAATTAACAGGGCCAAAAAGCATAAGCAGAGTCTAGCAGCCATTGTTTGCAGAGGTCATGCAGGCTGCATTTCAGGAAAAAGCCACAGACTGGGCTGCCTCCCTCCTTAACGTGGTTTCTACTGTCTGACTGAATCTTACAAAGAAGTTCCTATATTCATAAATCAACCAATTGGCTAAAGACCTCCCCTGGCCAATCAAGGCTGCAAAGTTTATATCCTCATTTGCATCTTTACTAACCAGTCAGAGTGGCTCCATTCTGACCAATCAGAATGATGTTTTTTGGGCCAATCAAACTGTGAGGATATGAGTCCTCATTTGCATGAGTAGGGACCAATCGGGAGACAGATTAACCTGTGTCTCATGGAGCACACTTCCATTTTCATTGAAGACTGCCTTTCCTGGCTGGAATACCAACATCAAAACTGAGCAACAATACTACAATAGATATGAGCTGCAGTTCCAGAGCTTAGCTGTTAAGACTGGAGCCATGACACCAAGGCCACCTTGCCAGGCCACCTCACCCAGGCTGCCTCACAGCCATGCTCTTCTGCCATTGAGCTGGCACAACCATGCTGTCCAAAGCTATGTTTTAAACTTGAGCTATTATCACTGAATAAAGCCTGCCCCCTCACTACACCCCAAACTGGGGACTCTCGATTATTGATGAATTGGTGGTATGACCTCAGCTGACACACCCTACTGCAATACTTTTGCTGGTATTAATCTTATTCTTACAAGTCTTTAGAAACCCCACCCTTTCTTTTTACCTACAACCCTTCACTTGAAGTATCTATAAACTCAAACTGCAGGATGCCTCAGCCATTCCTCTTCCTGCTTGATTACAGACCCACAGTCTCCAGTTTGCTTGCTTTTCTTTGTTTTCTTGAGAAAAATGGTTTGCATATATATATATATATATATATATATATATATATATATATATCTCCTTTGGTTTTCTTGGTATAAGAATGAGTTTTCTAGCATTTTGCTTTTCTCTACTATGTTTGTGGCTTGAAAGAGAGCAAGTCTCCTTGAAGTTTGGCTGATTTCACTATGTAATTATAAAGTTCTAAGTGGTTGGATAAGGAAGTGGTTAAAAAATAAAAAATAAACACACCTTAGAAAGTCTAGCTCCTAGTCAGCATAAATGAGAAGCGTACGTTCCCCTTACACGCCAGTAATAATAAAAAAAATACTGTAAACTTCTGAAAGTCCACAACTTTACAGCAGAAAGTTCTGGGTTTGTGCTTGCTAACCAGCAGAAAACATTATGCTGCACTTGGTGGTGTCACTTTATCCCTTGATCAGACTCAGTAGGCTTTGCGGTAGCTCGGGCAAGGCACTGTGGGGCATCCCTGTCACTGGCGTTGGTCAGTAGCAACCTCCGCTCCATAGTTCTGGTGTTCCCTGGGGTGAAGAGGTTGGGAAGTGGGGACAAAAGTGACCCAGGGTGTCCATGGGACACACCATTTTTCACAGAAAATGATTTTTTTTTTCTCTTGGTCTAGCTGAAATTAACATGATCTTCAAAGTCTGACTAGAGTCCATTCTGTCCAATATTTTTCCCTGGTGACTCCAGACCAAAGGAATGTCAACTGTCTCTCCACTCAAATTCCCTTCATAGCCAGAGCACACAGATACACACCTGGTGGTTTGTGTTTTCCCCAAGTCATTTATCTGCACACCCCATACCCTCAACTAGATCCTGAGATCCTTGAAATCAAGGATTTAGTCATTATCACCCAAAGCTCCCTCCTGCAAGTGACAGAATTTTATTAAAAACTGACATGTAATAACAACCAGACCACCATATCTAATGGATTGACTGGTTGGTTAACTGAAGGCCTTCAGGATGACACAGCTTCCAGGAAGAATAAACAGTTCTTACCCTGCTTGCCCAGGTTACCCATTCCCACTCATTCTGCACTCTGAGTAGAATGCTCTGGGAGTGTTCAATAGCTGTGGTGCATGACACAGGCCAACACAGTCTTCTTGTGAAGCCTCATCAAGTCTAACAAGTCAAAATCTACCTCCTAGCTCATTCTGGGGAATCCTCCAGACTCTAATTTTAGAAAAACTTAGAGCATTAAATGGTCCACTAGCTCCTTAGTTATGGAATGGCTCAGCTAATGGGGGAAGTGTCTATTTCTGGAAGTGCCTGCAGACACCTTACACACTCTTAGTGCACCAACTAATTCCCACCGCAGAGGAAAAGCTCAGAGGCAGCAATATATATATGCCAAGCTACCAGAATGACCAGAACAACCGGAACAACCGGTCGCGCTGATGCATGCTGCGGCCGCCCAACTGGCCCCATCGGGCCATCCCGTTGCCCCTCTCCCCAGTTGGCCCAGCCCAATCAGCCCAGATTGATCTGGCAGGCCAGCCAGACCCCACCCGTGCACGAATTCATGCACTGGGCCTCTAGTATTTACAGAAAAGACCAGCTGTTGTTTTTTAAAGAGAACACTAATTTTCAGACAGGTAAGCCACAGATGTTTGATAGAATCATTGATCCCCTCCTTGGTGGCTTCTCCAATTCACTTTCCCTGAGTATAAATACCTACAGCTGCTATGAAATAGCCTTGAATTTCAAGGTGTCTTTTGCAAAGGCCTTTCTTTGGCCTCCTCCTCATCTTTATGGATACCAATCGAGGGAGCAGTTTCTATAATGACCCTCTGCAGTACTTCAGCCACACCCTCTTTCTGGGACCCTGCAGTCACAGATAGCCAGGAGTGGCCAGCTCCAGAGAGCAGAGCCCCAGCAGAGCTGACTCACCTGGGACCCGCTCAGCCGCTGCCCAGCCATGGTTGCTGACTAGACAGGGCCCTGTAATCTGGAGGCCACCCAGTGGCCTGGTGAGGGCTTGAGCAGGGGCCTGGGCTTTCTGATCTTGCTCTAAGCTTTACTTATCTGTCTAATCAGGATACCGCCTTACATCTTCCCTATACCCACTCCCTCCCAAGTGTTGTGACTTTAATCCCATATAGGTCCTGTGATAAATGCTGTTTAAAACGTTAGCACACGCAGTGTTTACCCTTTGCATTCTGCGGAAATGATCCCCGCTGTGATCTAGCCTTCCCTCTGAAACCTCTCCTATTGTGCCCCCACCAGTACGACAGGCCTCCTCCAACCCAGCCTCTTACTCTCAACTCTGCCATTTAGCATCTAAACTTTTGGTTTTATGCTCACATCCCACCTGGAACACACCTTTAGTCTAGGGCCTAGACTTTAGACCATTACTGCCTCCTTTATTCCCCATGTCACCAGACACAGCCCTGGCACCAGGGAGTTAGAGCCCTTTGCCAGGAATGCAGGGACATCCAGGTCTTATGGCTCCAAAAAGGCACCCATACAGTAGTCCAGGATCTTCCAATGTGGGTAGTCTCCCCTGTGGCCACAATTTGCTTTGATTCTTTTTCTCACAAGGAAATGAAGTGTCAGGACAAAGGGGCTTTAATGTTCTTTTAATTTCCACAAAGCTGTTGGCCGCCTAGAACCAGCTGGCAGTCTATAAGGGCAGATAACAGAAGAGGAGCAGGTGCCTGCTAACCAAAGCCAAGCCTCAGTGGGCAAGCCAGCAGCCATTCCAAATGGGGGGAGGGATTCCGATGCCTTTATTGACTGTTGTGAGGATTAAACTGAAGGGTCAACAGTGACATTCCAGCACAATTCTTGTATCATTTGGGGTTGGCTCAGTGGAGACACCCAACCAAAAATTTCTTATCTCGCCCTGGCCCATGTGGCTCATTTGGTTGGAGCATCACCTCGTACACTAAGAGGTGGTGGGTTTGATTCCACTTGGGGTTGAGGGTTCAATCCCCAATCTGGGTACAACTGATTGATGTTTCTATCACATCAGTGTTCCTCTCTCTCTCTCTCTCTCTCTCTCTCTCTCTCTCTCTCTCTCTCTCTCTCTCTCACACACACACACACACACACACACACACACACACTACTCTCTCTCTCTCTCTCTCTCTCTTTCTCTCTCTCTCTCAAACCAATAAAAACGTGTCCTTGGGTGAAGTCTTTTTTTAATTTCTTATCTCATGTAGGAAGTAGGTTTTCTTTCTGTGCTCCCAAAAGCTTTAAAAGGGAAGCATAACTAATCTCTAGGCAGAAAGGGACCTCTCCTAGGGAACCTATAGACATCACACATCCCTTTGTCTGCTCAGTCCATCTTCTATAACACGCAGCCACTCACTCTTCCCTGCTTAAGAACAGAAAGCATGGTCACTGACTGTTACCACTTTCTTCCCATGCAAGGAAGAAGGGTCATACAGGCATTTCAGAGTCTCCAAAGGGTCTCCTATAAAAACACCAGCAGATTTCTTTTACAACAGGGACACGAGCACACATACCTCACATTGGTGTTAGAATTCCTGGAATATGAAAGCCTTAAGATGAATCCTAAAAATGAATAGGCTTCCATGGGGAGAAACAAAAAGTGTTTGAAAAAGGAAGAATCACATGCTTTTGATATTTAAGAACCAGCATAAGGGGCCACCACCACCACCCGAGGCCAGAGCATCAGAGGATGTTGGTTGAGGTTTGGCTATGCCCATTGATCTTTGTGACCTTGTCTGTCCCTTATGCCTCAGCTCCCAGGTCTGCAGCCATC
The DNA here is from genome assembly GCF_014108245.1 of Pipistrellus kuhlii. NCBI lineage: Eukaryota > Metazoa > Chordata > Mammalia > Chiroptera > Vespertilionidae > Pipistrellus > Pipistrellus kuhlii. Next base: position 151,276 of record NW_023425535.1, on the reverse strand, counting down.
TATCGGGGACCATATTATTCCTAGCCCAGCTTCATCATGGGGTGCATATGATAAAAGGATCTAGAAGCCTGGGCAAGGAGTACTTACTAAAGTAACATTATTTGTTTCTATTATTAAAGTCAAGATCTAACACTCGGAGGTGTTAGAAAGTCACATCTGTTCAATAAGATGAGTAGTTCAAACAGGGAAGACTGAATGTTAAGCCGGTTCAGAGGAAATACTGGGACTGAGGGAATCCATGAGGGAGAAAGAGAACTCGTATTTATTGAGAAACTGCTAAGTGCCAGGCACAGGACTGTGTGGAGCCAGTACTAAATATTACATTTCACAGAGGAAATGGAAGCTCCAAGAGGGTCATTTACAGGTTAGCACACACCTGGTGTGGGAGTTGTACCTGGCAGCCAGGTGGGCCCCCAAAGGGCAGGGGTTAGCAGAGGAAGGAGGAGACACATCTCCGCAGCTCTCCTCTCCAGATCCCTGGCAGTGCAGGCCCCGCAGCATCCTACACCTGAGTCTTGAACCTCGTTGGGCCTGTTAAGGGCCTATTGCCAACTGGCCTGCCTGCCTTCTCTGATTCTGCCTGACCATCTTCCCCTGAGGATGAGGCACCCTTCTCGCTGAGTCCTCCCTCTATGCCTGCACACCTCGGCAGGTCCTCCATGGCAGTCCTGCTGCTGGGGGGAAATGCGTCGGCTTTGTGCATTTTCTCAGGGAAAAAAACCTTACTCGGACATGGAGCCAACAACGAATAGCCTCACATATGCTTTCTCAAAACTGAGCGTAGGCGAGGCCAGGGAATTATCTCCAGACTATTCTGAAAAGCTCTCAGCACTCTCAGAACCCACAAGGGGTATGAGCAATTGTTCAGTTAATAGATTGCAGCCTTTTTCTGTGTGACTCCACGGAAAACCTTCCAGCCAGGATTCTGTAAAGATCCGGGAAAAGAAGAAACTCTAACTTTGGTCAGACCAAAGGCTGGGGAAATAATTAAAATTCTTATGACAAAGAGGGTTGAAATGAAAGTATTACTCAGGTACAGAAAATAGTTTTAAAATGCATACCCCTGAGAAATTGAAGCCAAGAAAGCAAACGCTGAGCAAGTTTCTCCTGCAGGACAGCAACATGTAGACCCCCTTCCCTCCCCCACCCCATCTCCAATCACTGTCCTTCTCGCCCTTCCCACCCCAGTCATTCCTACCTTCTCTGTGAAGGGAAATCTCACCAGACTAATCAACCTAAGTCTCTCTTTTTTTCTAATCGAAAATGATCCCTGGCATGCACTGCCCTTTGCAGCTGGGTTTCAACCCACCTGCCCTCAAACTTTAAAACCACAATGGGATTGAATTCCCATTTTTGCAGAACTTGGGAACTCATAACATGGCCAACTTTGTAAATTAATATTGATTTCTGAGAGAGATATTCCATACTACTTGTTTGCTGAATATTGATGAGCCATATCACAGATTCATCCTTTAGTTTTTATCTAAGTTTTTTAAGTAAGACAAGCCTGGCCTATGTGGCTCAGTGATTGAGCTTGGACTTAAGAACCAGGAGGTCACAGTTCAATTCTCAGTCAGGGCACATGGCTGGGTTGCAAGCTCGATCCTCTGTGGGGGGCTTGTAGGAGGCAGCCCATCAATGATTCTCTCTCATCATTGATGTTTCTATCTCTCTCTCTCCCTCTCCCTCCGTCTTTCTATAATCAATAAAACTTTTGTTTAAGTAAGGTATGTGTTGGGAAAAATCCAAATACTACGTAAAGGTTATAAATGAAAACCTTAACTTCCTCACAAACCAGGCCCCCAAACTCCTGCACGACGTAATCTTCATTAACAGTGTTGTGTGCCTCCAAGAATGTCCTTGCGTGCACACGCCCGGGTTCGTTTGTGTGTTTTCAGATCCTTTGCCTATCGGATGAGAGTATCCAGTATCAGTATCTTTTGCCTCCAGCTTTTCTTCACTGTAACAACACATTTCAGCACCTACAGACCAAATCGCTCTATTTCAAGACCCCATATTTTATTTTATGGGAGAATCGTGTCTATGGGATAATTCTTAGGAGAGCAATTATCCAGTCTAAGGATCTGTGCTTTGTTCACGTGTAAGAAACTGCTCCATGGCTCTCCAAAGGCAATGCACAAATCCACGCTCCTGCCAGAGTGTCTGCGAGGCCCTGACCCTCCTCCCACCGAGGCTAATGAGGCGATTTACTCTCTGGGCTGATAAGTGATACCCTAGTGGTTTTATTGTTATTGTTGTTGTTGTTCTATAAGTCAGCTCTCCTCTGGCTGAGGGCGAGCACTTTCCCACTGAAAACGGTGTTTCACTGACCGGAGCTGAGACAGCGAAGATCCCACCAGATGGAGCGGAGCAGAGTGTAGCTGAGCTGCCCGGCCCAGCGGGAGCTCCTCTCAGGCCCTCGCCCCAGGCCCCCCTCAGCCCTGCTGTCCCTGAGCCCGGCTGCTTCCCCATTGGGCTACAACACTACTGAGCTGCTGCGCAGTCACGCTGTTCTCACAACTGAGCTGCTTGCACTGATAGAGTTTTCTCTCCCCCACACTTCAGACTGCAAGTTTCTGTTGGCATGGAATTGGCACCAACAATTGACAGGAGCAAGAATAATCTTTTTCCCCATTAAATGGTTTTCTTTTTCCTGGGTGCTTACAAAATTTATATTCATTTTTGAAATATAGTCACTTCCACAGAATGTCTTGGTGAATGGTTTTTTTCCCTAAGACCAGGTTAGCATTCCTGTTCTAATAATGTAGGCTATTTTTGTCATTTAAAACATTTTTTTCAAAAAACTTTTTTAAATCCTTCCTGAATAATATTCTTTTTAAATTTTATTTTTCAATGACAGTTTACATTCAATAATATTGTAATAACTGTGTATGATGCCAGAAGGGTACTGGAAATATCAGGGGAACACTCTGTAAAGTATGCTAAGCACCTAAACAAATACAAAATAATATTGAATATTGAATGTTTTTATGCTTTGATGCATTATTTTCTCTGTTTCAAATATATCAGTTAATTTGTATGATGGGACACATTTGCTTGTCATTTGTATTTACCAACATTTCCAAATCACTCTTGATCCTTTACATCAGGTTTAATTTCTAGAATCTTACCCATATTTAGGGTTCATTTATTGTTTTTGTTTAAAGAAATTTTAGAGCAGAAATTTTAGAGCAGTTTTGTTTAAAGAAGTTGAAAGGACCAGAACCAGTTTGGCTCAGTGAATAGAGTGTTGGCTTGTGGATTAAAAGGTCCCGGGTTCGATTCCGGTCAAAGGCATGTACCTTGGTTGCAGACATATCCTCAGTAGCAGGTGTGCAAGAGGCAGCTGATCGATGTTTCTCTCTCATCAATGTTTCTAACTCTCTATCTCTCTCTCTTCCTCTCTGTAAAAAATCAATAAAATATATTTTTTTTAAAAGAAGTTTAAAGGGAAGTTCAGAGATTCCCATACAACCCCTACAACCTCCCCATTATCAACATCGCCCAGCAGAGAGGCACATTTGTTACAGTTAATGAACCTACATTGACACATCATTATTATCCAAAACCCATAGTTTACATTAGAGTTCACCTTGGTGGTGCACATTCTATGGATTTAATTGCATATACCCAGCATTATAACACCATACCGAATATTTTCTCTGCTCCACCTACCTACTCATCCTTCCCCTTCCCCAGCTCCTGGCAACCACTGGTCTTACTGTCTGCACAGTTTTGCCTTTTCCAGAATGTCATAGAGTTGGAGTCATACAGTGTGTACCCATTTCAGATTGGCTTCTTTCATCTAGTAATAGGCATTTAACATCCCTCCAAGCCTTTTCATGTCTTGATAGCTCACTTTTTAGTGCTGAATAATATTCTATTGTCTGGATGTATCAGGGTTTATCAATTCACCTACAGAAGAGCACCTTGGTTGTGTCCAATTTTTGGAAATTGCGAATAAAACTATTATAAATAACTGAGTTACAGCTTTTTGTGTTGACGTGATTTTTTTACTCATTTGGGTAAATACCAGGAAGTGCAATTGCTGGATTATATGGTGAGAATGTTTAGTTTGGTAAGAAACTGCCAGACTGACTTCCAATTTGGCTGTGCCATTTTGCAGTCCCACCAGCACCGAATTCGAGTTTCTGATGTTTCACATATGTTTGGTCTGGTCAGTGTTCTGTATTTTGGCAATTCTAATAGGTGTATACTGTGCTATATTTCGTTGTTGTTTTAATGTGAATTTCCCTAATGACAAATGATGTGGAACAATTTTTCACATGCTTATTTTCCATCTGCATGCCTTCCTTGGTTAGGTATTTGTTAAGGTTCTTGTTACATTTTTTAATCAAGTTATTTGCTTTCTTATTGTTGAATTTTAAGAGTTCTTTGTATGTGATGGATAACAGTCCTTTGGTGGATGTGTCTTTTCCAGCTATTTTCTCCCCGTCTGTGGGTTCTCTTCTAATTTTTTAATATTATCTTTCACAGAACAGAAGTTTTTAATTTTAATTAATTCCAGCTTATAAATAGTTTCTTTCATGGATTGTGTCTTTAGTATTATATCAAAGGCATCACCATACTCAAGATCATCTAGATTTTTACCTATATTATCCTCTAAGAGTTTTAGAGTTTGCATTTTACATTTAGATCTGTGAAGCATTTTGAGTTAGTATTTATGAAGGATGTAAGTTGTGTCTAGAGTCACTTTTTTGGGTGTTGTTTTAGCATCATTTGTTGATGAAACTATCTTTGCTCCATCATATTGCCTTTGCTCCTTTGTTAAAGATCAATTTACTATATTTATGAGGATCTATTTCTGGGCTCTCTCTCTGTTCAAATGATCTATTTGTCTATTCCATCATCAGAACCACACTCTCTCGCTTACCTAGCTTTATACCTAGTAAGTCTTGAAATCAGGTAGTGTCAGTCCTCTAAGTTTTTCTCCATCAATTTGAATTGGCTTTTCGGGGTCTTTTGCTTCTCTGTATAAACTTTAAAATCAGTCTCCATAAAATATCTTGCTTGGACTTTTATTGAGATTGCATTGAATTTATAGATCAAGTTGGGAAGAGCTGACATTTTGACAATAGAGAGTCCTCCAATCCATGAATATGTAATATCTCTCCATTTACTTACTTCTTGAATTTCTTTCATCAAAGTTTTATAGTTTCCCTCATATAGATCTTGTATGTTTTTTGTTATATTTATACCTAACTATTTTATTGGGGGGGGGGTGCTGATATAAATAGTGGTGTGTTTTTAATTTCTAATTTTACCTGATCGTTGTTGGTTTAACATACAATTGACTTATGTATGTTAACCGTGTGCTATATCTTGAAACCTGGCTATAATCACTTAATAGTTCCAAGAGGTTTTTTATGGATTCTTTCAGATTTTCTACAGAGACTATCAAGTCATCTAGGAAGTTTATATCTCTATTCCCAATCTGTGTACATTTTATTTTCTTAACTTGCCTTGCTGCATTAGAAAGGCCCGGCAGTGTGATGTTAGAAAGGAGTGGGGGAAGACATCCTTGACTTAGATCTGATCGTAAGGCGAAAGCTTTGAATTCTCATCGTTAAGTGTAATGTTAGCTGAAGGGTTTTTGGTAGATAGACTTTATCAAATTGAGAAAGTTTTCCTCTATTCTTAGTTTACAGAAAGTTTTTACCACAAATGGGTGTTGGATTTTATCATTTGTTTTTTCTGAATCTATTAATATGATCATGTAATTTTTTTAAAGTCTATTGATGTGATGGATTACATGAATTGATTTTCAAACCAACTTGCATACCTGGGATAAATCCTACTTAGTCATACAGAGAACATTTTTTCTTATACTTTTTTGGATTTCATTTGTTAATATTTTATTGAGAATTTTTGCATCTATGTTCATGAGAGATATTAATCTGCAGTTTTCTTTTTTGAATTTTTTATTAACTTCATTGAGATGACAGTTAATAAAATTATATAGGTTTCAGATTTACAATTCTATAATATATCATCTGTAGTATATTGTATTTTGTGTTCATTACCCCAAGTCAAGTCTCTTTTCATCGCCATTATTCCCCCTACCTCCTTCTATCTCGCCCTACCCCTCTTTCCCTCTGGTCATCACCATACTGTTGTCTGTGTCTATGAGTTGGGGGGGTGGGGGGGTCTTACTCTCTTCTCCTTTTACACCCAATCTCCAAACTCCTATCCCCTCTGACAGCTGTTAGTCTCTTTTCTTTTCTTGCAATGTCTTTGCCTGGTGTTAATAATGCTGGATTTATAGAATGAGTTAAAAAGTATCCCCTGTGCTTCTACCCTCTGAAACAGATTATAGAGAACTATTATAATGACTTCCTTAAATCTTAACCTTTGGTAGAATTTACCAGTAAGCATATTTGGATCTGGTGCTTACTACTTGGGAAAGTTATGATATTTTAAATAGATATAGGCCCATTCAAATTTTTCTGTGAGTTTTGATAGGTTGTGTTTTTTAAGGAATTGATACATTTCATCCCAAGTTATCAAATTTGTAAGCATAGGTTGTTCATACTATTCCTTTATTATCCTTTTAATTTCTACATTCAGTTCTATTTTTGACAATGTCAATTCTAATAATTCAGTAGTCCTGAGATGCTATAATTGTGCTTCTCCATTTCTTAATTCTTATTCCATTTCTTTCTTTAATATCTAGGTTTCTGAGTTCATGGTTGTATTTCCCTGAAAGTATAAGTATTTATTTTTAAATTGTCTTATTTAGTTGACATTTAAGTATCTTACTTGGGTGTTATTTCAGAAAGATTTTTATCATTATTCCGCAAGTTGCATTCTTTAATTTTTTAGAAGAGGTATGAAATGTTCCTGTTTTGTTTTCATCTTTCTTTTATCTTCTACTTAATTTTCTTTCAGCATTCAACTCAGGTCTGGGGTGTGTGTGTGTGTGTTTGTGTTTGTGTGTGTGTGTGTTGTTTCCAAAAGGTTTAAATACATTATTCTCAACTTTTATTGCTGTTTATTTGATGTGCTTGGAATTCCATTTCAGTTCATCGATGGACCTCTTAGCAATACCTCACTGCAACATTTTTAGTGATTGCTCTAGAAATTACTATACATCTCCTTAACTTTTACAACCTCCTAAGAGTTAATATTGTGTCACCTTAAATGAGATGTAGAAGCCTTGCAGCCATATAGGATTTGGACAATATTTGAATCTTCCCCTTAACACAGGAACCTGAGTGCTTAGAGTTTATGGTCTTTTGCTCTGCTTTGCTTTTTTTCCAGCTGTCTGAGGAAGAACAAAAAGAAAATTCTTCATCATGGGTATTTTTCTCAAATTCAAAAAAAAAAACTTTCATTTCATTCTCTTTAATTTCTTATCCTTTGTCCCCATTCACAGTCACATACATGAAAGCATGAGTATCCCAATATTAACATGCATGCACACACACACACACACGCACACACGGCTGCACACACTCCTATCTGATGAAAATTTTTCTTGCTGTATATTTGTTTTCAAAGACTATTGTCACATGGATGCCAATTAGAAAAGATTTTAATATTTACAGACTTAGTCATTGTGATAAGGAGCTTCTCAGCAAAAGCCAAGTGAAATGGGAAATGCATTGTAGTGCCATTATTATGCTCTGAGCCCCAGCACTGTAACAATTAAGATCCTTCAAATCCAAGGATGTTCTGGCTCTAGATAGTACAGAGCTGAAGTATGTGAAATAGCCCATCAGATTTTTTTAAATTTTTATTAATTAAGGTATTACAAATGAGTCTTTATTCCCCCATTGTCCCCTCATCCCCCCAATCCTGCCCTCACCCTCACCCCTGTTGTCTGTATCCATCTGTTATGCTTATATGCATGCATACAAGTCCTTTGGTTGATCTCTCCCCCTTACCCCCATCCTCCCCTACCTTCCCTCTGAGGTTGAGCATCTGATCGATGCTTCTCTGTCTCTGGATCTGTTTTTGTTCATCAGCTTATGTTGTTCATTATAATCCACAAATGAGTGAGATCATGTGATATTTCTCTTTCTCTGAGTGATTTATTTCACTTAGCATAATGCTCTTCAGGCCCATCCATGCTATTGCAAATGGTAAGAGTTCCTTCCTTTTTTACTGCAGCATAGTATTCCATTGCATAGATGTTTCAACTTTTTTTAATCCACTACCAGTAGTTGGCAAACTCATTAGTCAACAGAGCGGCAAACCACTGCACTAGCCCATCAGATGTTTAATTTGACTTTATGCACCCATAGTGATGTTGGCCAGAGGCAGAGTTGGGAGTGTTTTCAGTGCTGTTAGGTGATAACAATGATTGCAATGGTTTCCACTTCAGGGGACTAGATTGTGTGTGCATTTGGACGCCCACATGGAGCTCTGCAATTTATTTGGGCTGCAAATGGATGAGTGCAATAAGGGCATATGGCCCTGCCCACTCTCTGGCCCAGTCATTGGTGGGTTGGGGGTGAGGGTCTAGAAATGGAGCGTCAAGATATGAAGCCGTGTCAGAGAGTCTGCAGACACACACACACACACACACACACACACACACACACCAAGGTTGTCAACATCCCATTAGTTAGGTTTCCACTTCAATAAATCTCTCATTCCTTTCTTTTCTTCTTTTTTCTCTCTTTCTCTCTCTGGCTCCTTTTAACTAGCCTCTTAAAAAATTTATAAAAGCAATACATGCTCAAAGCAAATAATTCAAACAATATGGAAAACATATAGCACAAAAAGAAAAAGATGCTCTGCCTGTAGCCTCAGAACTCCCAGAGTTAGCAACACAAACATTGGTCTCCTTCTAGAATTCCCCAACCTAGACCAGGGAAACAGATTGATTAATTAATAAGAAATGGCTAGATAATAATATATTTAATGCTCTATTGCTTGCTTTTTCATACTTAATGCATGTTAGAAATGTTTTCCTAGCAGTTCCCAAACAGGTTTACCACCCTTTTCAACATTTGCATTTTGTTCCTAAATACTATAGAAATGTATAGTATAATGTATTTAATCAATATTCCATAGACAGATATTTAGATTAGTTCAGAGGTTTTCATATTAAATTTTCCAATAAATACCCTTACATGTATCTTTGAAAAATTGGATTAGGGTAGCAAAAGGGAATTGTTTTCTTAGGTCTTTATAAAATTAAAAATCTTTACTGATATAAAAGTGTAATAATTGTCTAACATAGAGGAAATTTTTTATTTTTGCCCTTTTAAAGTTTCTTCTCAAATGACACTTTTTTGTTTTGGTCTTCTAGAAACCTTTTCTAAGCTGTGACAAAATTAATCCCTTTTTTAGTTATATTGATCCATGGGACCTTTTATAAATCATTTACACAGTGTGTTTCATGGACACAGCTAAAGGCCGAGCTTAACAGCCCCCGCTCCTGCCCCTTTGAGCTGGGTATTCTGGAGCTTTTACCCCTCAGCTCGACTGGCTGACCTTGTTGATTTTACTTGAAGCTATTACTTTAATTGACTGGATCCTGGCTGACATCTGGATGTGTTTTATAACAGACTGTTTTCATAATTCCACCAAAAAGTTCTCAGGATTAATCCTTGTTTATTTTCATCTTTCATTGGACCTTAAATAAACGGGCAGCCAATTGTAGCAGAGCCCCTTACTGGAAGCCTTTACATAATGAAGGGGATGGAAAATCCATCAAACCTTGAATTTTTCGGGGCTTTAAGACCTCTTGCCAGTTAAACATTATTCTGAAATGACTAGAAAGTCAACCAGTAACAAAGCACTTGGGGACATTTGCAGGTTTGCTGGGGGAGGCGCAGCCAGGCACACTGTACAGGGAGAGGAGAGGCAGTCACCTGCCTGTGTGAGTCGAGGGGCAGCAAGAGTGCACTTGCCTGAGTGTGTGGGCAGACACACACAGGGGTGCGTTATTTTATTGGATGTTATGTAATGTGTTCTCTCTGTTGAAGTTATTTGTTCCTCCCCATAAAGATGTTTCCTTTGCTTTTGAGATTACACTTTTAAAGACACTGAAGACACCCAGAGTTCTAATTCAGGATGTTAGCCCAGGGTTTTGTTTGTGAAGACCTAACTTCAAAGCAATTAGGTTAGATCTTCCTCCGGGTCTACAAAAATGTGCATCTATCATCTTTTTCCTAAGGAATTGGCTCACGTGATTACAGAAGCCGGGAAGTCCCAACCTCTGCAGTCAGCAAGCTGGGGGCCCAGGAGAGGCACTCGGGGCCCCAGTCTGGATGCACAGGTAGGAAAGGACCAATGGCCCAGCTGCAGGGAGTGCTGAGGCGTCCCCGCCTACTCAGTGGTGTGTTGTGGGCAGGTCTTCAGCTGATGGGACCCACACACATGAAGGAGGGCCACCTGCTTCACTCAGTCTTTTCCAGAAACATTCTCACAGACACTAGAATAACATAGGAGCAAATACCAGCCGTGCCAAGTTAGCACATAAAATTAACTATCACAGCAGATATGCCCACACATCACAATGGAGCACCGCAGTTTGTGGCACACAAATGACTCCATAGCCACACAAGGAGTGCTGTGCACTGTGCAAAGCAAGTGGGAAGACAGCGAAGGGCTGTGTTCTCCCAGATCACGGGCAGCATCAGAACCAGCATCCCCCTCGGAGAGCCCAGAGCATGTCAGAGCTTTGCAGGGAAGCCCTGTTTTGTACAGGGAGGGTGACATTCTATTCTTGGCCCTTTAACTTGACCTAATCCCTGCCTGGAATTTATGAGTAAGCCACAAAAGTAAATGCTCTGGGGCCTCTGCTTCTTCCTGCTGATCTTGAACCCATATGCTCTCACCTTATCCCTGAGGCTCCTAGATTCTCCTCTCCGCACTCTGAGTGTCCATCAGCCTTTCCCTCTGGTAGTCTCAATTTCAGGCACTCTCAGACTCACATTAGGAGCTACCTGAACTTCAGAACGTGTAGGAATAAACTTTTTATTGTGGCACTTCCCATGTTCTCTGTCAAAGCTTCTCTACTCAGACCCAAGCCACAGGAGGCCCCAGGCTATGCAGAGGGTGGGGCTTTGAGCCCAATCAGTAAGCAGGCCTAGTCTGTAAATGGACAAGTAGTCTCAGACAGAGTCTGCGAGAGAGAGAGAGAGAGAGAGAGAGAGAGAGAGAGAGAGAGAGAGAGAGAGAGAGAGAGAGAGAGAGAGAGAGAGACTGCTAGGCAAAAGCATATATACGTTCTAAATTTTGACACATGCTGCTGATTTTCCATTCAGAAATGTTGTGTTCATCATATTCCCAAACAGCATTGCTTCTTTGTGTTGTTATTTCTAGGTCAATTTGATCGAATTTTTCTTTAAGATTTCCTTTAAGGTTTCTGACTCTAAGATCCTGATTCAAGAAACCATTCCCACCCCAAGATTCCAAAATTATTCTCTCAGATTTTCTTTTGTATTTCATTAATCTGGTAGGAATCTAAATTTATTACTGTTACAATTTTTGTTCTTAGTATTTTGCCAAATAACTACGTAGTTGTGCCAACACGTTTGCCTGAGGATTAAATCACGGCACTGATTTAAAAGCCACTTTCACTGCTTCAGGGGCTTCCCTGCATTTATACATTTGTTTCTCAATGTAGGTTCCGGCTCCATTTTCCCACATTGATCTGGCTCCTCTGAGATCAGTTTGAGGCTATTCTGATCCCTGAGACGCTGTCATATTCTTTAATACAGCAAATCCTGCTCAGCAATTACCAGGCAATCACTCTCTTCTTTTCCTGAATATTTTTGGCTTCCCTTTGTATGTTTCGTTTACAGATAAATGTTAGACTCTTTTAACTGAGAAACAAAAATGTTGGGATACTGACGAGGGTTATACTAAGTCTGCATATTAATGGAAAGAACTGACCTCTGTAGAACATTAAACATTAATCCTGAAGCTTTCTCTGCAGTTTTAATTTTTAAACGTGGTCTTTTTGTGTTATCAGGCTTCCGTCCTACCCATTAAAGTGGCTTGGGAATTTTATTTCTTTTTGCAGCAATTCCTGGCGCCATTTCAGTGAAACAATTATGTGTTCTTTAGGTTTCAGCCACATACTCTAAGTTATGATTATTCTCTAAATAGTCTGTAATTGCCATTCTGATTTTCTCTGCGACAAAAAGAGCTGTTTTTAGAAAGCATTTTTGAGCTTCCAACTTGTGCCTGATTAACCATCGGTACTTGTTTCTATTTCCGTTCTATGTGGGAACACTCCTGAACTTTCCAAGTGACCACGTGACCCTTGTGTACATTTCTCAACCCTTGAGTGCCACTCGCACATCATCTGCGGCTCCCCTGTTGCTCTCTCTGTGCACAGCGTTCCCTCCCTTCGCTTCTCATCTTTTTCTTCATCAGCTCTGTGCCTGCACAATTGTCCTTTGCTGTGGGAGGACTCTTAGGTTTTGCTTTACTAAACACTGGAAATGAGCAACCAACTATTTGCTCATTCAAGTTCCTGCAACACCTAACCTGTTCATCATTGCCTCTGTGCCATTTCCATCTTTTCATTTTTGTCTTAAATCCATTGCTTTCTTGTCATAGATTATTCTTAATAAATTCAAAATATGCTTATATTTTATGGAGAATTCGAATCCCAATTTTCAAATGATTTCTCCTTTTTCTTGGAGTCAGTCTATTGCTTTGATTCCAGATGAATCCAGGTGTGTGGTGGGGTTTTCCGCTGCCTGCCTATCTGCACACAGGGGCCCACGGTGCTAGAAGAGGTCTGTCAGGGAGGTTCACATAGGTCAGTATTAATAAAGAGCGGGAGCAAAGGGCCTAATCAACTGGGAGACTGAGCCCAATATTGGGCCTCCTTCACTAGGAAGCTACAGCTCCCCACACTCCCCAGGGACAACCAGTCCATTCCCCACAGATTACTGGGCCTGTGCCCACTAAAAACCAGATGGCACAGGGGGAGGTGCATCCACTTTGAGGCATGCGACCATGAAGGGGAATATCTGGTCTATGAAAAGGATCAAATTAAATGAGGCGCACAGGGGACCCAGTGCCAGCCCAGAAATTTAGAAAGTTGACTGCTTAATTTGAAAGGGCACCTGGTCCTTCCCAAGCCTAAGATAATATAAACCCAAGCTTAACAAAGATATCATTCTCTCTCTCTCTCTCTCTCTCTCTCTGTCTTCTCTCTCTCTCTCCTCTCTCTCTCTCTCTCTCTCTCTCTCTCTCTCTCTCTCTCCTCTCTCTCTCTCTCTCTCTCTCTCCTCTCTCCTCTCTCTCTCTCTCTCTCTCTCTCTCTCTCTCTCTCTCTCTCTCTCTCCTCTCTCTCTCTCTCTCTCTCTCTCTCTCTCTCTCTCTCTCTCTCTCTCTCTCTGCAACATGTTCTCTATGTGTTTGCATGCTCTCCCTCAGAGCAGCCATGTGGCCCTAGCAACTGCCTGGGGCCATGGGAGACCACGCAGGTTTTAAGTGCCAACCCCGGGCACAGCACCAGCCAGCGCACAGCCAGGAATAGAAGCTAAGCTGGGATGGGGACAGAGACGTGGCCTGAAACAATGGGCAAAGGTCTGGACACTGACACTGTTTCTGGGCCCGATGAAGACAAGGCTGGACAGATAGAGATGACTCAGCAAAGCTGAGCCCAGGACAGTGCTTTGAGTCTGCCACCACGTCAGCAAATCTTACCACTGAGCCCAACCTTCGTATGCGAGTGCCTGGAATGCTTTCCTGTGCCTCCATGAAAGGGCTTCATTCCCACCGACAACATCACCATTGGCTTACAGTCAGGACCTCTCAAGCTCAGATGTGAAAAGGGAAAAGTTAAGGTCCCTAGGCATCCTCTCCCACCTGGCAAGTTTCCACTAGTGCGTCGGGGGTAGAAACAGATTTAGAATTGGAGGTGGGGGTAGCAGGAGCTTCAGCTCAGTGCTAAGGGACTCGGTTTCTGTAGTTCTCGGGGCCCTGACAAGGCTATTGTTGGGAGCAGGCACACCCCTGCCCCGGTATTTGATTTTAATGGACGTCTCTCCACCGAGACAATTGTAAGTAGGTGGACAAAACCCTCAGCTCTCTCATTGGGGGCCCTCACTGCTGGCTTTTACCCCCCAGAAGCTCTCACTACATAAACTACAGCCTTCTTTCCTCTGTTCTCTAAAACATTCTTATCTTTCCTACAAATGAGTTTGCATTTTTGGAGATCTGCTTTTTCTCTAAGTCCTCCAGGTAAACGTTATTTTCCTGGAGCTGCGGAGTCATTCCATGGAAGCTTCCTTTTTAATGTTGCTCAAACAAGGGAGAACTGTCCCAGGCCTGGCATCTGCTGACAGCTTAGTGTGTGACTGCACTGGGTCACCGCCCCCCCCCCTTTCCCGCTGCCCTCCATCCACCACCCCCACAGGCCTGGGAGCTCATCACAGAGCCCTCAGGGCCATGTTCCCCTCAGAGCGGTGACTCATGGGGCACTGGCTCCCCGTCTCTGTAAGGCGATGCTGTCCTGACTGCCAGGTCCCATGGCTGGGGTCAGAGGCAGTTTGCCAACCTTTTAGGCTTCTGTGGTGAATAGAATCTGCACATCGCATCATGTACCTGGCTTAATTTTTCTCTTTCCGCTTTCTCTCCTGCTACAGTTACAGAGCACTTACTATTATACCATGCTAGAGGTTTCATACACATTATTCCATTTAATCCTCATGGCAACTCGATAAGTGCTGTTGTTATCACCTCATTTTACAGGTGGGAAAACTGAGCTGAGAGGTTGAGTGACAGCAAAGGCCACACAGCTTGGGCTTGGGATACAGAATCGGGCTTTCTCACCCTCGGTTTCCAGGCAGTCTGTGTACCTTCAGGGGCATTTAAGAGAGGTGGTGGGCCGAAACTAGTTTGGCTCAGTGGATAGAGCGTGGGCCTGCAGACTAAGGGTTCGATTCCGGTCAAGGGCACGTAACTTGGTTGCGGGCTCTTCCCCAGTCGGAGGTGTGCAGGAGGTGGCTGATGGATGTTTCTCTCTCATAGATGTTTCTGACTCTCTATCTCTCTTCCTTCCTCTCTGTAAAAAATCAATAAAATATATTTTAGAAAGAGAGAGAGAGAGAGAGAGAGAGAGAGAGAGAGAGAGAGAGAGAGAGATGGTGGGTATGGCCTGTCCTCCCCCAGATTGACCAGGAAACCTCAGCATCAGCGTCTGGTTACGTCTGTGCCAGTCTTAGTTAGCCACCTGGTCTCAGGCCCCCCATTTCTGTTTCTTTTGTCATTTCTTTCTTTCTGTCATTTTTCTTCAGGCTGTGGTTGGTTTGTCTCCAACTCTGCAGCAAGGAGCAGGCTGCTAATTCACACATCATCTCACATGTTTTGCTAATGGATCAAACTCAACCTGTCCCAGTCTAAATTCACTCCTCCCTCCTCCACTCCGGCACCCTGCATCCATCTCCTGAGCCCTGCAGAGACTCCTCCCAGGTCCACAGACCAGAAATCATGCTCCTTCCTCTCCATCCTCCTCAACCAGCTCAGTGTCTCTGCACGTGGTTCCATCTCCCCGTCCCCTATCTCCACCTGCCTTCTTCCCACTCCTCTGCCATCGGCCTGGACTAGCCTCCTGGACTGTTTTCCTCTTCCCTCACTGATACACCCTTCATCTGCCACTACCGGCTGTCAAACCACATCATCCACCACTACCAACTGTGCTTCTACCACATCATCCCGTGGTAGAAGGCTTACTCAGCGGGCCACCAGGGCAGATGTCCAGGCCTCTCCCTGACCACCATTTCATCTCCCACTCCACCTCCCCACCATCTCTGCAGCCCGGCAGTGCCTGACCTCTCACTCACCATTTCCTGGCCAGGATGCTAGCCTTTGGGAAAGCTGTTACCTCATTTGGGAATGTTTTTCCCCAAAATGAATCTGCTTATCAACATTCAGAGCCCAGATACAATGTCACTCCTCTGTGGGGCTCCTGGGAGCCACTCCTCCCTGTCACGTGAGGCCTGGCACCTGGAAACTCCAGCTGAATGATCCTGGCTTGCAACACAGAGCTCCAGGGAGCCGTCCTCTCATTCTGCTTTGCAGGCCGCCCTGCCCTCTAACCCATCTTTGTGTCAGAGCTGGGACAGGCCCCAAAACATGGAGGACATGCAACACTGGGAGAGGACATGCCCACAAGGACCTTCAGCCCCTTCCAGGAGTGTCTTCACCCTGTTCGTTGTCTCAGGACCAGCAGGAGCCACACATTAAACTAATGGCTGTGAAAAGGGTATCACATCCCACACAGCTAATGACATCACAGTGACTACATATAAATAATAGCCACACATCACAATCATTAAAAATAATGATAATTAAAATGAAAAAGATTGACTTCTGGTTTCTAATAGCATTGTATTAATAACCACTATCATAGCCGAAACCAGTTTGGCTCAGTGGTAGAGCGTCGGTCTGCGGACTGAAGGGTCCCAGGTTCGATTCCGGTCAAGGGCATGTACATTGGTCGTGGGCATATCCCCAGTAAGGGGTGTGCAAGAGGCAGCTGGTCAATGTTTCTCTCTCATCGATGTTTCTAGCTTTCTATCCCTCTCTCTTCCTCTCTGTAAAAACTCAATAAAATATTTATTTTTTTTTAATAACCACCATCATGAGAAATGTTCTTTGAGAAGAGGTTGGTTTTTCTCCAGTGCTGACTGCCCCAGAGTGGGGACAGGGGACAGAACAAAGAAAGTGGGTAATAGAGAGGCATGATTATCTGTGTAAAAAGACAAGAGAGACCTGCAGTATCGAGACAGGATACATTCTGCCACCTTCCCACTCCACTCCTCTCTCCCCTCCGGCTGTCTCAGGGAAAGCACAACCGCAGCAGCGGTAACTAGCACAGAACACCGGTGAGCCGGCTCACATTCAATGTCCCTCTCCAGCCCACAAACTAGAGTGGGAACTGAGGCCATTCCTGGGTGACCCCAAATCCTATCCTCCTTTTTCCCTTATGAGCCATTTGTCAGGGAGACCCCACTGGTAGCGTGAAGGGATGAGGTAGCAAGTCACAAAAGCAGATGGAGCAATGACCCAAGTTGATGTTTTACCTCAGAAAAATTGTTTCAAGTAAATTCAAAACACAGTGATGAAATTATTTATCTCTACTGGAATATATCTTAAGGCCAAAAATAATACCAAGAAATTAAACAGGAGTCATATTAGTGGTGCTATTGATATTATTCCTATTTTTAAACTACACACACACACAGGTACCCACCGTGTGATTAGGATTCAAGAACTTTTATTATAAAAGTAAAGAAAATTAAAATAAAATAATACGTTAAATAAAATTCCTATAATCTTACGTTCAACTTAGAAATATAAGTAATAAAATAATAATGGATTTTTCTTTTCCAAATAAAAAGAAATCTGTATTTCCTAGATCCATGGAAATATGTACTTCCATCCAAAAATATCTAGAAGCAATGAAAGCCAAGTATTAATACTCATCACTGGTATGCTAACTTTAATATCCAGTTCTTAGCAGAAGATGTGAAATAATTCTAGACTATCTTATTATACCACAAAACAAGAAAGCTAACCAAAACTACCAAAGAAATGTCAAAAGTTCCTAAGAACCAACATGAAAGAATTTTCACTGGCCAAGGACAGGACAATGTAAGCATCAAAAAGAACAATGCACTGAAACCAGTTTGGCTCAGTCAATAGAGCGTCGGCCTGAGGACTGAAGGGTCCCTGGTTGGATTCCGGTTAAGGGCATGTACCTTGGTTGTGGGCACATCTCCGGTGGCAGGTGTGCAGGAGGCAGCTGATAGATGTTTCTCTCTCATCGATATTTCTAACTCTCTATCCCTCTGAAAAAATCAATAAAACATATTTTTTAAAGTGTTGCTCAGTGGTTAGAGCATTGGCCTATAGACTCAAGGGTGCTAGGTTTGATTCCTGTCAAGAGTACATGCCTGTGTTGTGGGCTTGATCCCCAGTGGGGAGCATGCAGGAGGCAACCAACCAATGTTTCTATCTCTCCCTTCCTCTAAAATCAAGAAAATTATAAACAATTTTTTTAAAAAGCAATGCTTACAATGAATTAAACTATATCAAAGAAGTTAAAATAGATGAATCTATAATGATAACTGCATTGGTTATGTTGGAAGTTGCTAGAACACCAAATTAGTATTATTCTGAAAACTGGTACATAATTGAAAGAATGGCATTTATCTGGACTTTCCTGTACAACCTGTCTTTTGGGGAGACCAACTTATTGATGACCTAAAATTCTTATTTATAGAACTAGAGGCCCCGTGCACGAAATTTGTGCATGAGGGGAGGGGTCCCCTCAGCCCAGCCTGCACCCTCTCCAATCCAGGACCCCTCGGGCCTAAACCGTCAGTCAGACATCCTTTTCACAATCCTAGACCGCTGGATCCTAATCGCTCACCTGCCTGCCTGCCTGGTTGCCCCTAACTGCCCACCCCCCTGCTGTCCTGGTCACCCCTGCTTCCCCTGCCAGCCTGGTCACCCCATGCAGCCTGCTTGTTCAGTCATTTGGTCATCCCTCACTAACCCCTCTGCTGGCCTGGTTGTAGACAGCCATCTTGTGAGGACATAATGGTCAATCTGCCTATTACCTCTTTATTATATAGGATAATTCCAACCAATAAATACAGACAGAGTTGTTGTGCTAGAATACCATTTTGCAGCCCTAATAAAATAGTAACCTTAACAATGATCAATAGCTTCCAAATCCATTGGGTAAAAAGTTGACAAGCAATGTCTTACTGTGCTCGCTTCGGCAGCATATACTAAAATTGGAATGATGCAGAGAAGATTAGCATGGCCCCTGTGCAAGGATGACACACAAATTCGTGCAGCGTTCCATATTTAAAAAAAAAAAAAAAAAAAAAAAAATGACTTATTGAATGGTTTGAACTGACATCACCTGAGCTCATGGATGCATCTTCTGATTCCAAAAGGAAAGACTCCAGCCTTCCATGCTCCTGGTGGATGCAACAGAAACTATGGCACCAACTGGTGAATAGTTTTGTGAAAAAAAAAATCAATTTTAATCAAGCCTTTAAATCTTATTACCAACTTACACAAAATATAATAGAGAAACAACATCACAGAGTCAGCAACTCCAGGATGTGGGAAATTCTACAAGTCAAATGTCTCATCAAATGAATAAAAAGGGGGTGGGGGGGAAAGGAACTTTTGGTTGAGAAAAAAACAGGTATACCGTAGGTATGGCACACATTGTTTTATTTCCTTTTATAACTGTAAAAAGAAGCAGGGAGATGTAAGCATTGACTGGATATTAAGTAACATTAATTATTCATATTTCTAGTGTGATGATAAAATGCTTATGTTTTTTAAATAGTTCATTTCTCTTAAATATACATAGTTAAACATTTATTAATGAAATGGTATAATATTTGAATTTTTCTTTTAGATAGCTTTGGGGGACATTAAAGCAGGGATAGAGGGCAGGCATATAAGTGAAACAAGAAAAAAAGCTATAGCTTGTCTACTCTCCACAGATATTTATAAATGTGTTATTAAATCTATCAGAGAATAAGAATCACATATGGTTGTGTGGCAATAATTTTAGTTTTAAGTTTAAAGTTATTTCAGACATTTTCTAAATATTGTTTGTGTGCCCCTCACCCTCAGCACAAACATTGGCAAAACCAAGAGTGCCCCCCAACCCTCGGTCTCCTGTTGGGAAAACACCTCAATCATAGCCTGATGACCAGGCTGCCTCCAACCCCACTCGCCTGCCCACTCATCTCCTTGTAGAGTCTCCTCTACATTCAGCCAAGTCTTGATGGTGCAAAGCAATGTTTTCTTTTCTTTTTTTTAATATATTTTTTATTGATTTCAGAAAGAAAGGGGCAGAGATAGAAAGACAGAGAGATAGAAACATCAATGATGAGAGAGAATCATTGATCAGCTGCCTTCCGCACACTCCCTAATGGGGACTGAGCCAACAACACACGGACACGTGCCCTTGACTGGAATCGAACCTGAGACCACCCTCCAGTCCCCAGGCCAACGCTCTATCCACTGAATCAAACCAGTTAGGGCAAAGCAATGTTTTCTTGACATCGTATGACCCACATTTAACAAATTAAATTGGAGATTCCACGCAAATGCCTTTCCCTGCTCCTTTAGGCTAAGCCTCCTTCCCACTCCTGTTAGAACTCTTAGCCCTGTCCTGTTCCTGAAAGTCTCCTGCCTCAAGGAACAGCCTGAGGCAGATTATCTGCTTTCCTGACACAGGGGAAGCCTTGTCTCCATTCTCACCTCTAGTGACAGAGGTGTCATTGCTTGTCAACCTTGGCCAACCTGAAATCATTGCAACCAGGGAGAATGAATGGGCTGCTTAGGGTTAGAGACAAAGCTGCGCACGAAGCCCTCAGGGTCTAAGGCAGTGAGTGATCAGCGACGGACACCTATCAGACAGTGGCTGCGCGCTCATGGCGAGCTGTGCCCCATCGCAGGACCCAGGGTGATGCCATCGAGCAGGCCTGAGCTTTGGAATCAAACGCATATTGGTCTGGAATCCAAATCATCCTCTCCCTGGATATCTGGCTTTGGACAATGGCTATTGCTCTCCAGGCCTCTGTTTCCTCCTCGGTGCAGGGCGCTCAGCAGCTGCTCCACGAAGCCCACGCGCCAGCCCTGAGCGCCGAGCTCGCCCTGGGAGCCTGGAGAGGCTCCTGGGACCCGCAGAAGGGCCACTCTGGCAGCTGGAGCTGATTGCTCTGGAACATCATGTCTGCGCTCAAAGCAAATAGCTTATTCATCTCATCTTGTTCCAGAGGTCTCTGCTTATCTTTCTGGCTTTCCAGTCTTGCTCTCCAGCCCGGAAAGCCTTTGCCCCAGACCCCTTCAAGTTCAGGGCTCTTGCATTTAGCGGCTGACATGGCGACAACCTCCCAGGTCACTCATCTTGATAAGAAGCCGTGGGAGGAAAGCTCTGCCAAGGACGCGCACCGCTGCCACGCTGGTGCAGAAAGCGGAGAGCGGTTAGCAGGCTCTGCCGTTCTCCACGACAGTGACGAACGATCTCCTGCCAGGGCCGGGCAAGCTGGTAATTAACGACCTGGTAATGGCACCAACTGTCCGGGCCCGGCTCGTTTGTCTTCCCTTGTGGAGAGATTAAGAGCCGTGGACACAGTCTGGCGCTCCTGTCATTCCGTGGGTTTCCGGGTTTCTGTTGTCTTAAGGCCCGATGGCCTGGAGATGGTGTCAGTTGTGCGGGGTGACGCTGAGAGAGCTTCGCAGGAGTTCCCAGGGACGTCTGAGGCAGAAGGACTGGAAGAGAAACAGTGTGAACATCGATCTTCAGCATGTCTCCTGCCATAAAGCCTCGGGGCGGCCTTAGAAGGCGATGTGGGAGCATCGCCCCCATGTGTAGGTGAAGAGCTGATGTTCAGAGCGGGCACGGAGCGTGTTTACGTCCACGCGGCTGGCAAACGGTTCGCCTGAGAGTTCAGCACCGTCAGTTTGATTCCAAAACGATTATTTTTAGCCGCTGTGTGCATGCTCCTGAAGAAAGGCAGTATCTGCAGAGTCTACACATGTTGTTTGGAAATACACATGTACGTGCAATTATGGGTACAGTAACATACACAAAACTCCGATGTCATGGAGGAAGAGGCGGAACCGGGAAAGAACCCAAGAGAGCTTTGCAGGTTGTGTGGGAACCTCAGGAGTGTTCCTTTCACATTGGGCTTCATCGCTGCCACGTGTCAATAGTATGTAAAGCTGGCCCTTCTCTAACCCTAAACAGATGCTCTCAAGGGCCAATGATTTTCACCAAAAGTAAGGCAAAAGTAAGTCCATCAGAATTATTGTACAGACTATTATGCTAGTGCTGTTAAAGATTAGAAATAAAGAGAAACAATATTTTGCATGATACAATAAGTTAAGGGGGCTAAGTTAAGGTGTGTGAAAAATACTGATCATTTTAGTGACTTTGTTAGGGTCATCTGCCCTTTGTTCTATTTAGCAGGGATTTTTCTCTCGTCTACAGAGAGGATGCTCAGGACACTGGAATTCCATCCCCTCTCCTGGTGCTGCCCTTTGCAGACCTGTGGCCCAGGGCCTGCACCCTGCCCTGTCGGTGCCTCTGCCTGCCCGTGGGGCGCTCCTGGAGCAATCCACTCTGCCACCCGAGCTGGGGTGGGACAAAGCCTGAGTCCCTCTCTGCTTCTTCTTTTCAAAAAGGAAAGGTAAGCCTCCTCTGGAGAGACCTTTTCCAAGGTAAACGGTAGCCAATGCTGTTCACTGACCCAGGGGACACGTCCTGCTGCAGGTACAAGCCTGGCATCAGTCCCCTTCGCTCCCTGGGAGGCAGACTCCTCCCAGGGCCAGCTGGAACCTGCTCACAGGACAAATACACATAATCCATGGAGTGAAGGTTGCTTCTAGCAAGTCTGCATCTTGTGTCTCAAAGAAGTCAGCGCCCACTAGCTTGGGCCTGGGTTCTGCAGACCATGACCACTCTCTGAGTTTCCACCCAGCGTGCCCCTGTCTCCCTCCCCCCTGCCCCCACCAGAGTCTCACCTCAACCATCTCTCCCTCTGAGGGTTATCTCAGAAGCGAGATGAAAAGTGGCTACTGAGCAACCAGCAACCATGGATGTGCGGGGCTCCGCGTGCTTCCCATACGGGCACCAGTCAGAGATACGCTCTCTTCCCACGGTAAACAGCTCTTGAATACATTTTTCATTGGAGCAAGCTTTTATTGATGCTTCAATTGTGGTAAAGAAATCCATTCAATCGGTTTTAAGTAGGTGAAAGGACAAGGTGCATTTCCTTGTCCAGCTTAGTAACGAGCATCCCAGAGCAGAGCAAAGGGCGGGGTACCAGGTGCTCCCCATTCCCCGCTTAGGACCAGGAGGCGGCGAGAGGAACTTGTGCTTCTCGGGAATTTATGGCAGCTTATTTTGGTTTGTCAGCTATTAGCCTAATTAATTTCACCCATTTTTTGTTTAAGGTACGTCCTCCAGTGAGAAACACTAATCTGGCATGTAACACTTTGCTCTTTGGTTCCTCCACAAAGTCTTCATCGCCCTGCAAAACGTCCTTCTTTCTAAAATCTCCATTTTATAATCAATTAACCCCGACAGCACGCAAAGAGACGGTGAGCCATTGTGTCTACCACAGGCTGGGCTGTCTGGATAACTTCGCAAGTGACAGCCGAGGCTCCCGTTGCAGGCTCAGGCTCAGCAGTGCCCGGACTTCTCCATCTATTGTTTTTAAATCAGGTCATTCTAGGTTTTCAAAAATATCTCAACTAGACAGGAAAAATGTCTTAGATAATCATTTTGTGGCAACACCACTGCCAAGCCAGTGGGCAGTCATGGCTCCCCCGAGCGCTTATCTTATCTGCCCAAAATTTTCTTATCTGTCCCAAATTAGGGGAAGTTTTTATTTCAAGTTAGAGCAATTCAGAGAAGAAGCAATGCCCTGACCTTTGGCAAAGAACATTAGAAGTTGGACCTCCTCCATCTCCTGAAAGCCAAGGGTCTCTCCACTCAGAATGTTACAGAGGCCGCCAACCACTCAGAGATCCCAAAACAATCCACTTAGCCATGAGACAGAGAACATGCCAACCACATAATGGAGAAGGAATCAAGCACACATGAAGCTCCCAGGTCCAGGCACTGTGTGTCAAACACTGGGTGCCTTCCTTCCCCCAGCTTCCAGCACCAGCTTCTCTCCAGCACCTGGGACCCCGGCTCGCCTCCTCCCGCCGCCAGCAGGCACCCTGGACCCAGGCTGGCTTCCCTTGGGCTGCCCGCAGGCACCCGGGACCAGGGTTGACTTCCCTCCAGTCCCTGCTCCGTCAGAAAGAACATCCAGAATGACATCCAGAAGAAGTCCCGTCTAATTAGCATAATACCCTTTTATTGTTATAAATATTTTTTAATATTTGTGAAGTATTTTCAACAATGTCTACAAGATGTAAAGTGACAGCACTTAAATGCTAGCTGTTACCATTTTTAAAATGTATCTTTATTGTTAAAAGTATTACAGGTGTCCTCCGTTCCCTCATTGATTCTTTTTCTAAATCTCTATTGTTGAAAGTATTACATATGTCCTCCTTTCCCCCATTGACCTCTTCCAGCCCACTCCCATTTTCCGCCCCCCAAACCCTCACCACCCCATCATCTGTGTCCACAGGTTATAAATACATGCATACAAGTTCACTGGTTGACTTCTTCCCACCCACTCTCCCCTGCCTTCCCCCTGTGGTTCAACAGTCTGCTCATGCTTCTAGTCTCTGGGACTGTTTTTGTTCATCAGTTTATTTGGTTCATTAGATTCCATATATGAATGAAGTCATGTGATACTTATCTTCCTCTGATTGGTTTATTTAGCTTAGCATAATTTTCTCCAGGTTAATCCATGCTGTTGTAAATGGTAAGAGTTCTTTCATTTTTATTGCCACACTAGTAGTCCATCATGTGATATTGCATGCAGTAGGCTGCTGCCTATCTTGCTCTCTCTCTTCTTCTGGCACCCCCATAATTCAGATGTTGGTATGCTTGAAGTTGTTCCAGAGGCTCCTTACACTATCTTCATATTTTTTTTATTCTTTTTGCTTTTTGCTTTTCTAGCTTTTTTGCTTCTTTGTATTTCAACTCTTTGTCTTGATTCTTGGGATCCTTTAGTTTGCTGTCAGATCTCTGTATATTATTCTTTATTTCAGTCAGTATATGCTTAACTTCTGATTAGTCCTTTTTCACATTCTTGAGGGTCTCACTAAATTTCTAAAAGATTCTTGAGTAACCTTGTAACTGTGGTTTTGAACTCTATATCCAGTATTTTGCTTTCATCCATTTCTTTCATTTGTGACTTGGTTTTTGTCTCCGCATTTTGGCTGCATCCCTGTGTTTATTTCTATGTACTGGGTAGCTGCTAAGTCTCCTTGAGTTGATAGAGAGGCCTTGTGTAGTAGGTGTCTTATATGGCCCAGTGACTCAGCCTCCCCAGTCACCTGAGTTGGATGCTTTTGGTACACTCCTTTGTGGGCTTGTTGCACTCTTGTTGTAGTTAAACCTTGATTGCTGTTGGTATCACTGGGAGGAATTGACCTCCAGGCTAATTGGCTGTAATGACCAGCTGTGTCTACACTGCAAGATCTATTGCACAGGAGACACCCTTATGAGGCAAGACTCTTCAGTAGGGCTTTGGTGCTCTCTAAGTCTGGCCCTTGAGTGTGTCTCTTATGGATGTGAAGAGTTGTAATCTGGTATAGTCTCACTCTGACCACTGGGTACACTGGCTCTTGGATTTCTAAGGACATGCAAGGTCAGCCACTGGCTGGGGCCGCCCAGCAGGAGCTACAGAGAGATCTGCAGATTCCTCCTCTTTGTATGGGATTTGGAGATGCCCAAATGAGGCCCAGCTGTGAAGCAAGACCACTGCTGCTGCCAGGCAGTGGGCCTTCTTTTGGAATCCCTGGGGCTCTCTGACCCAGCTGCAGTTTGTTTTAGGCGGATGTGCACAGCTTGGGTGGGGTTGTAAATTGGGTGGGGTGGGATCTCTGGAAATCACTAGGGCAGAGCAAACAACAATGGCTGCCAGTCAGCCCTGCACCAGAGAGGTCCCCTGGTCTCTGTGTCCCGAGCCCCCATGCAAGAACAATGATCGCTGTGAGCACCTCTAAGAGTAAACTGCCCTGAGTTCCTGGCCCAATGCCAGACAGTCCAGTTTCTCCCCATTTGTGCCAGGGTCCCCCAGAGTCTCACCTGGAACTGGAGTTCAGAGCAAGCGGGAGCTTATATCTCCCTCCCAGTTAAAAGAGCAGCACATCAGCTGGGACCTGTTTGGCTCTGTGGATAGAGCGTCAGCCTGAAGACTGAAAGGTCCCAGGTTCGATTCCGGTCAAGGGCATGTACCTTGGTTGCAGGCATATCCTCAGTGGGAGGGTGTGCAGGAGGCAGCTGGTCGGTGTTTCTCTCTCATCAACGTTTCTAACTCTCTGTCCCTCTCAATTCCTCTCTGTGTAAAATCAATAAAATCTATTTTTTTTTTTTAAATAAAAGAGCAGCACATCCAAGTGCCAGCACTTTCCGCACCTCCGCACCTCTTACCAGTCTCAGTGCACTTTCTTCAACTCTCTTTTATGGAACTTCCACTCAACCAGCTTTCCCACGGTTCTGGGTGGTAGTTCTGCCTTTTAGTTATAATTTTTATGTGGTTGTGAGGGGCAGCAAGTATAGGTATTTACCTATGCTGCCATCTTGATTCTCTCCAAAGTGAGTCTTATACATAAGTCTTTGATAGTATTTAATTTTCCTTTCATGTTATGGTAGGAATTGTTCTAATTTATTCTAGAAAATTGTTTTAACTACCTGGAAGAAAATGAGGATAATTCAACAATTTTTGTAAATATTTCCCAAAAGCTTAGAATCATGATATTATGTTATACTTTATTGTATATAGTAACAAAAGTATGTTATTTGCATTTTTGTTGGATTTGTCTGCCAGTGACAGAAATGCCAACACAGCTAGCTGGCTTTTCTGTTTTCAGTAACATGCGGTGTACAGGAAGCAGGCGCAGCTATTATAAAGCTCATAGTGTCACAAGGATCCAAGCCCCATCTGTCATCCTGACCCGCCATCCTCAGCGAAAGGCTTCTGTATCATAGCGACAGGGCGGCAGCTGCATTCCCAGGCACTGTGCACGTTCCAAGATGGAAGCAGGATGATGGGTGGTGAGGTGAGGGACGGAGGGCCAGAGGCACAGTCAGCCTTGTTGCTTCATCAGAAATAATGTGGTTCTGCTTTACGCTTCACCTTGCAGCTCCTGTTTCTACCTAAGCAGCCATAATTAGATCACTTGTGCACCCATACGTGTAAGGGCATCTGTACTGCTAACTACCAGGGTCTGTCAGTAAGAACAGAGAAGAGAATGAATAGTCTCTGGTGTGCTGAGGAAGATTGAGGTTGTCAGTGTCAGGAGCGGAATGAGCAGGGGCAAAGGCTTCTCTGAGATGGAAAGCAGGTGGAGGTGCTCCAGCATGACCCAACTTACATTTATTTCCTATTTTTATGATTATTTTTTGTTAATCCTCACCAGGGATTATTTTTTCCATTGATGTTTCAGAGAGAGTGCAAGCAAGGGAGGGAAAGAGAGAGAGAGAGAAACATCAATGTGAGAGAAACACACATCAATTGGTTGCCTCCCACACATTCTCCAATCAGGGCCAGGGATCGAACCTGCAACCCAGGTATGTGCCCTTGATTGAGAAGAGATCCTGCAGCCCTTCAGTGCGCAGGCTGACACTCTAACCATTTAACAACACTGGCCAGGGCTTGGCTTACATTTTATTCTTTTAATATATATTTTTTATTGATTTCAGAGAGGAAGGGAGAGAGATGGAAACATCGATGCTGAGAGAGATCATTGATAGGCTGCCTCCCCCCCCCCCTACACACACACACACACACACACACACACACACCGGGAATGGAGCCCACAACCCAGGCATGTGCCTTTAACCAGAGTCAAACCCGGGACCCTTTAGTCTGCAGGCGGACGCTCTATCCACTGAGCCAAATCGGCTTAAATTGTAAAAGAATCACTGTAGCTACTGCCTGGAGACTTAACTGTAATAGAGGGCCTGGAGGGCGAAGGAAAAAATGGGAGACCAAGTGCTACTTCCTATCATTGCTCCCTTTGGTTTGCAGCCGTTTAATTTGTTTCCTCGAAGGGATCTAGAGAGAGAAAGTTTGTGGGAGAATGGGATACAAGAAAGAGGCAGTGAGTTCTGAGGGCGGTGGTTCATCACAGCCTGGGTTTCTGACCGGGCCACTCCTGAGGAAATGGACAGGCACTTGCTCCGTTTCAGGCTGGAAGAGAACAAGGATTCTTATTACAAGACTAGAGGCCTGGTGCATTTGAGACTGTCAGTATTTGAATAACTAAATCTGTCCTCAGCCTGGCCTGTGGGACCGGCCAAAACCGGCTCTCCGACATCCCTCGAGGGGTCCAGAATTGTGAGAGGGTACAGGCCAAGCTGAGGGACCTGGGAAGGGACATGGGAGGTTGGCCATTGGCAGAGGGACTGGGGAAGGGCTCAGAGCATGTCTAGCCTGTCTGACACAGTTCTGATTGGCTGAACCTCAGCGGCAAGCTAACCTACCAGCTGGAGCACCTGCCCCCTGGCTGTCAGTGCATGTATAGTGAGCAGTTGAG
The DNA here is from genome assembly GCF_014108245.1 of Pipistrellus kuhlii. Taxonomy (NCBI): domain Eukaryota; kingdom Metazoa; phylum Chordata; class Mammalia; order Chiroptera; family Vespertilionidae; genus Pipistrellus; species Pipistrellus kuhlii. Next base: position 123,118 of record NW_023425535.1, on the reverse strand, counting down.
CGGCCTGAGCATATCATTAGCTTATTACACTTTGATTGGTTGATACTTAGCATATTAGGCTTTCATTTTATAGGATTATTTTTAATAAGTTTTTATTGTTCATATTATTAAAAATGTTCCTTTTCTTCCCCCCCACATTGCTCTCCTCCACCAGGTTCCCACGCCCCCCTCTCCCCTTTTCCCCAAGAATCGTCAGTTCACTCCCCTTCCATACCTCTGATTCTATTATATTCAACAGTTAATATTGTTCATCAGATTTTTTTAATTTCCTTGGTTTTTATTGTAGATTCACTTGTTGATAGTTACATATTTGTTGTTCATAATTTTTATCTTTGTTTACTTTCTCTTCTGAAAGAACCCCCTTCAGCAATTTATATAATTCTGGTTTGGCGGTGATGAACTCCTTTAGCTTTTTTTTATTAGTGAAGCTCTTTATCTGACCTTCGATTCTGAGTGATAGCTTTGCTGGGTAGATTATTTTTGGCTGTAGGTTCTTGCTATTCATCACCTTGAATATTTCTTGGCATTCCCTTCTGGCCTGCATGGTTTCTGTTGAGAAGTCAGCTGACAATCGTATAGGTGCTCCTTTATAGGTTACTACCTTCTTTGCTCTTGCTTCTTTTAATATTCTCCCTTTGTCTTTTGCTCTTGGAATTTTAATTATGATGTGTCTCAGTGTGGTCCTCTTTGGATTCCTTTTGTTTGGAGTTCTGTGCTCTTCCTGGACTTGTAAGTCTAATTCTTTCACCAGGTGGGGGAAGTTTTCTGTCACTATTTCTTTCAGTATGTTTTCCATATCTTGCTCTCTCTCATCTTCTGGGACCCCCATAATTCTTAGGTTGGTTCGCTTGAAGTTGTCCCAGAGGTTTCTTACATTATCTTCAATTTTCTGGATTCTCTTGCCTTCTAGCTTCTGTGGAGGAGTGTCTTCTGGCTCTTTATGTTCCAAATCTTTGACTTGATTCTTGCGATCTTCCCTTCTGTTTTTAGGACTCTGTAAAATATTTTTTATTTCAGACAATGTATTCTTTATTTCTTGTTGATCCCTTATCATTTCTTGTTGACTCCTTATTAATTCTAGTTGATCTCTTTTCATATCCTCATAGGCCTTATCCATCTTTTCTAGGAAATTCTTGAAAAACCTTATAAGCGTAGATTTGAACTCTATATCCAGACGCTTTTTGTCCTCCATTTCTTTCGTTTGTGATCTATTTTGTTGTCGCATTTCGCAGTTACAGATGGGACGGGGTTTCAGGGTGGAGCCTGCAGCTTTGGCTTCCGTCAGCCCCTCCCTATGCGGGTCCTTCCGTGCTCGCTGCTGGCGCCTCTGAGAGAAAGGTGCCCTCGATTTTCACCTGCTGCCAAACAGTCTATGCTCTCCCCCAATGAGCCCGGTATTGGGGTTCAGTTCAGTTGGAAGTGGAGTTGGAGGTGGCGTTCAGAGCAGTCTGGAGCTCCTGTTTCCTTCCCGCCAGGGCAATCCCGCAGCACAGCCCACCGTCCCTTCTCTGTGTGCAGTGTGCGCGCCGCCGGGACCTCCTTTCGCCTCTCCCCGGGGTTCTGCCTTACAGCCCGGCTCCCTATGGCTGAGCCTGAGTCCCTGGGGTCTGGCCTAAAACTGGGGTTCAGAGCAGTCGGGGGCCCAGCAGAGTCGGAGTTTTATCTCCTTTCCGCTAGAGAACACCCGCCAGGCACTGGGCCTCCCTCCTCTCCGGCTTCGTCTTCTCCACGGGCCAGCGTCTCCATACCTTGGGCTTTTCCAGCTCCTCCGCGCCTCCTTCTGGTTTTCTCCTTGCTTCTCGCTGTAGAATTTCCAGTCAGTCAACCTTCCTGTAGTTCTGGGCAATGTCCGTTTTATAGTTTAGTTGTATTTTATTGAAATTGTTGTGTGCAGCTGCGGCTAGGTGTTCACCTGGGCGCAGCCATCTTGGATCTCCTCCATTTTATAGGATTATTGATTATACTCCCTAAACTGTTCTTTACATCCTCATAACTGTTTCTGTAACTTCCAATTTGTATTTCTAACCCTTTCATCTTTTTCAGCCATTGGTGAAAAGTGATGAACATCAGGACACAGTCAGCAGCACCTCCACCCATCCCAGAGAGGGTCAACAACCCACCCTGGAGGGGGTGGACCACACCATCATGATAGGCTGAGCATTTGGTAACTCAGAAACAGAATTCAGTTTCAGGTCGGATGCCCTCTGAGGGAGCCCAGAGTGTGTGTGTGGATGGATGTGTCCTTTCGGATATAGGTGGGGTGGGGTGAAGGTAGGTTGGGCCCCTAGAAACAAACAAATGAGGAGCAGACCACAGCATCCTTAGGGGCCTCACCGTGGAAGGTCAGCACCGTGAGGCAGAGGCCAGGTGCTCACGCCTGCCCCAGTGCCCACATGCCTGAGTGCTTAGTCAAGGCCGTCTGGTGGTAATGTTGAACATAAAGCAGTCACTTTGGTCTGGGGGACTGAGTCAGCCAGCTGTGACATCTACTGACCCCGTGGTGCAGGTAGGGAACGAAGCCTAATGCTTGGCTGAGAGGTAGAGGGCATTGAATTCTGACTTGTTGCCCATGTCCCGGGGCAATGACCTCTGCTCCCCCACCACCACCACCTGGATCCCAGGCGGGAGGAACTGACTAATTAGCATCTGGTTCTTGTCTTAGGCTGCACCTCGTTACAGAGTGTTGACTTGAGGAACATAACATGTTTTACATCCTAAAAGGGGGAAATCAAAAAGCAATTCCTAAAACAGTCTGAAAGAAATAAGCCTAATTACCTAGACGATTGGTAACAACTGCATAAGGAGTTACTTATGGTGACTAGAGCATTCTTTTGACTGTTTCTGGTTCCAAGACATGCTTTCCCCTCCGCAATGCACATCAGCAAACTGACCCTGCCACACCTCTCTTGCCTCTCATCTTAGTTCAAAATGTGAATCTCACATGGTGTATCTGATGGGTGAAGCACACAGCCCATCGGGTGCAATGGCAGTGGGGAAATGCAGCATTAGCTTTCCATAGTCTGCACACAAGACTGCACTAGCAGGACATTGGAAAAGGAAAAACAAATCAATCCATGCTATCTCCCAGGCCTTTCAATGCCTTCAATTAGCCTCTTAAAGACTTGGTTTGGCAGCAATGTAGGAATTTTTAAAGAAAATGCATTCTGAAAAACTATAACAAAACAATACAAAGTAGCTAAAAGTTATGTTTATGTCTTTTATTTGAGAAGATGTTTAGGATCTGTGAGGGGAGGACTAGGTGTACAATATCCAGTGCCCTGGGCATCAGCAGGGTCATATAGTCCCGGGCAATTCTGCTGAGGCCACAGCTCAATCACATACTGAGGGCTACAGTGGGGACGGGGCAGATAATTGCTTGCTTTCTGAATAATCCTAATGGGATGGTAAATTTATTATTATTTATAACATCTTCCAAATTCCATTCATTATAAATTCCCTCAAGGAATAGCCTTAAGAATTTATCTGGACAAAAAAAGGAAACAAACACTAAGCTAAAAATAAAAAATTCCAATATTCCTAGGCCCAGCTCCAGATTGGCCTCAATCACCTACAATACTTTCAAGAATCAGAGAGCCAATCTCAACTGCGATGCCCATTCAAAAGTAATTCTTGGCTGATGAATTTATTAGCTCAATTTCCTGACCCAACAAGTTATCTCATTACATTGTGTGGGAGTAAGTGCCCTGAGCATATGCACAAATCATGCATGTGTGTGCACACGTGAGCACGCACACACACACACACACACACACAGTATTCTTCACAGCCACTGAAGCTGGATGACCTCCATCCCTGCCTTGCTCTGCCACTTCCTGGCCGTGTGCCCTCAGACGTGTTTCTTAATCTCATCTGTAAAGTGAGAGTAACAGTTGCTTTTTCCATTGTTATGGGGATTTAATGATTTAACAAAAATAAAAATGGTTTTAATAGACTTACATAATGTGTATATTCTGTCATGAAAACCCCATACCAACATTATACATTTGGAAGAATGCAAGCAGCATATATTACAAATTGATGTAAGCAGTAACCTGGTTCAATAAAAAGTACAATAATCAAGACACACAAGCATTTGTAGGTTTGAATTGAAGGGCTTTTTTATTTCTGCAGAATCCTTAAAACCTGTGGCGCTTAAAATGTGTTAGCCTTTCTACTGAGAGGTGAAATACACAACAATGGTGGAAAGGATTATCAGACCAGTGGTCTATCATGGAGCCTTCCAGCTTTGCTCAACAGTCGCCGAAGCTCTTTTCTCCATTGTCTTACTGATAAAGTTGCCTGCCTGGCTTTTGGCTGGACCATTTGGATCCGGTTCACGCAGCCGAGACTGCGTTGATGCTCAGATAGAAGATACATCAGATGTTGGACTCCAAGATTCAGAAGGTTATCTAAACATACGCTACCATCAGCATATACATTTGGATGAAACACTTTGGATATAAACCTAACAGTAAGAAGTTTATTTGGATAATCTTCAGAAAAGCTTATTTAAAAGTACCATCTTCAAAAGGATTCTCTTCAGGTCCAAATATAACTATTCCGTGCATGAAGTTGCTTTTAAGATGATGCCCCACTGACAATCACAGGTGGGCTCACCTGCAATCACTTAAAATTCTCATGAGCCTCCTCTGGACCGCAGTGGACATGCTCCCCAGCTGCCCCAGTCAGTCTCAAACACAGCACTTCGAAGAGTGTCTGACACACATACTACTCTATCATTATGTTATTACCATTGTTCCTCTCTAGCTTAGCAAATACCAAAATAACAATGAAACTAAATATATTCTGTATTCATGGGTCACAAATACTGGCCCACTGCCTAAATTCTGAGATAACACTTCCCCTTTTAGGGGGGGTGGGGGGGGGAGAAAAAAATTGCCAGTCTAATAAATAATACATGACAAATTGTTTAATAATGTTTGAAGTGGGGGGAAAAAGAAAATTATTTTCCACAGCACAGAGCTACAAACTGAGAGGAAAGTTCGACAGAGCCTGTGTGCTTGGTTAGGCAGGGGTGACGGACTGTTGTTCCTGAGACTGGAACATTTGTGACTTTCACCCAACATTTCCCTTGTGTCTTAGAAATGTGTCAGTTAAAAATATGTTAGGCTGATTAAATAAAGAAAACCTTTTCCTTAGCAGTAATCAATCCACCCAGTCTCCCCGACCCTGTCAGCCAGGTCTGACCATCATTCATCGCCCCGAAGAGACAGACCAGGCTCTGACAGGTGGCAAAGACCCAGCCAGCTAATTCAGAAGCCAAGGAGTCTCTACCTTAAGCACGTTAATAAAATAAATTAAAATTGTATGTGAAAGGAAGAACCTCCTATCTGACACTCTCTCAGAGTCTGATATTGCAAAATGCAGGAAATGAGTGAAAAGAAACAAAAAAGACTGAATGAATCCTAAGATCTCACCGGTAACTGGGCAGGTGAGGACTGGGTACGGCACACAAAGTCCTAACATTTCTACAAGATGGTGTCTGTATGTCTCCTGCACTAGATACAATCCTTTCCCTGTAGCTATTTTCAAAATTAACAAATACAATTAAAAGGTCAGTGCCTAGACATAAATGTAAAGCACTTAAACATCATAGGAGAAAGCTGAGGTGTTCAGCCACATTCAGACTTTAGGGTAAGGAAATCTTTTCCAATAAATATCTTTCTCTTTAGAATTTTACATCTTTGAGTGAGGTGAGGTAATGCTCTCAATAAAGTAAAACTTTTTGCAATTACTGATTTTTCCAGAATACAGTGAGCATTGGCATGAATAATAATAAATTCTAAAGCACTTTTGGCCCTCCAACTGCCACAGAAAAGAATTTTACAGAGTGCAAAAATTTCCAGCAAAACAAAATTATTTTTGCCACCTGGACATGCCAGCTTGTGGTACATTGCTAGAAGTTTCCCAATGAAACTAAATTATCCTCTAAAGAATGTTATTTAAAGATATTTAGCTATAAAATATATCAACCAACCCTTAGCAAAGGAAATAATGCCTAGAAAATGTATGAACAGGGAGGAAATGGAAAGTTGGGAGACCTATACTGTTTTATACTTTTTTCATGAAATATATTTACAGACTAGCAAAACTTGAAAAATTGATAAAAATCGGTTTTTGTGCATCATTGGGATTCCCCAAGTTTAGAATGGGTTTGTATTTTTGCTTTGTACATACAGCTCTTTGTTATTTATCACACACATTTACTCTTATAATAGACACATATCACTTGATTTGTTATCTATGTTTTCTTTTTGTGTATAGTGTGAGTGGGAATATATATATATATATATATATATATATATATATATATATATATATATAGTTTCTAACTATAATAAAAAGGAAGGAAATAATTTATAAAAAAGAAATGTGTTACTGTTTCTTATTGTCTGTAAAAGAGAAGAAACAAGATTCATCTCAAAGGAAGATACTTTGGTTGTAAAGCTTTAATCTAGTTATAAATCAGAGATATGCAATGCAAAAATACAAAGAAAGAGTGAATATAAAGAAGTAAAGAAAATTTACCATTTCCCTTTACACCTCTAAAAAACTTCACAAAAGCAAGAAAGTGAAGTAGAAAGCATTATGAACTCCATTCCTGAAACAGAGGTGAAAATTCTGGAGTTCTGAAGCAAAAAATAGGAAGGGGTTCTGGAAGCATTTAAGTCAAACACAAGATCAAGAAAAATAAAGTGTCTGCAGCTTTAAATCTTCACAAATAAAACTCAGCAGAAGCAGACCTCTTCTGGCAAGTGACAAAAATTGAGGTACAAGTCCATTATCTCTTGACTGTGGGAGCTGGGAGCTTGGCTGGTAAAAGAGCTACCGGACTTGGTTGTGTCACCGGGAAGGAGCATTAGAGACGAGAATGAGTGAGGAGCCACTTTGTTAAGTCCTTTTTGCAGGAAGCGGTCTGTGGGGCAGGGGGTAAGTAAGTGGGGAAAGGAGTTCTGTGCTGTGAGCAGCCATTAGCTTCCCTTCCCGTTGGGCTACAAAGGAGGAGCGGCGGAATGGCCTAAAGTAAAAACATGGTTCTTAAACCACAAAGAGAAAGAGGTTCACCTGCAGCCCAGAGGAAGGTGAGGAAGTAACTTGGACGTTTCACGGAGACAAACATGCAAGTGCTTCAAATATGGGAAATAGTTCCCTTCTCGCTCTTGAAAAGAATGCAGAGCAAGCTACACAGTGATACTTTTCACTTGTGTAATCAACAAAATTCCAAAATGGTGATAGCAAGCTGTGTGAGTGACAGGGAAGGAAAATAAACGCCTCCTGGTACATGGCGGGCGGGCGGGAGTGCAGATCGGTGCAGGAGCGCCCGGGCTCATCGCTCTCAGCATGTGGAATCTGACCCACTAACGCCACTTCCAGAAAGTGCATCTTTTAGCATCAAAAACTTGAAAACAATCTAAATGTTCCTAATATGCAGCTGGGTAAATTATGGCACAATCAGACTGGGGAATATTATGCAACTTTATAAAACGGAGCAGATCTGTACATACTGACACGTGGTCAAGTTCATAAAAGGAAGGTCCAGAAAGGTGAGCCGCTGCCTCTTGCATATAAAACGTGAATAAATATATGTTTTCCTGTATGTGTGGTGAACACGTCGGGAAGCTGCCAGCTGTGACTGTGTGTAAGGAGAGGAAAGTAGGTGAAGAGAGACTGAAAGAGGAGACATGCAAACCATTAGAAAGTGTGTGTATGTGTGTGTGTGAAGAAGAAAAAAATGGAAGTTCCTATTAAGTGTTTGTTGCAGTTCTCTATTGTAAGATTATGGGTGATTTTTCTCTTCTTTTTTTAAATATATTTTATTGAATTTTTACAGAGAGGAAGAGAAAGGGATAGGGAGTTAGAGACATAATTCAGCTGCCCCCTGCACAACCCCTACTGGGGCTGTGCCCGCAACCAAGGTACATGCCCTTGACCGGAATCGAACCTGGGACCTTTCAGTCCACAGGCCGACGCTCTATCCACTGAGCCAAACCAGTTTCTGCTTTTTCTCTTCTCACTAGTGTTTTGAGTTCACAAATATTCCACAGTTAAAGTGCTTTTATAATTTTAAAAAATAAAATTTTAAATAATAATAATAATAACAGGATTTTTTCCCCCTTCTAAAATTCTCAATTATCTCCATTAAACAAAAATGCCTCACTTGTTCATTCCATAAAAACACATATTTGCTTGCATGGCTCTCTGGGTGGCCAGTTGGGTTGCAGCTGGAATGCCCAGCTCCCTGAGCCCAGATGCCTGTAGGCGGTCCCACCACCCGGTCCTGCGGTCCCTCAGCCCCACGCTCCCTGCACCCCACCAAGCCCTGCAGGCCAGACCAGTTGGGGGTCGAGTTGCACTTATGGTTTCTCTCAGGTAAAGGCCTCCGCCAAATGGCACTGCCATCACAGTGAGGCTCCCAGCTATTTTGGTTGCGTTCTTGGCTTTAAGAGACAGGTTTCCTGTTAATGCTGTTTTGACTTGGATTGTTTGGGTCTCTCCAGCGGGAGACCAGATTCAGATCAAACACACAGGATCCTCCTGCTGAAACGCAAAAAGCCTGGAACACCCAGGGAAGTCCGAGTCCCCGTTCCCAGAGGGTGGGAAACAGGGCCGGGGCACTTTCTCTGCGGCCCTGGGAGGCCCCGACGAAGAAAGCCCTTCTTCCCAGAGCCACACAAACCGAGGCTGCTGTGCTGGGTCAGCAGCGTGGCGGTCAAAGCACTCTGGCCCTCTGAGCGGGCAGGGTCCCTCCAGGCTCTGGCCAGCCCAGGCGGCCCCCGCAACTATACCCCAAGCCCCAGCCCCGCAGGTCCTGTGCGGAGCCTTCCTGGGGGCTGGGCAAGGCCTGCCACTAGTCCCCCACTATTGGAGCTGGCAACCAGGAGGCCTGGGAACATGGAACCAAAGAAGCCACACGCAGGGTCTGGCAGGGCCCCGCTCAGACTCCAGCGACCGGGGAGAGGTCCCTTGCAGGCAGGAAGGCGCTGTTGAGGGGCCTGAGCGCTAGAATACATGTCATTCTTAACGGTAAAAATGGGTGCCCCCACCGTGGGGGGCACTGAGCAGGCCTGCCTGCCCCGCCCAGGTCTAAGCGGGACCCACTGTGCACACACTGCTGGGTAGTGGCTCCTCGGCCAGCGCATCCTGAGCTGGCCCAGGCCTCAGGGCAGAAAATGCCATGCCAGTCCGAGTTCTGAGGCAGCTGAGTCCCTGAGGGAGCACACTCTTTTTTCCACATTTTGGCTCCAGGCTTCCTTTGTTGGGGAGTGGCTACAGCACCTGGATTTCACAGGGAAATTCCTCTCCACAGAGCCAGGCCTGCTAGCAGGGTGGCTCCAACCAGCTGGCATTTGGCCTCTGACAGAGCAAGCATATGGTTTCCAAGGCTTTTCCCCCTGGATCTCTGGGTGATGGTGGGCCTGGGAACTGGCATCTCCCTCCTAACACAATCCTGTCACCTGCCTGACCGTGGGAAGGTGCCTGTGCCGCCAACCCGGGCCTCTCACCAAAGGCACAGCTTTCCGCCCTTAGGCTGGCAGTGCTGTAGCCCAGCGATCAGCAAGGACCCGCATGCCGCTCTGTCTTTTGGGACCCGAGGAACCCGGCCAACGTGCCTTCTCCCCCGGCAGAGGACGAGGCTTGACTTTTGGCAAAAGTCTTGATGATCACCTTTCACTGAAACGGTAATAAAAAACAAAACACACAAAAAATGTGTTAAAGACAGGCCAGCCTTTCTCCTAACAGTCCTGCATCGTTCCAAAGGTCAGAGAAATATAGGAGCTTCAGCTAAGCAAAGAGCTAAGTATAACAAGCTCAATAGAATGCAGATCCAGGGGAGTGGTCCCCCAGCACACCCTATAAAATAAAAACATAGTGTGCAAATTGTCCCCTCAACTGGGAGTTTGTCCGGAAGTTTGACCAGGGGTCAGGGCCAGCCAGGGGAAGGGAGGGAGTATTCAGCCAGCAGCCGGCAGCCGCTAGGGACCCTGCCAGTGCACAAATGTTGTGCACTGGGCCCCTAGTATGTATAAATACCTTTTTATCTGAAACAACTAAGGCTTGACCTTGTCTACACAGCGATCCCCCTTGAAGCTTCATGCAGTAAGTGATGTACTTACAAGATGTTGACTGCCTCCAGCACAAGGGTGAACCAGTTCACCCCACTCCCTCTATCAGTGTTGGCTCAGGGTTAGCCATGGTCCTCGGCAGGGTCTGGTCATAAGGACTGCTCAGAATTCTGGCCAGAATCTCCACCTTCTCTGACATCACAATGTGGGGAGGGAACACCTGGAACCTTTGCCACCAGCTGGAAAGCAGCTTAGCGTTAAGCCTGCGTTGGTGGGAATGTGAAACAGTGAAGCAGCTAAGGGACAGTCCGGCAGTTCCTCAGAAAATTAATCATGTAAGCCGGCAACTCCACCTCAGGGTATGTGTGCGAAGGAAATGAGAGCAGGGACTCAACCAGATATCTGCACACCCGTGTCCGTGGCAGCATTGTTCACAATAACCAAGAGGCAAAGCCAACCCCACACCCATCAGTGGATGAAGGGGTAAACAAAATGTGGTGTCCACATATAATGGAACAGTATTCAGCTTTAAGCAGGAAGAAATTTCTGATACATATTTTAACATGGGTGAACCTTGAGGACATTATGATAAGTAAAATAAGCCAGTCATAAAAAGGCAAGTACTGTATGGCTCACTTATATGAGTTTGCTAGAGTAGTCTATGGAAATGGAAGTAGGATGGTGTTTGCCAGGGACAGTGGGAAGGGTAGGGGGGAATGGGAAGTTATTGGTCAGTGGTACAGAGTTTCAGTTTTGTAAGATGAGTTCTAGAGATGGATGGTGATGATGGCTGACCAACAATGTGAATGTACCTAATGCCACTGACTCTGTACTCAGGAATGTCTAAGATGGTAGATTTTATGTTATGTGTACTTTTCTATTTAAAAAATTTAAAAATAATTAATCCCACTTATGGCCAAACTGAGAGAACTGCAGAGAAATGGACCTGGAGACTCTTGATCAAGCTGGCCCTGAAGCGGTCACCTCACAAATGTCCATGGTGTTTCAGGCTATTTGCTTTAGGATTTCCGATCCTAATGAACTAAGTTGTCTCTACTGCTATCCTGTGGGAAAGAACACGTTAGCATTAGCTTCCAGCGTTAGCTTCATTAAAACAGGAGATGTGGAGGACACATTGCAACCTCCAATCTTCAATATCTTAACCTCTGACTCACTGAACGCCCTCTACCAGGTCAGGACCACCCCTCGACTGTAGATCCTCTCACAGAACCTCCAAAATTGTATGCTCTGTTCCTGTTATGGCTTTGTAGTCATAGCGTTTGTTAAGTGGAGCACAGGGTGTCAGATGGTGAGCTCTTGTTCAAGAGCAGACCACAGGGAAATTTAAAACAAGAAGTGTATCACTCACAGGTCCTGGAAGAAGTACCTGGTATACCTGAGGGGCCACACAGAAAGGTCGAGGCAGGAGGCAGGCAGCAAGCAGCAGGGCCTGAAACACATGCATTTATTGGTGCCATAGGTAGTGTTTTGGGGTACCCAAGCTAGAGCTAGGCCAGTCAACTCAAACCAAAAGAGTGAGGTTTGGGGAAGGTCCACAGAGGTCTCATCTCAGGAGCACAAAGGCATAAAGGCCCTGTGAGGAAAGGAGACAGTTGCTCACAAGGGCTGTCCAGGTTGTCACATCAGAAACTCACATGTGTGGTGACTGCAGGCTGCTGTCAGAGCATGTACTTGCACAAGGGGCCAGTCTCAGTTTTAAATCCCAGCAGGCCCCTTGCCAAACAAAGGGGATGTCAAAGCAGCAACACCATGAGGAAGCTTAGCTAAACTCTCAACAGCCCCTTTTTTATATATAATCTGCTATCTTGATGCTCTTCTCGCTCCCTCAGTCCACTCTACAGTCGGAAACTCTGGACTCCACTTTCTGCCTACACATCATGATGTAATAGATCAGTTAGTAACTTCCCACATGCCTGGGTTATGCCTGACAGTCATTTCCCTCTTGCTCCCTAAAGTGGCTCCTCCTCACACTGTCCTCAATACCCCAGGCACATCCTCTCCACGTGACATGTCTTTGCTTTCCTGTGTTCCTAAGTCATCTCTCGCTCACTCTTTCTTCCACACTCACTCTCATTTTCGTCTTCTTTCCCACAATCTAGTAACACACTCAAGCCCTCCCATGTTTCCCATGGTGACATAAATACATGTCTCAACCTGCTATTCCCTTCCAGCTGCCACCTTATCACTCTCTTTCCCTTCACAATCAAGCAGCTCAAAATACTTGTCTGCATTCCTCGTCTCCACTTCCTAGCATTTCCAGACTACCATAGTCAGGCTCCCAGCCCCAGCCGCTGTAATGAAAACATTCCGTGGAAAACGGCATGAGCCTCCTGCTTCTGAATCCAGTGGATCTCTTCCCTGAATTCCCTGTCCCATGTGTTATGATCGCCTGGGTATTTCTTCCTCCCTTGGCTTCTGGGACATCACTGCTTCTCCCTCCCGATATTCCTCCGAGGCTCCTTTGTGAAAGTTCCTTTCTCTTTTTATGCCAGAGAGGTAGGTTGGATGCTCCACAGCCCTGCCCACGGCATCTTCTCTGTTCATCCCACATACTAGTAGCCACTCCCGTGATTTCACTCAGTCCCATGTGTGCAGAAAAGACTTGACCCAGGAGGTGTGGGCTCTCCAAACCCTGCACATTCCAAAGGAAGGTCCAGCCCTTGCCTGCCTCCTGGAAGACCATCTCTAAGCCCTGGGAATGCCCCACCTGATAGTTGTCTACTTGTCTGGGACTTGGAGCTGTGCCAGAGAGTCTGTGCTAACAATGGCTTTGTGTGGAGGTCCTGAGACATGAAGTCTCGGTTGGACCTCTGCAGAGGCCGGAGGCTGACTAGCTAAGGACAGTCATGTGGGCATCCCATGCCGATGAGAACAAACCCCAAAAAAATCCCTGGGCAATATGTGGGGATAAGTGAGTGCCACCTGCACAAACGCACTGGAGGGGACAACTGGAAGCTTGTGGCTGGGCTCTGCCCTCGCAGTTTGCCTCTGCTGGTTTTTGACTCCTCTCACTATAAGAATCCATAACCACGAGTATAACAGCTTTCTGAGTTCTGAATCCCTCTAGTGAATCATTCAGCCTGAGGGTGGTCTTGGGGGTGCCCAACTCAAATCACCAAGCCATCAAAAGTCATATGCTAATGATTCACGAATCCATATATTTTCTGTATATCCCTCCTGAGCACCAGTTCTACAGAGATATTATAACCAGATGTCTCAATAGTGCTACAAATTTAAATTACCCAAAATTTATCTCCTTGGATTCTGCTCCAAACGCATTTATCCTCATGCTTTGCCACACACCCAATCAGCCATGTCTAGAACTGGCAACTCTCTTACACTCCAACTTCTCTCTCATCTCCAGACCTAAGCCATGAGAGCTGCTCACTGGCATCTCCAGATCCTTTCCTGCTTTCCCTGCCTCCACTGCCCTTGATGCAAGTCCCCACTGTTTCACCTCTCAGGATGGGTCCCCCTCCACCCAGGCCACATGCTTTCAATCATCCCCACAACAGACAAACTGGGTATTTTCAAAGTGGAAAATCAGGAGAAGGAAACAAATATTAAGGTATGATAGGTATACAATAGTATCCTATGTAATAAGGAGGTAATATGCAAATTGACTGCCATGCCCTCACAAGATGGCTGCTTATGACCAGGCTAGCAGGAGGCTTACTGAGGGACAATAAAATAACTGAACGAGCAGGCTGCATGGGGCGACTAGGCCTGCAAGGGGGATGGGGCGATGCAATAAGGGGTGACCAGGCTTGGCAGGGGTCAGTTAGGAGAGACCAGGCCCAATCTCTAGTGCAGGGCAATGTCAAACACTGTTTGTGATTGGCCCTGAGTACCCTGTTTGAAGCTATCAACAATCCATAGCTGTGGCTCCCTCTGCTGGGGCTGGATGCTTTTGGAAAAGACCAAGATATGCACCAGGGTCTGCTTTTCCTACACACAAGCCCCAGATTAGATCAGGCAGACTCAAAGCCTCCAGAGACCAGCCTCTCTCTGCCTGTTGTCCCACTGACACTTAGTTTGGATTAGCCTGAGGCTATCAACCACAGAGTAGAGCAAAAGGTCTTCCAACAGGGTGGGGCAACTGCCTTTCTCCCCTGGCAAAAACTGCCTGGACGGCAAAGATTCACCAGAGAAAGATGTCCAAGGGAATGACTCAGCACATGAAACCAGGATGACTGCCCTCCAAGCTCCAACCCCAGAGCCCCCACACCTGGCTTCTGCTCACACAGCTCCAGTCCACTCTGCCCTCCTTCTGCCAGAGCCCAAGGTGCATGGCTATACACAAAATTTTGTGTTGGCCCTTTAAGAGGGTTCCTGCCTTTTCAGCCATCTCTTGCTGGCAGACAGCAACACTCCTGCTTTTTACAGCCAGATATTGTGTGGGAACCTTTCTCAGTTTTGGTGCTCTGGGCTGAAGAGCCTAGCTTGGGGTTAGACCCCAAAATTCTCAGTGGGAACCCTGCACAGCTCAGATATCCCTCCAGAACTTCAGCTGCTGTCTGTGTGAGCTGGTCAGCCCTTTCCCACTCTGCCCTTTCTACTAGTCTCTATGCAATCCCCACTTTCCGTCCTTTGTTATCTTCAGTTGATTTTCAACGTGGGTTTTTGACACTTTTGTTATATTTCCAGTTTGATCCTGGGAATGTGTATGTGTAGCTTCCATTTACTCCAGAGCCATCTTGGCATTTCTCAACAGGTTTTAGAGGGTCGGTTAACTGATCAGTCAGATTGAAGAAACACCCCGTTGCACAACCCTCAGGGAAGCTTTGGATTTTAATCTTTTGATGAGAGTTGATAGGGAGTTTGTTGATAGGCATTGTACTGGAGATCACTGCAGTGGCACTGAGACTGCAGATTCAACCTCTTCTTATTCAAGGATCTGGGGAATCTATGCCAAGTTTCTGGTTTCCTACTCTCTGATCTTGAAGTGAAACTTGCTCACTGACAATCTCCTGTTACAATTTAAGAACATCCATTCATATTATCCTTGTCAAGAGATAATTCCACTTACAGAGACAGCAGTATGAAAATCTCAACTACCAACACCATGCAACTAAGTCCCTCATTCCTAAATATGTACTATTGACTTGTTACCATAGGAATATGTTCATTTTTAAGATTAATATATTGCTGTGAAACTGGCTTCGGTATTTTCCATCCTTCAATGGCTCCCCATGGCCTATAAGATAAAATTTTGACTCCTTTCTTGGCATCAAAAACCTCTACTCCAGATAAGTTTCTCATCGAGCCCTACTAGAACTTTACATTCCATATATATACAAGTGATGTGGCAATTTTGTGTTTCTTGGCTTTTATTTATGCTATTCCCTGTACTCAGAATGCACTTTTCCCTATCCTTTTCTTTGGACACAACTAACACGTCTCAAAATTATTTCAAGTGAAGTGTTTAATGACAATACCCTCTCCCAAAACCATGTAAAATCAGTCCCTTCCACACACACTTTTTGTCAGTGTTCCTATGATATTAACTGTGCTTATAAATTTACCTATCTGTATGTTGTGTTTATAACAGGCCTAGAATATAGAAAGACCTTAATAAATCCCTGATGAATGAATGAATAAATGGCATTTAGAAATAGTCATCATTCACTGAGGTCTGATATTGGCTCCATCAGTTATCATACATAAATAACAGTTATTTATCAGTAAAAATGAAACAATAATACTAGCTACCTAGGATTTTTGTTAAAATAATAACAGATAAAATGTACTAAACAACAATGATGCCAAATACCATTCAAGATACTTGATACATTTCTAGAATGCATTTTCATAAGAACACTACAAGATTAATACTATTATCTATATCTTACAGTTGATTAATTAACATTCAAAATTAAATTAAATAGCCATTTTAACATCTAGGAGACTTTCTGGTATACTATGAGCCCTCAGTAGATGTTAGCTCCCTTTCCTATTCCACTTCTCTCAACTCTAAGACATTAGGATAAAATAATGGGTAAAAAAAATAGGGCATAAACTTTGTTGAAACTATAACTGGGAGTTAACTTTTTAGGTGATCTCTCAGACCAATGAAGGAATCATGGCTGTATGGTGCAGTGATTTCTCCTGAGTCAGTTCACTTTGGCTCAGATTAAAAAATTCATTCTAGCCGAAACCGATTTGGCTCAGTGGTAGAGAGTCGGTCTGCGGACTGGAAGGTCCCAGGTTCGATTCCGGTCAAGGGCATGTACCTTGGTTGCGGGCACATCCCCAGTAGGGGGTGTGCAAGAGGCAGCTGGTCGATGTTTCTCTCTCATCGATGTTTCTAGCTCTCTATCTCTCTCCCTTCTTCTCTGTAAAAAATCAATAAAATATATATATATTTTTTTTAATTCATTCTACCTCTCAGATAAACCCTAAAATATAACCTCTCAGTAGAGGTTGTTCCAGTTCTGTTATAACCTGGTTAAAAATTTTTGATGCCAATGTTGTTAGTTAAATTGTACTAATAATAACAGTTCCAGTAGTAATAGTACAGCAGCAACAGGAGGAGGATGATATGATATTAATTGAATATTACTAATTTCCAGGCACTTTACATTAAGTAACACACTGCTATTTTTATCTACACTAGAGGCCCGGGGGAGGGGGGGTCTTCTCAGCCCAGTCTGCACCCTCTCCAATCCGGGATCCCTCTCACAATCCTTGACTGCTGGCTCCTAATCACTCACCTGCCTGCCTAGTTACCCCTAACTGCCCAGCCCTGCTCACCTGGTCACCCCCAACTTCTCCCCACCAGACTAATCACCCCTCACTGTCCCCTCCCCTCTCCCCCCCCCCACTAGTCTAATTGCCCCCAACAACTTCTACTGCCAGCCTGGTCACCCCCAACTATCCCCCCGCCCCGTTGGCTTGGTTGCCCCCAACTGCCACCCCTGCCAACCTGGTCACCCCAAACAGCCTACTTGTTCAGTCATTTGGTCGTCCCTTACTAACCCCCTGCTGACTGGGTGCACCCACGCAGCCTGCTTTTTAGTCATTTGGTTGTCCCTCACTAACCCGCCTGCCAGCCTGGTTGCTCCATGAAGCCTGCTTGTTCAGTCATTTGGTCGTCCTTCATTAATCCCACCCCCTGCTGGCCTGGTCATAGGCAGCCATCTTATGAGGCTGTGATGGTCAATTTGCATATCACCTCATTATTATATAGGATATTGCAGGTGGATTTTCACATTTTATAAAGACAGAATCACAATGGTCCTAGTTACCCTATTGATTGACCAACAAAAAAATGAGGAAAATATGCCCTGGCCAGGGTGGTTCAGGTGGTTGAGTGTTATCTCATACACCAAAAGTTGCCAGTTCGATTCCAACTCAGGGCACGTGCACTGGTAGTGGGTTTGATCCCCCAGTGCAGGAGGCAACTGGTTGATGTTCCACTCTTACGTTGATGTTTCTCTCTGTGTGTTCTTCCCCCTTCCTCTCTCTCTCTAAAAATGAATAAAAATATTTTTACATGGAAAAAATAATGAAACAATGGTTTTGAAGATCCTGTGGAACACACAATAAATGACAGTGATTTCTGAAAGACATGAAACAAATGAGGTGACCCCTGTTAATGCTTCAGCTTCCTGCTAGCCTCTTCAGCCACAGGGCAGGGAGAGAGATATCTGGATAATCCAGGACTCATTAAGTTGAGATGACAAAGCTAAGTGTATTAAGCCAACTTGACTTTGCAAGATAGGAAAGAGCTTCACAGAAAACTATAGCGATCTGCCAAGTACAGAGAATCTTCCTTCAATATTCAGCACATACATGTGTGAAAACTAACCCAAGGTTAGAGAAATGATTAGAGAAACCAGTATCTGGTGTTCACATAGGGCCAGGTATAGTGCCTTTTCTTACCAGACAGACTCAAAAGTCCTGCAATACAAGAACAGTTGGGTATATTACTAACAGGTTTTTGCATTGGTAGAGAAGAATGCTTAGTCCAAGATTACTATTCCAGGTCCACCTAACAAATTTTACTATCAAGACCCCAAAGTATAAGACTGTTTCCAAGAAAGCTTAAATGCGTCTCACAATAAAGCTCAAGAATACTTACAGGAATACATTCATACCCAGGACCCTACAGGCAAAAATTACAATACTGTTGATCAAAATTTACCATTGGGTAAAGGAGCAGAACCCATACTGAAAAGAAAAAGCAGCCAAGCAAGGCTGACTCAGAAAAGACAAAGATGTTAGCTGAGACCAGTTTGGCTCAATGGATAGAGCGTCGGCCTGCGGACTGAAAGGTCCCGAGTTTGATTCCGGTCAAGGGCATGTACCTTGGTTGCGGGCATATCCCCAGTAGGGGGTGTGCAAGAGGCAGCTAATCGATGACTGTCTCTCATCGATGGTTCTAACTCTCTACCTCTCTCCCTTCCTCTCTGTACAAAATCAATAAAATATATTTTTTTAAAAAAAGAAAGAAAGGAAAAAGAAAAGACAAAGATGTTAGAATAAGTAAGAACACTACACAGTTATTATAAACTAGAGGCCCAGTGCACAAAATTCTTGCATGGGGGTGTCCCTCAGCCCAACCTGCACCCTCTCTACTCTTGGATCCCTGTGGGATTGGACCTAAACAGGCAGTTGGACATCCTTCTCACAATCCAGGACTACTGGATCCCAACCACTTGCCTGCCTCTGCCTGATTGCCCCTAACTGCTTCTGCCTGCCAGACTGATCACCCCCTAACCACTCTCCTGCTAGCCTGATCAATGCCTAACTGCTCCCTGACCAGCACAATTTCCCCTGACTGTCCTCCTCTGCCATCCTGGTCACCCCCAACTACCCTCCCCTGAAGGTCTGGGTCCCCCCAACTGCCTGGAATTGGGTTGGGTCTCTGTAGTCTGGAGCTTCCAACTCCTTCCTCTATGGAGAGGCCGCAGAAACCTCTGCAGTCAGACCTCTCTGCGTGCACTCACTTGCACACGACTGTACACCCTGCCCACTGCGGCTCCAAGCTCCCCCAGGTCTCCCAGACTCTGAGTCTCCAAGTGCCTTTCTCTACAGTCCAGACTCCACCCATTTGAGCCTGGGTTCATGGGGTTTCAGACAGAGTTGGGGTTTAGTGCAGTTGGAACTGAGGTTCAGTGCAGTCAGGGGCTTTCTTTCCCCTCCCTCCAGCCAGGCACTCGGCCACCCTTCCTCTCTGTGTGCGAGTGTCTCCCTACCTCAGCATTTTGCGGCTTTCCTGATCTGTGAGCTTCTCTCCTTCTTTCTAGTTGTAGATTTTTCCACTCAGCCAGCTTCCCTGTGGTTCTATCTTTTAGTTGTTGTTTTGAAATTGTTGTGCAAGGCGGCAGCTTAGGTGCTTACCTAGACCGCCATCTTGGTTTCTCCCAAAAGACAATCTTTAAAGAAGAAGAAGAAGAAGAAGAAGAAGAAGAAGAAGAAGAAGAAGAAGAAGAAGAAGAAGAAGAGAAGGCATTATAAGAATTGGTATTTTAGGAGAAACCAAGATGGCGGCATAGGGTAGACACCCGAATGCAGCCTACCACAACAAATTTGAATTTAGAACTGAAAAACAGGGGAGGCATTGCCCTGAAGCGCCAGACGGCTGGCTGAGAGGAGGCTCTGCCATCTGGGAAGGAGAGAGAAGGCACGCTGAACCTCAGGAACTGTGAAGGTACAAAGAACTGTGTGTGCGAAAAGGTGCTGGCTTAATCCCGGTGCGGAGAGGAAGGGCCAGACCAAGATTGCTGCTGGCTTACTCCTTGCACTCAGAGAGGGTGGGCCGGGCTGAGTTTGCTACTGGCTTAATCCTGGCGCGGAGAGGGCGAACAGCTAATGCAGCTGGCTTTCTTGTCCGAGAGGAAAACAGAATCAACCTATTGCTCTGATAAACGGCCCCAGACAGGGAGAGGCCAGACTGTCAGGCAGTGGGCAGAGATCTTTTGGAGGTGTGTGAAGCCAGAGGCCATTACTGCGGGACTTGGGGAGGAGCCGAAGGGAAAACAAAGTTTGTCTGCACCAACCCAAGACTCCACCCTACCTGTGGCTGAGCACAGAAGCTCTCCCAGAGGCTGGCTTTCTCTAAGGAGGGACTTGCAGGAATCCAAAGCTTGTCTGCGCCTTTACCAAAGAGGTGTGTGCGTGCCTGCAACCAATCTTCCAAAACTCTCCACGAACAGGACTTTTCTAAGGCGAGACTGACAGGGAACCAAAGATTGTCTGCGACACCCCGAGACCCCGCCCTATTCAAGCAGAGTACGGAAACCCTCCTATCTGAGACACTGCTGATCCTCACAGCCAATTGGCTTGGAGATCAACGCTTCCCAGTGATACCAACAATAAGCAAGGCTTAACAACAAGACTGCACACACAGCCCACAAAGGGCTACACCAAGACTGTCCACCGCAGGTAACTGGGAAGGCTGTGCTACTGGGCTCTACCAGAACACCTAGCACACAAAGCTATTCCATCAAATCAGGGAAACAACTAAAATGCAGACAAGAAGAAGGACACAAAGGAAGGAGATGGAGGAAAAGAAAAGATTGGACATTGAGTTCAAAACTACAGTTATAAGGTTATTCAACAATATCCTAAAAAAGGCCGATAAAATAAATGAGACCTATGAGGATATGAAAAGGGAGCAACTAGAAATAATAAGGGATCAACAAGAAATGAAGAAAACATTGTCTGAAATAAAAAATATTATACAAAGTCCTAAAAACAGACTGGAAGATTGCAAGAATGAAGACAAAGATTTAGAACACAAAGAGCCAGAGGACACTCCTCTGCAGAAGGGAGAAGATAAGAGAATCCAGAAAGTTGAAGATAGTGTAAGAAACCTCTGGGACAATTTCAAGCGAACCAACATCAGAATTATGGGGATTCCAGAAGAGAGAGAGCAAGATACCGAAAGAGTACTAGAAGAAATAGTGACAGAAAAATTCCCCCACCTGGGGAAAGAAATAGACTTACAAGTCCAGGAAGCCCGCAGAACCCCAAACAAAAGGAATCCAAGGAGGACCACACCAAGACATATCATAATTAAAATTCCAAGAGCAAAAGACAAAGAGAGAATATTAAAAGCAGCAAGAGAAAAGCAGGTAGTGACCTATAAAGGAGCACCTATATGATTGTCAGCTGATTTCTCAACAGAAACCATGCAGGCCAGACGGGAATGGCAAGAAATATTCAAGGTGATGAATAACAAGAACCTACAGCCAAAAATAATCTACCCAGCAAAGCTATCACTCAGAATCAAAGGACAGATAAAGAGCTTCACAAAAAAAAAAAAAGCTAAAAGAGTTCATCACCACCAAACCAGAATTACCTCAATATGAATTGCTGAAGGAGGTTATTTAGGAAGAGGAAGAAGATAAAGATAAAAATTATGATCAACAAATACGTAGCTATCAACAAGTGAATCTAAAAACCAAGGGAATTTAAAAATCTGATGAACAATATTAACGGGTGAATATAATAGAATCAGAGGTATGGAAGGGGAGTGGACTGACGATTCTTAGGGAAAAGGGGAGTGGGGGTGTGGGAAGAGACTGAACAAAAACTGTGCACCTATGGATGAGGACAATGGGGGATGGGGAAAGGACAGAGGATGGGGTGGGAACCTGGTGAAGGGGAGCAATTGAGGGGGGGAAGAGGATCACATTTGTAATAATCTGAACAATAAAGATTTATTAAAAAAAAAAAGAAAAGAAAAGAAAAAAGAATTGGTATTTTAGCAGATTTCTTGTCTAAAGCAATGCAACATCTTGAAAATACTGAAAGAGACTTAGAAAAGGAGATTTGCAACAAGAAGAAACCAAAAAAAAAAAAAAAAAAAAAAATACTAACGCAGAATTCTATCCATTTTAGAAAACCTGGATATTTAATTGTAGGTTTAAAGTTACCCCAAAAATAAATTTAATCAACATCATACACAAATATAAATTTCAGTTTGGTTAAAGATAGAAAGGTCAACCTAGAGTTTTATATCAAGCAAAAAAATATTTTTAATATTTTTAATATTTTTTTAATTTCAAGAGAGAGAGGAAAGGAAAGGCATGGAGAGAGAGAAACATCAATGTCAGAGCAAAATATTGATTGGCTACCTCTTAAATGACCCTCTGCTGTGAATGAAGCCTACAACCTGGACATGGGCCCTGAATAGGAATCAAACCACCAATCTTTTGGTACCCTGGATAATGCCCAACCAACTGAACAATACCATCCAGGGCAAAAATTATTTTTTAAAATAAAGACTTTTCAGAAGAAAAAGGCTAAAAGAATTCACCACCAGCCCTGCACTACAAGAAATTTAGGAAAGTCCTTAACGCAGAAGAAATTTGACACAATATGGATATATGGATCTACCCAAATGAATGAAGAGGATCAGAAATTGTAACTACATAAGTATATACAATTTTGTTCTTATTAATAAAACTAATAACAATGTTGTATGAGGTTAATAACATATGTAGAAGTAAAATGTATGATGACAATGACATAAAAATTCAGTAAGAGAGAAATGGAGGTATATTATTATAAGATGCTAATTCTATATGTGAAATGGTATGATAATATTTGAATATCATTAAAGATGTATACAATAATCTCTAAATCAATCATTAAAATAATGAAACAAAAGAAAAACATAGTGAAAAGGCCAATAAACAGATAAAATGGAAAACCAAGATGGTAGCATAGCCGAAACCGGTTTGGCTCAGTGGTAGAGCGTCAGTCTGTGGACTGAAAGGTCCCAGGTTCAATTCTGGTCAAGGGCACGTACATTGGATGCGGGCACATCCCCAGTAGGGGGTGTGCAGGAGGCAGCTGGTCGATGTTTCTCTCTCATTGACGTTTCTAGCTCTCTATCCCTTTCTCCTCCTCTCTGTAAAAAATCAATAAAATATATTTTTTTTAAAAAAGATGGTAGCATAGATAAATGCCTATACTCACAGCTTCCCACAACCACATCAAAATTACAATTAAAAGCAGAACAACCATCATTCAGAACTGTTCGAAAGCTGGCTGAATGGAAGTCCCACAACTAGAGAAGTAAAAAAATAAAGCACATTGAGACTGGTAGGAGGGGCACATTGAGCCTTGCCTGTCCTGGCTCAGACTTCATGCTTCGCTAAAATCTCTCAAATAAGCTGCTGCTGGTGTCAGCATGCCCCAAAACTATCAATAAAAGGCCCAAGATCTTTCTTTACAGCTTAGCCTCACCTAGGTACCTCCAAGCCCAATAAAAAGAGCAAACAGAAGCCATCTGCAGGACCCTCTGTAGTTCTGGCCAGGTGGCCTCAGGCAGTAGCTGACTTTATACCTCCCAGGGTTCCCTAGAGCCAGTGCACTTGGTGTACAGCTTCAGACCATAGCAGATTACAACTCTATACATCCACAAGCAATACACTCAAGAGGCAGACTCAGTGAGAACCAGACCCACTGAAGCAAGTCCTGCTCCATAGGGTGTTTCTTGCACAGCAGCTCTCCCACTGTAGTCACAGCTGGTACTCACAGCCAATTGGCCTGGAGGTCAACTCCTCCTAATGACACCAACAGCAATCAAGGTTCAACTATAAGACTGTGCACACAGCCCACATAGGGACATACTTAGAGTGCCCGGCCCAGGTGACTGGGGAGGCTGTGCCACGAGGCCCTGTAGAATACCTACTACACAAGGCCACTCTACCAATTCCAGAAGATATAGCAGCTCTAGCTAATACATAGAAACAAACACAAGGAAGCAGCCAGAATGCGAAGACAAAAAAAAAAACAAAAAAAAACATGTCATAAATTTAAAATATAGAGCTAGCAAACTTTTGGATACAAAGTTCAAAACTATAATCATAAGGTTACTAAAGAATCTTCATGAGACTTTCAAGAATCTTAGTGAGAATGTTGAAGACATGAAAATGGGCTAGTCAGAAACTAAGCATATACTAACGGAAATAAAGGACAATTTATTTTCCAGGGATTCAACAGTAGATAGAGAATTTTGAGAATCAAATCAATTATTTGAAATATTAGGAAGCAAAAAAGACCCAATCAGAAGAGCAAAAAGAATCCAAAAATATGAAGATAGTGTAAAGAGGCTTTGGGACAACTTCAAGCATACCAATATTCTCATTGTGGTAGTGCCAGAAGGAGAAGGGGAAGAGCAAGCTATTGAAAACCTATTCGAAGAAATAACGACAGAAAACTTCCCCACCTGGTGAAAGAAATAAACTTACAAGTCCAGGAAGCACTGAGAGTCCCAAATAAGAGGACCCTGAAGAGGACCACATTAAGTCAGATCATAATTAAAATGCCAATGGTTAAAGACAAAAAAAAAAAAAATCTTAAAAGCAGCAAAAGAAAATCAGTTAGTTCCTATTAAGGAGCACCCATATGACTGTCAGCTGATTTCTCAACAGAAACTTTTCAGACCAGAAGGGAGTGGCAAGAAATATTCAAAGTGATAAATAATAAGAACTTATAACCAGATTACTCTACTCAGAAAAGCTCTCATTTAGAATTGAAGGTCTGATAAAGAACTTCATAAACAAGGAAAAACTAAAGAAATTGATCACCACCAAACCAATATTACATGAAATATTGAAGGATATTATTTAAGTAGGGGAGGAGGAGGAAAAAGAAGGAGAAGGAGAATGAAGAGGAGGAGAACGAGGAGGAGGAGGAGAAGGAGGAGAAGAAGAAGGAGGAGGAGAAGGAGGAGGAGGAGAAGAAAAAATTATAATAATAATAATAGACAAATATGTAAAATGACCATACTCCATGATGCCCACAGCCAATCAGATGTGAGTATGCAAATTAACCCAACAAAAATGGCGAGCCTGTGGGCCCAACAAACATGGCATTCCCACCTCCCGGCCACTCGGGACCTACACACATAGGTGCCAAGTGGCTGGGGGCATGGTGGGCATCCCCAGGACCCTGCCCGCTTTGAACCTGTGGCCAGTGCACACTCAGGGCCAAGTGGCCAAGGTCCCAGTGATGCCACTGGAATGTCTGGTTCTGTCAGCCCAGCCTGGGGGCAGCTGGAGTTCTCAGTCCTTTTCATTTGTGCGGCTGCTGAACTGGAAGCAGGAATCAAGAGCATGGGGAGCACCAGGAATTCTGAAAATTATACTACACTTGATCTTAGCCAAAAGGCCGAGAAGAGATAATTCTGAGAATTATAGTTATGATGGCACCCCCTG
Source organism: Pipistrellus kuhlii (assembly GCF_014108245.1). Classification (NCBI taxonomy): domain Eukaryota; kingdom Metazoa; phylum Chordata; class Mammalia; order Chiroptera; family Vespertilionidae; genus Pipistrellus; species Pipistrellus kuhlii. The sequence goes on along the minus strand of NW_023425535.1, from coordinate 97,833 downwards.
GACCTGAAGCAGAAGCCCAGAGTGCAGGGAGCACCAGGAATGCTGGGAATCATAGTTCTGGTGGCAGACGTGTTGCAGGATCTCCTAGACACTGGAGCAAAGTGAGCCTGGAGCAAGTTACTGTTGTGGTGGGGGACGGAGGGAAAGCAAAGGTGAGAGACATAAATAAAGTTGCAGCGTTGAGGAAAAATTAAAGGGAAGCTATCCTGCAACTTCTAGGAAATCTCCATCAATAGAGCAAAGAAAAAAAAAAAAGACCTCTATTATTCTGTGAGCACCACAAACTGGGTTGGGGTCTCAGACAATTAGCTCATATGATTGCTAAGACAGACAGGATTGGAGAGGACTCCCTGAGGGCTCCCAGATTGGAGAGGGTGTAGATTGGACTAAGGGACCCACCCCCCATGTATGAATCTTCATGCACTGGGCCCCTAGTATGAATAATAAAATGGCAACAAATACATATCTATCAACAGTTGAATCTAAAAATCAAAATAAACCAACAAGAAATCTAATGAACAAAATAAACTGGTGAATAAAATAGAATCAGAGGCATGGAAGCCTGGAACAGATTGATGAGTCTCAGAAGGAGGTGGGGAGGATAGATTAACCAAAGATTTTACCTATGGACACAGACAGTAGGTGGTGAAGGCCTGGGACAGGGTGGAAACTTGGTGGAGGAGAGCAATGTGGAGCGAGGGGGGAAGGGGGGACACGACATCTCTAATACTCTCAACAATAAAGATTTTTAAAAAGAGAGATATATATAAAATTGAGCCTTTAAAAAATACTAGTCTAAAAAAATGCAATGAAAGAACAGGGGGATATGAAAGAGTTGGAACAAATAGAAAACAAATGGTGAGATTACATACTCAAATCTAAGCACACCAATAATCACATTAAATGTAAATGGTCTAATTAACCCAATTAAGAGGCAGAGATTTTTTTAATTGGCTTTTTTTTAATATATTTTATTGATTCTACACAGAGAGGAATTGAGAGGGACAGAGAGCCAGAAACGTCGATGAGAGAGAAACAGCGACCAGCTGCCTCCTACACACCCCCCACCGGGGATGTGCCCGAAACCAAGGTATTATACATGCCCTTGACCAGAATCTAACCCGGGACTCTTCAGTCCGCAGGCCAACGCTCTATCTACTGAGCCAAGCCGGTCCCGGCTTTAATTGGCTTTTTAAAAGACCCAACTATGCCCTGCCCACAAGAAGTGCACTATAAATATAAAGATAAAAATATTAAGGTGGTGACAGAGTACTTGAAAGATACCAAAGAAGAATTAAAACTAAGATATAGAGTAACCAACTGACATCTAGCTGAACAGAAATCTTATAACCAAAGATTTATAGAATAAGCCACATCAAGATTGGTAGGAAGAAAGGAGATGTGAGAAGGGTCGGCCCCACTCTCACAGGCAGAAGATGAAAATACAGAGGGATGTCTCAGCTACAAAGTTTCCTCCTGAGGATCACTGGGTCTCAACCCCATGCAAGGCTTCTAAGCCCAGAGCACCAGAGCAGGAAAAGGCATCCATAAGGCATCTGGAGAGAGTAGTCTTGGATTCAGTCTCTTGCTTTTCATTACTTTGTATACCTCATGCCATTCTCTTCTGGCCTGGAGTGTTTCTATTGAGGAATTAGTTGGCAGTCTAATGGGAGCTCCCTTGTAGGTAACTTTCTGTCTCTCTACTGCTAACTTTAAGATTCATTCTTTGTCTTTATCATTTGCCATTTTATTTTTTTTAATAAGTTTTTATTGTTCATATTATTACAAATGTTCCTTCCCACCACCACCACCACCATTGCTCTCCTCCACCAGGTTCCCACCCCACCCTCTGCCCTTTCCCCACTCCCCATTGTCCTCATCCATAGGTGCACAGTTTATGTTCAGTCTCTTCCCACATCCCCCTCTCCCCTTTTCCCCAAGAATCGTCAGTTCACTTCCCTTCCATACCTCTGATTTTATTATATTCAACAGTTAATATTGTTCATCAGATTTTTTTAATTTCCTTGGTTTTTAGATTCACTTGTTGATAGTTATGTATTTGTTGTTCATAATTTTTATCTTTATTTACTTTCTCTTCTGAAAGAACCCCCTTCAGCAATTCATATAATTCTGGTTTGGTGTTGATGAACTCCTTCAGCTTTTTTTTTTTTTAGTGAAGCTCTTTATCTAGCCTTCGATTCTGAGTGATAGCTTTGCTGGATAGATTATCTTTGGCTGTAGGTTCTTACTATTCATCACCTTGAATATTTCTTGGCATTCCCATCTGGTCTGCATGGTTTCTGTTGAGAAGTCAGCTGACAATCGTATAGGTGCTCCTTTATAGGTAACTACCTGCTTTGCTCTTGCTGCTTTTAATATTCTCTCTTTGTCTTTTGCTCTTGGAATTTGATGTGTCTTGGTGTGGTCCTCTTTGGATTCCTTTTGTTTGGAGTTCTGTGCGCTTCCTGGACTTGTAAGTCTAATTCTTTCACCAGGTGGGGGAAGTTTTCTGTCACTATTTCTTTCAGTATGTTTTTGATATCTTGCTCTCTCTCATCTTCTGGGACCCCCATAATTCTGAGGTTGGTTCGCTTGAAGTTGTCCCAGAGGTTTCTTACATTATCTTCAATTTTCTGGATTCTCTTGCCTTCTAGCTTCTGTGGAGGAGTGTCTTCTGGTTCTTTATGTTCCAAATCTTTGACTTGATTCTTGCGATCTTCCATTCTGTTTTTAGGACTCTGTAAAATATTTTTTATTTCAGACAATGTATTCTTTATTTCTTGTTGATCCCTTATCATTTCTTGTTGATTCCTTATTAATTCTAGTTGATCTCTTTTCATATCCTCATAGGTCTTATCCATCTTTTCTAGGAAATTCTTGAAAAAACCTTATAAGCGTAGATTTGAATTCTATATCCAGACACTTTTTGTCCTCCATTTCTTTCGTTTGTGATCTATTTCGTTGTCACATTTTGCAGTTACAGATGGGACGGTATTTCAGGGTGGAACCTACAGCTTTGCCTTCTGTCAGCCCCGCCCTCTGCAGCTCCTGCGTCTCAGGGTCCTTCAGTTCTCGCTGCAAAGCACTTCTGAGATATAGGTGCCCTTGATTTTTGCCTGCTGCCAAACAGTCTATGCTCTCCCCCAATGAGCCCGGTATTGGGGTTCAGTTCAGTTGGAGGTGGCGTTCAGAGCAGACTGGGGCCCCAGTCTCCTTCCGGCCAGGGCAATCCCACGGCACAACCAATCGTCCCTTCTCTGTGCACAATGTGCGCGCTTCTGGGACCTCCTTTCGCTGCTCCCCCAGGGTTCCGCCTTATAGCCCAGCTCCCTATGGATGAGCCTGGGTCCCCGGGGTCTGGCCTGGAACTGGGGTTCAGAGAAGTCAGAACTGGGGCCCAACACAGTCGGAGTTTTATCTCCTTCCCTCTAGGGAATGCCAGCCAGGCACTCGGCCTCCTTCCTCTCCGGCTCCGTCCACTCCGAGAGTCGTGTGTCTCCGTACCTTGGGCTTTTACAGCTCCTCTGTGCTTCCTTCTGGTTTTCTCCTTGCTTCTCGTTGTAGAATTTCCAGTCAGTTGACTTTCCTATAGTTCTGGGTAATGTCCATTTTATATTTTAGTAGTATTTTATTGAAATTGTTGTGTGCGGCTGCAGCTAGGTGTTTACCTGGGCACAGCCATCTTGGATCCTCTCTCATTTGCCATTTTAATTATGATGTGTCTTATTGTGGATGTTTTTGGGTTTATCTTGATTGGGACTCTCTTTGTTTCCTGGACTTATGTGACTTTTTTTTTCACCAGGTCAGGGAAGTTTTCTGTCATTATTTATTCAAACAGGTTTTTATTCCTTGCTCAGATTCTTCTCCTTATGGCAACCCTAATTGTGAATGTTGTTACGTTTCCTGTTGTCCCAAACCTCCCTTAAATGCTCCTCCTGTTTTTTAATTTTTTTTTCCAATTGTAGCTCTGATTGTGTGTGTGTTAAAGCTTGTCTTCTAATTCACTGATTTGGTCTTGACTTCTTCTAGTCTACTGTTGATTCCTTCTATGGTATTTGTTATTTCAGCTATGTCATTCTTCATTTCTGATTCATTCTTATTCATGGTTTATACCTCTTATTTCATGCTGGTGTATTTCTCATTAAGTTTCTATAATTCTCATTAAGTTCCATAACGGTCTCAATTACATTTCTTGTAGTTCTCACTAAGTTGTTTGAGCACCTTTATAACCATTACTCTGAATTATTTACCTGACAATTTGCTTGCCTTTATTTCATTTAGTTCCTTTTCTGAAAATTCCTTCTTTTCTTTCATTTTGGGGTTGTTTTTTGTCTATATCTATATAATTTTATTAACCAATGTCACCTCTGTAAATTTAGTAAAACTTTTTGAAAAATATATTAAAAGGGAAAAGACAGACCATATGTTAACATTAATCAAAAGATAGCTGGAGTGGCTGTATTACTATACAAACTAGATTTACATATACATCAACTACATCTGGTTATAAAACATATAGCATAGAAAAAAACCTTAGTACAAGTAGAAAAAATATTTAAACTTTCACTGCTTGCAAAAATATGCACGTCTTAAGTCATTTCAGATTACTTTTAAGATAATTTTTATAAGAATGATGAGTTTTTATAAGAATTCTTTTATAAGAATGATGTGTGGGAGCTCTTTAAATAAATTTTCTTTCTACCATGACTTTAAAAAACAATAAAATAAAACACAGAGCATAAAGGTAGACAATTTAACATATACATTTTTTCTAAAATCCCTCTTAAAATCTTTATGCAAAAGCAGTAAACATGTTTCAATGTCATAGACCCATGAAGACAAAGAGAATAATAGAGATGAAAAAAAAACAAAACTATTTTGGCAGCTGAAAATATATACTTAGTAATAAGTAACTTATTAAATCTTAAAATAAAATGATGTAAGCCACAATGGGATTTACATCATGAAATTCCCACAAAACGTAAGACCCAAAGCACCAGAGAAGATGGTAGAGAAGGTGATGATGAGCTAAAAAAAGGACTGATTGAAAGTCTGTTTAAGTGGAGGTTAATCCTCCTCCCCACATCAGATCTCTTATTTTGCTCAAAAAATGTAGATGCTCTTCCCACACCCAGTAGGAGTCAAAATGCTTATGCTCTAGAGCAGTGTTTTTCAACCTTTTGGGCAAAGGCACACTTGTTTCATGAAAAAAATCACGAGGCACACCACCATTAGAAAATGTTAAAAAATTTTAACTCTGTGCCTATATTGACTATATATAAAGTAATTCTCTTGAATAGGAATCAAATAAACACAAAGAAAGTATTTTATAATTACTTTATTATGAAATATTAAGTAAACAAAATAGTGAAAAATTATAAAATTCTTGTCTTGTCTGCACCTACAGCACACCAGGCAACATCTCGCGGCACACTAGTGTGCCGCGGAACAGCGGTTGAAAAACGCTGCTCTAGAGAGGATATCATGAAGATATGTGGGCCAGGAGACAGTACTGGTGGGTTAAAGGTGAAAGTAACATCCTGGGGAGTGGGGGAAGTAATAGTTTTTATATTTAATGTTGAGAAACTCTTTCTACCCAGGATTCTTTGACTTCTTTTCTCTTTCTGGTAGTCGAGTTTTCTGACCCCATGAGGAGTTTTTTTGTTTTGTTTTTTGTTTTTGTTTTTTTTGTTTGTTTGTTTGTGTGTGTGTTTTTTATTGATTTTTACAGAGAGGAAGGGAGAGAGATAGAAAGCCAGAAACGTCAATAAGAGAGAAACATTGACCAGCTACCTCCTGCACATCCCCCACCAGGGATGTGCCCGCAGCCAACGTACATGCCCTTGACCGGAATCAAACCCGGGACCTTTCAGTCCGCAGACTGACGCTCTACCACTGAGCCAAACCGGTTTTGGCCCATGAGGAGTTTATATAGCCTTCTCTAGACAATCTGGACAAACTAGACAAGCCAAAAAAAAAAAAGCACCATCAAAATTAACCAACCAGGTCACTCTTGCAATGAAGCCAGGTTGTTCATAAACTTGTGTGTGTCCTATTCTTATTTATATGCCCACAAGAAAGGTTGAGAATAATAACCAATATATAGTTAGCATTTTTATGTGCCAGGAACTTTGCGGTAGTTGGTATGAAAATTTACAGGTAAGGAAAGAGAGATACAGAAAGGGCAAGAAAGCTGTCTAAGTCCCCATCATGAAATGTGGCAGTTCATAAACCACACTCCTCTCATTAATTGCCATATATTATTCTATTTTTTAATAAATATTTTTCAACTCTGCACTGTCCCTTTTCAACTGAATAGCCTGGTGATCAAACCCTCACAATCATGTGCCAACAGCAATCAAGGCTCTACAACAACATGAGGCCATGCACTACTCACACATTGAATGAACCTGAAGTACCCAGTTAAGGTGACCAGGAAAACTGCACCACTGAGCCCCACAGCACACCTACCACATAAGGCCACACTATGAAGACCAGGAGATTTCCAAGACTGGGAGATGTAGCAAATCTACCAATACGAGAGAGAGAGAGAGAGAGAGAGAGAGAGAGAGAGAGAGAGAGAGAGAGAGAGAGAGAGAGAGAAGAGAAGAGAAGGAGAAGGAGAAGGAGAAGGAGAAGGAGAAGGAGAAGGAGAAGGAGAAGGAGAAGGAGAAGGAGAAGGAGAAGGAGAAGGAGAAGGAGAAGGAGAAGGAGAAGGAGAAGGAGAAGGAGAAGGAGAAGGAGAAGGAGAAGGAGAAGGAGAAGGAGAAGGAGAAGGAGAAGGAGAAGGAGAAGGAGAAGGAGAAGGAGAAGGAGAAGGAGAAGAAGGAGAAGGAGAAGGAGAAGGAGAGGAGAGGAAGGGAGGGAGAGAGAGAGGGATGGAGGAGGGTATCCAAAATGAGAAGACAAATAAACATATCCCAAAAGAAAACAAAATACTCAGAAAATAACTAATCAAAATAGGGGCAAACAATCTGTCAGATGAAAAAGTCAAAACATTAATTATAAGTTGCTTTATTATCTCAGTGAGAACTTCAACAAAAATACAGAAAACAAAAAAGAGATAGAAAACATTTTTAAAAGTCAGAAATGAAGAATACAATAACTGAAATAAAGAATATATTACAGCCCTAGCCAGTTTGGCTCACTGGATAAAGCATTGGCCTGAGGACTAAAGGGTGCCAGGTTTGTTTCTGGTCAAGGGCATGTACCTTGGTTGCAGGCACATCCCCTATAGGGGGTGTGTAGGAGGCAGGTGATCGATGCTTCTCTCTCACTGATGTTTCTAACTCTCTACCCCTCTTCCTTCCTCTATGTAAAAAATCAAAAATATTTTTTAAAAAGAATTCATTACAGGGACTCAACAGTAGGTTAGATAAAGCAGAGGATCAAATTGGAACTTTGGGAGATAAGATTACCAAAAAAAAACACACATACAATAACAACAATTAAAACCAAAAAATAAAATAAAACAGAATCCAAAAAAATGAGAATAGTTTTAACAAGCCTCAGGGACAACATCAAGCATAGCAACATCTTCATTATAAGTAAAACACAAGGAGAAGAGAGAGAGCAAGGAAATGAAAACCTATTTGAAGAAATAATGATGGAAAACTTTCCTAACCTGAAGAAGAAAATAGTCTTACAAATCCAAGAAGCACAGAGAGTCCCAAACAAGATGAATCCAAAGAGGCTCACATTAGGACATGTCATAATTAAAATACCAAAGATAAAATAAAAAGAGATATTCTTAAAAGCAGTAAGACAAAAGCAGTTAGATATCCAAAAGGGAACTCTCCATAAGACTGTGAGCTGATTTCTCTACAAAAACTTTGCAGACCATAAGAGAGTGACATAAAATATTCACACAGCAAAAAAAGACAACCAAAATTACTCTACCCAGCAGAGTAAAGATTTATAATTAAAAGGCAGATAAAGATACAAGAAAAAAGCTAAAGGAATTCATCACCACCAAACCAATATTACAAGAAATATCAAAGGGACTTCTTGAAGGGTAAGGGAAAAAGTTTAAATATGAATAAGAAAATGGCAGTAACTATATATCTATTAACAACTACTTTAAATGTAAATGGATAAATACTACAATCAAAAGACATAGGGTGTGCCAAAACCGATTTGGCTCATTGGATAGAGTGTTATCTGCAGACTGAAGGGTCCCAGGTTTGATTCCGGTTAAGGCCATGTACATTGGTTGTGAGCACATCCCTGGTGGGGGTGGGAGGGTTGCAGGAGGCAGCTGGTCGATGTTTCTCTTTCATCGATGTTTCTAGCTTTCTATTCCTCTCCCTTCCTCTCTGTAAAAAAATCAATAAAATATTTTTTTAAAGACATAAGGTGGCTGAAAAATAACAAAACAAGACTTTTACATATGCTACCTACAAAAGACCCACTTCAGATCAAAAGACACACACAAACTGTGAGAAGGAAAATATTTCTAAAAAATGGAACCCCCCCCAAAAAAAAAAAAAAAATACTTGGGTAGCAATACTTACACCAGATTAAAAAAAAAAAAAACTTTATTTTTTATTGAATTGCAGTGACATTGAAACCAGAAAGGTTTATCCAACCTTTGCCCAATTTCAACATCCTGTTTCCCTCTTGCTATCAACATGTTATTGTCCATTTATTTCTTCTGTTTAATCCTTTCACCTTTTTTTCATCAAGCTTCCCCCTCCCCAGGTTTTCTGTATCTATATCTTTTTCTATTTGTTTGTTTGTTTTGTTCATTAGGTTCCATATAAGTGAAATAATATGGTATTTGTCTATTCCTGAAAGGCTCATTTCACATGGCATAAGGCATTCCAGGTTCACCATGCTGTCACAAAAGGTAAGATTTTATACTTTTTGCAGGAAAATGGTATCCATTGTGTAAATGTATCCCTACTTTGATTGTGTTACTATCTATCTCTCCCTTTATGTCCATCAGGGAGTTCTTTATATATTTAGATGCTCCTGTGTTGGGTGCATAAATGTTTATAAAGGTTCTATCCTCTTGATGGATTTCTCTCTTTATTATTATGTAGTGTCCTTCATCTCCTTCTATAGCCTTTATTTTTATCTATTTTGTCTGATACAAGTATTGCTACCTCAACTTTCCTTGTTTGTTTCCATTTCCACTAATTTTTTTCCCATTTCTTCACGTTCAGTCTGTGTGCATCTTTTGTTGTTGTTATTGTTAATCTCCACTTGAGGATATTTTGTCACTGATTTTTTCACTGAAAGGGGAGGGGAGAGACAGAGGGATAGAAACATCAATGTGAGAGAGAGACATTGATTGGTTGCCTCCCACACGCGCTCCAACCAGGGCCAGGGATAAAACCTGGAACCAAGGTATGTGGCCTTGACTGGAATTGAACCCAGGACCCTTCAGTCAATGAGCCAATGCTCTATCCATTGAGCAAAACCAGATAGGGCCTGTGTGCATCTTTTGTTATAAAGTGTATCTCTTGTAAACAGCATATATATGAGTCATGTTTTATTATCTATTCAGCTACCCTATGTCTTTTGATTGTAGCATTTAATCCATTTACACTTAAATGGATTATTTATAGCTACTTGTTTATTGCAATTTTATTCTTTATAACTATGTTTTTCTCTCCCTTTTTTTGTATTCTTTTTAAAGAGAGTCCTTTAACATTTCTTACAATGCTGGTTTAATGGTAATAAACTCTTTCACTTTTTTTCTGGTCTGGGAAGATCTTTATTTCACCTTCAATTTGAAATGATAAGCTTGCTGGATAGAATAGTGTTGGTTGTAGACCTTTACTTTTCATCACTGTGAATATTTCTTGTCAATCCTTTGGCCTGAAATGTTTCTGTTAAGAAATCAGCTGAGAGACTTTTGGAAGCTCCTTCACAGGTAAGTAATTAATTACCTTAATTCTTTCTTTATTTTTAACCTTTGCCATTTTAATTATAATGTTCCGGTAGATGTCAGATGTTGTGTGTAATTGGTCTTTTTGAGATCATCTTAATTGGAAATTTCTGTACTTCTTGGACTTGTGTGACTTTTTCCTTCACTAGGCTAAAGAAGTGTTAAGCCATTATTTCTGCAAACAGGTTCTCAATTCCTTGTGTATTCTATTCTCCTTCTGGTACCCCTATGGGGCCTATGACATGGATGCTGTTAAGCTTGATTTTTGTCTCAAAGGTTCCTCAGACTTTTGTTATTTTTTTAATTCTTATTTTTTAAAAGTTTTTATTTATTTCTGAGAGGAAGGGTGAGAAAGAAAGAGATAAAAACACAAATTATGAGAGAAAAATCATTGGCCACCTTATGCACCTCCTTTACTGGAAATCAAATCCTCAAGCTGGGTATATGCCCTAACCAGGAATCTAACTGTAACCTCCCAGTTTCGAGTTGATGCTCAAATACAGAGCCACGCTGGCCAGGCTAAATTCTACTTTATTTTTGTTGCAACGTTTGTGTGCTTACACTTTTATTGTCCTCTGAATTGCTGGTTCTGCTTTCTCTAACCTGCTGTTTTTTCCTTCCAATGTATTTTTTATTTCAGATATTGTATTCTTCATACCTGACTGGTTCTTTTAATTGTTTCTATATCCTTGTTAATACTTACTATCTCTGTTTAAGTTCTCGCTGAAATTATGCATTATTTTCCCAAGGTTTTTAGCATCATTGTTTTAAACTCTCGTTTAGGGCATATTTCTTTGTCTTCCCATTTTGTCTGCCTTTTTGTATTTGTCTCTGTGTGTTAGATAGATCTGCTATGACGCCCAATCTTGTTATGAGGGCTTTCTTGTATAGGTGCCTTGTGGGTAGCAGTTGCACAGTATTCTAGATCAACTGAGCAAGGCACTCCAGAAATTATTTTTGTGTGGGTTATGTGCCCTCTCCTATTGTAGTTGAGTATTGAATGCTCTTGGCCCATTTATGATAGAGTTAACCTTCAGGCAGGCCGACCATAAGGATGGACCTCGTTCACCATGTATGAGTAGCTGTTCAGGGGCTGCACACCCAAGACAGAGGTTTTCCTGGAAGGGTCTGATGTTTGCCAAAGTCCCCGTTTAGCTGTGTCATTTGTGTGACTAGTTGTATCAAGTTCTGACTTATTTTGAAGTCCATCACTGGCAGTTTTTACTTTGGGTCCCCATATCCCAGGCTTCGGTGCAGGTAGATGTCAGATGTTGTGTGTAATAAGCCTTGTGCTACCTTTCTGGAGCTTCCATGCAATTCACTGTTTGTGGCTGTGTCTACTGGGCCTACGTGTGTGTAAAAGGGGCCATGCTTGCCCTAGCTGGTTAGGCTAAGTGAATAGAGTGTTGGCCTGCAGACTGAAGGGTCCTGGATTTGATTCCAGTCAAGGGCACATGCCCAAGTTGCAAGCTCAATCCCAGTAGAGGGCATGTGGGAGACAACCAATCAATGTTTATCTCTCATCATTGATGTTTCTTTCTCCCTCTTCCTTCCTCTCTGAAACCAATAAAAAACCTATTTTAAAAAAGAAGAAGAAGAAGCCAGGCTTTATACCAGGATTAGCTTCTAAAACTGAATGGGGGACAGATCAATGAAAGTTCTCTGTTGTAAGGGAAGCAAGCTACAGGTCCTTCTCTAGGCTCCATAAGGTCAGCATCCACCTATTAGCTCTTCCACCCCCACCACCTCCCCAAGATTGCCTGGACTTGTTCTAAAGTCTTATGAAGAAAGGCTGCAGAGTGGGCCCAAGCTGGTCATGCTCCACTGGCTGTTCCACACAACTCAAGCTTGGTAGGGTGGGGTGAACAGGTTGGGAGGACAGGGGGCAGTATAGTCAGGCACTCAACGTAGAGAATGTGGCCCATTATTCCAGAGCCATACCATTCAGTTTCTGTTAGAGTCTCTAGCTCTCCCTGAGGAGGAGCAAACCACAGGTTCAAGTGAGGTGAGCCAGCTGTTCCCACCGCAGGACCAAGCTCAGCAGGACTTGGGCGAACAGATCAAGAAAGTCTTTTTTTTTTTTTTGGGGGGGGGGGTAGGGGGGACCAAGCTGCATGCCTCCCCCTAGCTCTGCAGCTGTGCCATCAGAGATCTTGATTGATCTTTATTCCAAAGGTTTTAGCTCCGAGCTATGCTCCCTTTTCCCTGCAGAACCAAGCCCAGCAGGAGCAAGGTAGTTCTCTGTTGGGCATGGTGCTGGTCCTTGGGAGGGGAACAAGCTGCACGTCCTTCTCTGGCTCCACAGCCATGCCATCAGAGACCCCAGTGGAGTCACACTCCAGAGATCTCAGCTCCAACCTTGTTCCCTTCCTCTTGCAACACTGAGCCCAGCAGGATGGGGCCAGGGGAACTAGTAAAAAGAGATCAAGGTCATTTTTTGTTGAGGTTGGTGTCAGTCTGGCAAAGGGGAAGTGAGCTGCCTGCCTTCCCTTAGCGCCACAGCTACACCACTAGCGACCCTGACAAGGAAATCTTCCACTGGGATGGGGCCTGCTGAACCAGTGGGAGGGGAGAAAAATTAGCCTCCATTTCAAAACCACACCAATCCGACTGTCTGAGAGTGCTTATAGTCTGTACAGAAAAAGAGATGCCACAGGTCCCTTTGCGGGGCAGCCAACAATCATTCCTGCCAAACTCAATCTTGGAGGGTGGTATCACCTGGATTTTGGGAACATTGTTATTCCACTCCCCCCACTGGTGTTCTAAGAATAGCCTGCCCAGTGTTGTGAGATGGTGGATGAGGATGGTGAAGGATGTTGACTCAGAACTGGGATCTCAGTAGCCAGCCCTCCAGATCTGTCTCCAGAGCCACACTCTCCAGGTCTTTTCTTTAGGACTCTTATATGCCCTGAGTCATTTTCCCTCTACCGGAACCCCGGGTGAGTGGCCAAGAGCAAGTTCCTGTGCAGTGGCCCATTAGGAGAGAACCTAGTAATTCTGAAGGTGGGCATGTCAGAATGAGCGGAGGCGATGAGATGAAGGAAAGGATAGAGATGGGGATCTCATATGTGGTCTGGTGCCCACCACAGAAACAGCAGTGTGGCAGCCACAAACAGCCACCATGTGACAGCAGTAGTGGTGGTGGAGGAGTTTGACTGCAGCTCTCACATCGCAGCCTCATGGGTGATGCACACACAGCATTTTAACCAGCGCCATCATTAAACCCAGTGCCGGGGCAGAGACACAGCAGTGTGGCAGCCACAAACAGCCACCATTACTACTAAGAAGGCAAAGCCACAAAATCATGAACCCACCTGTCCTCACCTACTTGCCCACCCATTACAGCAAAACTAGTAGAGGCAAAACACAATAGAGGCAGCAGGCACTCCTTGGACAGCTGATAGACTTAGTCCCAAGCCTAGTCCCAAGGCAACCCAGACATAAAGGGGACAATCTCAAGGCATACAAGTTATTTTCCATTAATGAGGTAAGGTTGACACACTGAGATTGGAGAGTGCCATTAGTGCAGGTATGTGAAAATAAAAACTTGCACTATAGCAACATCTACTGGAAATCAAGAGAAAAACCTCCACCTATCAACTCTGAATTATTAAGATGTACTTAACAAAGTACTCTTTTTTGAAATTCACTACTTCAAGGAGAGAAACAATTCATCAATTAAAATAACTGAGATAACAAGATATCTCAGAAGAAAGTTAAAATTCTCCAGAAACCAAACTTAAAGGCATAAAAGAATCCAATTTAAATTACAGAAAATTCAAAATTGCAGTAGTCAATAAACTCAATGAACTCCAAGAAAACTCATAAAGGCAGTTCAATGAGCTCAGGATTAAAATCAACATAAGGAGTACTTTTCCAAAAATACTGAAATTATAAAAAAGAATAAGTGAGATGCATCTGGAGAACTCAATAAATGAGATAAGGACTGCATTAGAGAACATTGAAAAATAGAGCAGACCCAATAAAAGTGAGATTCAGTGAGTTCAAAGATACAAATCTAGAAATAACTCAGGTGGAAGAAGAGACAAAAATTAGAGGTTTTTTGTTTGTTTGTTTGTTTTTTAATGAAAGAACTATCTGACTCTGTTAGAAAGAGAAATATAAGAATAATAGGCATATCAGGAGAAGAAAGAGAAAGAGATCAGGAGGAGAAGAAACAGTGAACAACAACAATTAACAAAATGACAGTAAGCACATACTTATTAATAATTATCCTAAATATAAATAGACTAAATGTTTCAATCAAAAAACATAGGGTGTCAGAATGGGTTTTGTTTTTTTTAAATGGCCCATCAATATACTGCTTACAAGAAGAGACTTGCTTCAAATTGAAAGACACACACGGGCTGAACAAAAAAGGAAGAGGAAAGATATTGCATGCTAATATAATATCAGACAAAATAGACTTCAAAACAAAGAATTTTTAAAAGACAAAGTAGAGCATTACATAATTATAAATGGGTCTATCCGAGAAAAATAAGATATAACAATTGTAAATATCGACACAGCCAGCACAGGAGCACCCAAATATGTGAAGTAAATGTTAGTGGACATAAATGCAAAAATGAACAATAATGCCATAATAGTTGGGGACTTTAGTACTCCATTACTTCAATAAATAGGTAACTTAAACAAAAAAAAAATAATTTTTAAAAACAATGGCCTTATATTCCAAATTAGATGAATTTGACTTGATAAACATTTATAGAGCATCTCATCCAAAAACTGTAGGTTACATATTTCTCTTACATGCACATGGAACATTTCTCAAGATATATCACATTAATTGGCTTCAAAACAAGCCTCAATGAATTCAAGAAAATTGAAATTATATCAAGCATATTTTATGGCCATGAGGCATAAAACTGGAAATCAACTAAAAAAAAAAATATCTTGGAAAAATACAAATACAAGGAGATGAAACAAGCCCCTAAACAATCAACAGTTGTTTAGAAAACAAAACAAAAAAGAGAAATAAACAAAACCAAAATTAAGTACGTGAAAATAATAATAAAAGTCAGAGGGGAACTAAGTGAAATAGAAAATTAAAAGACAATTTTGGGTCCTGGCCTGTTTGGCTCAGTGGATAGAGCATCAGCCTATGGACTCAAGGGTCCCAGGTTCAATTCTGGACAGGGTCATGTTCCTTGGTTGTGGGCACTTACCCAGTGGGGAGTGTGCAGGAGGCAGCTGATCGATGTTTCTAACTCGCTATCCCTCTCCCTTCCTCTCTGTAAAAAAAAAATCAATAAAAAATATATTTTTTAAGACAATTTTGGTCAAGATGGCAGAGTAGGGACACACTTTACTGGAATTCCCCACTACTACTTCAAAATTACAACTAAACTACAGTAAACAAGATCAAAAGTGAAAGTAAAATTGAGAAAAAATAATAATTTCTATCCATGTGAAAGCAAAGGACTAAAATGTACCCTAAGTTCTTAGAAATCAATAAGCAAAGAAAGCCCTAACAGGTTTTTCTCAGTGGATAGAGCATCAGCCTGCAGACTCAAGGGTCCCAGGTTTGATTCCAGTCAAGGATATGTACCTTGGTTGCAGACACAAACCCAGTGGGAAGGGTGCAGGAGGCAGCTGATCAATGTTTCTCTCTCTCGTCGATATTTCTAACTCTCTATCCCTCTCCCTTCCTCTCTGTAAAAAAAAAAAAAAAAAAAAAAAAAAAAAAAAAAAAAAAAAAAAAAATCAATAAAATATTTTTTTTAATAAGCAAAGAAAAACAGTCTAATTTTTAAAATGGCCAAAGGACTTAAAGACAGTTTGGAGCTTTGCTATCCAATGTGATGGTAGTGATGAGTGTGTTTTATGTGCTGCTGAGTCAGCTCTTCTTTTGACTACTCTAGGAATGAATGATGACCACATTGCCCTGTCTTCAACAGCCCTGCTCAGCTCCTATAGACTCAGACTTGTGGCTTCTTTTATTGAGTCAACCCATCTCATATTTGATCTTCCTCTTTTTCTACTGCCTTCTATTTTTCCAACAGTACTGTCATTTCCAAAAAAAAGAAGAGAGAGAGAAAAAAGAATTGAACACTTATTTGAAAAAATAATGACTAAAAACTTCTCTAGCCTGAAGGAAATACACAGAAAGTGTAGAGAGTGCCAAAAAGATGAACCCAAAGAGATTCACACCAAGAAACATCATAATTAATGTGCCAAAGGTTACAAAAATATTAAAAGCAGCAAAAGAAAAGCAGTTTGTTCCTACAAGAGAGCTACCACAAAACTGTCAGCTGATTTCTCAACAGGAACTTTGCAAGGCAGAAGGAATTGGCAGAAAAAATTCAAAGTAATAAAAAGCAGGAACCTACAACTAATATTCTCTATCTAGAAAAGTTATCTTTTAGAATCCTAGTATACATAAAGAGCTTCCCAGACAAGAAAAAGCTAAATGAGTTAATTACCACCAAACCAGGATTACAAGAAACATTAAAAAGTCTTTTTGAAGAAGGAGGAGAAGGAGGAAGAGGAGAATGAGGATGAGGATGAGGATGAGGAGGAGGAGGAGGAGGAGGAGGAGGAGGAAGAAGAGTAGGAAGAGGAGAAATGGTCAATAAATACATATCTATTAACAATTACTATGCTTTGAATAAAAAACATACAATGACTGAACTGATAACAAAACAAGACCTTCACATATGCTGTCTACAAGAGACTCACTTTAGATCAAAAGATACACAAGGATATGAAAGTAATGGGATGCAAAAAGACATTTCATGAAAATCAAATAAAAGAAGGTTGGAGTAGCAAGTTATACCAGACAAAAGAGACTTTAAAACAAAATCTATAATAATAAACAACAAAGGGCCCAGAAACACAACCATTAATTCAAAAAAACATATGCATTCATATGTTCACTGCAGCATTATTTACAACTAGAGACCCGGTGCACAAAATTCGTGCACAGAAAGGTGTGTCCCTCAGCCCAGCCTGCACCCTCTTCAATCTGGGACCCCTCAAGGGATGTCCAATTGCCCATTTAGGCCCAAACCAGGTAGGATCCGGCCTAAATGAGCAGTCGGACATTATTCTCACCATCCAGGACTGCTGGCTCCCAACTGCTTGCCTGCTTGCCTTCCTGATTGCCCCTAACCACTCCCCTGCCAGCCTGATTGATGCCTAACTGCTCCCCTGCCAGTCTGATTGCCCCTAACTTCCCTCCCCTACAGGATTGATTGCCTCCAACTGCCCTCCCTTGCAGGCCTGGTGCCTCCCAACTGCCCTCCCCTGATGGCCATCTTGTGGTGGCCATCTAGTGTCCAGATGGGGGCAGCCATCTTTGACCACATGGGGGAAGCTATCTTGTGTGTTGGAGTGATGGTCAATTTGCATATTACTCTTTTATTAGATAGGATATCGTAGATATGGAAGCAATAGGTGACTGGATAAAGGAAAAGTGGTACATATATAAAATGGAATATGACTCAACCATAAAAAGAGTGAATCTGCAACAACATGGATGGACCTAAAGGGTACTGTGCTAAATGAAATAAGTGAGATAGAGAAAGACAAATACCATATTTTCTCACTTATATGTGAAATCTAAAGAACAAAATAAGCAAGCAGATCAGAAAGAGATTCGTGGATAAAGAGAACATTTTGATGGCTGCCAGATGGGTTGGGGGTTGAGATAAAAATGTGAAAGGATTAAGAAGTACACATTGGTAGTTACAGTATAATCATGAGTATGTAAAATATAGCATAAAAATTAGTAATGTTGGAAAAACTACGGTGTGAGATAGGTACTAGATTTATTGGGGTGACCATTTGAGCTGTTATACAAATATTTACTCCCTTGGTTGTACACCTAAAAATCATATAATCTTATACATCAATAATTATAAAATTAAAAAAATATTTTTTAATATCTTTTATATACAAATCAACCACTGGGTCTCCCAGGACACCTTCTATATAAGACCATTTTATCAAAACTACAAGATGTAAGTCATAGGAAAAAAAAACACAGGGAGTCAGCCAAAATTACAAGACAAAGAAATATTACAAGACAAAAAATGAAAGAACAAGGTGGGGTGGGGGGAAAATGGAGACAAGCGGGGGATTAAAAATGGTGGCAGAGTAAGTGGAAGCTCACAGATACGTTCCCAGGACCAAACTGGAATTACAACTAAAATATAGAAGAATCACCCTGAAAAATCAACTGAGGACTAGCTGGAAAGAACCCAATAACCAAGAATGGAAAGCAGAGACCACATAGAGACTGGTAGGAAGAGTGGAAACGTAAAAGGAGAACAGAAGTTACGAAGGAAAAAAATAAGATCCTGAATAGCTGCAGCAATCTTGAGAAAAAAGAACAAAGTAAGAGGAATCACAATACTGGCTATCAAACCATACTATTATACAAAGCCATTATAACCAAAACAGCCTGATAATGGCACAAGAACAGGCATGTAGACCAATGGATCAGAACAGAGGCCCCAGAAATTGACCCACACCATTACAGTCAATTAATATTTGACAAAGGAGGCAAAAACATATAATGGAGTAAAAACAGTCTCTTCAACAAATAGTGCTAGGAAAACTGGATGGACAGACACATGGAGAAAAAAAAAAAATGAAACTAGACCACCAACTTACACCATGTACAAGAATAAGCTCAAGGTGGATAAAATACTTAAATGGCCGAAACCGGTTTGGCTCAGTGGATAGAGCGTCAGCCTGTGAACTGAAAGGTCCCAGGTTCACTTCTGGCCAAGGGCATGTACATTGGTTGCGGGCACATCCCCAGTAGGGGGTGTGCAAGAGGCAGCTGATTGATGTCTCTCTCTCATTGATGTTTCTAACTCTCTATCCCTCTCTCTTTCTCTCTGTAAAAAATCAATAAAATTTTTTAAAAGACTTAAATGTAAGGCATGAAACCATAAAAATCTTAGAAGAAAACATAGGCAGTAATATCTCAGATATCTTATGCAGTAATATGTTTACAGATAAGCCTCCTAGGGCAAAGGAAACTAAGGAGAAAATAAACAAATGAAACTACATCAAAATAAAACACTTCTGCACAGCAAAAGAAACCATCAACAAATTGAAAACGGAGCCCATTGCATGGGAGAACATATTTTGTAATGATATATCTGATAAGGGGTTAATATCCAAAATATATAAATTACTCAAAAAGAACACAAACAATCCAATTTAAAAATGAGCAGAAGACAACCTAGCCAGTTTGGCTCAGTGGATAAAGTGTCAGCCTGCAAACCTAATGGTCCCAGGTTCAATTCCAGTCAAGGGCACATACCTTGGTTGCAAGTTCCTCCCAGTCCTTGGCCCTGGTGGGGACACATGCAGGAGGCAACCAATCGATGTGTTTCTCTCACATCAACATTTCTCTCTATCTTTGCCTCTCTCTTCCATTCTTTCTAAAAACTAATGGAAAAAATATCTTCAGGTAAGGGTTGAAAAAAAAATGGGCAGAAGACCTGAATAGATATTTCTCCAAAGAGGACATACAAATGACCAAGACACACATGAAAAACTACCTAAAGTCACTAATAATTAGAGAAATGAACATTAAAACCACAATGAGATATCAGCTCATGTCTGTCAAAATGGCTATCATAAAAATATTAATAAACAAGTGCTGGTGAGGATGAGGAGAAAAGGGAACACTAGTTCATTGCTGGTGGGAATTCAGACTGGTACAGCCACTATGGAAAACAGTATGGAGTTTCCTCAAAAAAATAAGTATGGAACTTCCGTTTGACCCAGCAATCCCACTTCTGGGAATGTATCCTAAGAAACCCAAAACAGCAATCAGAAAGAATGTATGCACCCCAGTTTTCATAGCAGGATAATTTACAATAGCTAAGACTTGGAAGTAGCCCAAGTGCCCATCAGTAGATGAGTGGATAAAAAAGCTGTGAGACATTTACACAATGGAATAGTATGCAGCTGCAAAAAAAGAGATCTCTCTTACCTTTTGGGACAGAATGGATGGACCTGGTAAATATTATGTTAAGTGAAATAAGCCAAATTGAGAAAGATAAATATTTTTTACATGATCTCACTTATTTTTGTGAAATCTAATGAACAAAATGAAATTTACCAACAAAATAAGATCCAAAGGATGGAGGCATGGAACAGACTGGCTTACCTCAATGTGGGGTTGGGGATACAAGAAGAGAGAAGCCAAAGAACTTATATACTTACATGCACAGCCTATGGACACAGGTAATAGGGTAGTGAAGACCTGGATGGGGGTAGGTGGAGAAATGGGAGATGTCGGTAATACTATCAACAATAAAAAATATATTTTTAAAGGGGAAAAAAAATAGAGATAAGCAACCTATGAGAAACAGAATTCATAACACTGGTTATAAGGATGCTCAACAAACTTAGCAGAAGAATCAATTAGCTGAGTCAGAACTTCAACAAACTAATGGGGGAAAAATAGAGTAAAAAAAATGAAGAATGAACTAAAGAGGATCAATAGCAGATTAGATGAAGCAGAAGATCAAATTCATAATCTGAACACAAGTTAGGAGAAAATACCTATTAAAAAAATTAATCAAGATTGTTACAAAATTAAGAATACCAATATTTGCATCATAAAGGTACCAAAAGGAGAGAAGAAAGAAAAAGTGATTAAAAACCTCTTTGAAGAAATAATGGCTGAAAACTTCTCTAACCTGATGAAGGAAATGCACATACAAGTCCAATAATTTCAGAGAGTCTCAAACAAGTTGAACCAAAAAGGCCCATACCAAAACATATCATAATTTAAATATCGAAAAAGAGAGGACCTTAAAAGTAGCAAGAGCCTGACTGGCATGGCCGAGTGGTTGAGCACATGGAGGTCACAGTTCTATTCCCAGTCTGGGCACATGCTGGATCCTCAATGGGGGGCCTGCAGGAGGCAGTC
Organism: Pipistrellus kuhlii; assembly: GCF_014108245.1. Lineage (NCBI taxonomy): Eukaryota > Metazoa > Chordata > Mammalia > Chiroptera > Vespertilionidae > Pipistrellus > Pipistrellus kuhlii. The sequence continues at coordinate 77,017 of NW_023425535.1, read as the reverse complement.
AACTGATGATTCTCTCCCATCACTGATGTTTCCGCTCTTCCTAATTTATTTTTTAAAAAGACAGTCCCTGACTGGTGTGGCTCAATTGGTTGAGAGTCATCACTATGTCATACACCTGAAATTATTATAATATTGTATGTCAACCGTAATTTTAAAATAATTTCTTAATTTCAAAATAAAAAAGTAAAAGAAATTAACCATTAAGCTGTTAAAAGCCATGGGGAAACTTTAAATGTATATTACTAAGTGGAAAAAAAATAGCTAAACTGAAAAGTCTGAATACTATATGACTCCAACTATAAAACATTCTGAAAAAGGCAAAACTACGGAGATGGTAAAACATCAGTGGTTGCCAGCAGTTGGGGAGAAAAGGGATGAATAGGCAGAGCACAGAGGATGTTTGCAGTAGCAAAACACTGTGTCTGTGACACTATCATAGTGAATTCTCATCAGTATACATTTGTCCCAACCCATGGAATACACAGCAATGAAAGGAACCCTATGGTCAGTGTGGCCTTTTAGTGACTATGGTATGTCAGTGTAGGTTCATCAGTTTTAACAAATGCACCACTCTTGTGGGGTATGCTGATCATGGGGGAAGCCATGCATGCTTGAGGAGCAGGTGACATATGAGAAGTCTCTAAAACTCCTCAATTCTGCTGTGAACCTAAAACTGCTCTAAAAAAAATAAAATTCATATTTTTTAAAAGAAAAAGTAAGGTGGCACTGAAACCGGTTTGACTCAGTGGATAGAGCATCAGCCTGCGAACTGAAAGGTCCCAGGTTCGATTCCGGTCAAGGGCATGTACCTTGGTTGCGGCATATCCCCAGTAGGGGGTGTGCAAGAGGCAGCTGATCGATGATTCTCTCTCAACCATGATTCTAGCTCTCTATCCCTCTCTCTTCCTCTCTGTAAAAAAATCAATAAAATATATTTTTTAAGTATTTTAAAAAAGAAAGAAAGAAAGAAAGAAAGAAAGAAAGAAAGAAAGAAAGAAGAAATAAGGTGGCAGTTGGAGAAGTTGGGTGATGTGCCCAAAGTCACATGCCAGCTGGAAACCGGAGTCTAGTCCCAGAGCTTTCTAATGAGTCTACAAGACCAATGTGGCCCTAATGAGCTTCACTGTGAGTGTTGGCCTTGCATGGCCACCGATGGTTTCTCTTTCCCAGTCTCTGGGCTGATTCTGTGAGAAAGCAAGGCCATCTCTCAGCGGGCAGCCCGAAGAGTGCCCATCTGATGGGGGAAGAGATCCACACACAGAATGGACTGGCATTGCAGTCTGCCTCCTTTCTCTCTGCTGAGAAGACAAAGCTTGGACACATTTGGGACACTTAAAAGGAGATTCTAATGAACAAGAAACAGACATTGAAACACCATAAATGAGGTGGCTTATCTATGCTAAGGAATTGAATTAGGAAGATTAAGATCCAGGCCAGAGCTGCCAGGCTTGCCTGCCAGGGAAACCCCTCAGGGGTCCCGTCAGGCGCGTGGGAGCAGGTGGGCCAGTGATCCCGGCTGCAGAGCGAGTGAGGTCAGACTCTGAAAACTGTAGCTGCCTACACAATGGAGTCAGCAGGCTTTAGTCACTGCACAAGTAATCTCTTAGTAATCGGGATAATTTTATCCATCGCCTCTTAAGGTAAGACATGAATGTTTCGCTGTGCCCCCAGAGGAAATTCTTCCCAAACACCCAGTGCTTGCTGGGGAAACTATGTTATTAGGTATTCTGGGTGAATATAATACTGATTTCATGCAACTATAGCTGAAGTCATCAACAAGTACAATGGTCATTGTACACCAAGAATCAGGGCCATACTTTATCTCTAGGTAAAAACTATTTTTAATGTATTTCATAAATCATTGGCAAGGCCAACCACACTAAACATTCCAGAACACACAGGGGATATCTCTGTGGGCGTGCGCAGACCTCCCCGGCTACGGAGATGCATTGTTCTGACACTTCCTGCAGCAGGCACAGAGCCGTCCCCTTCGCCTGCAAGTCTGCAGGGCCCTCAGCAGAGCCTGCTGGTGGAGGCAGGTTCACTACACCAATCCCACAGGTGCGGATGGCACCGTGGTGCACACCGCCAGTCAATGCTGGGCCCCTCTGTCCTCTCACCCCCTGCAGGCCTGCTGTCTTCATGCAGCAAATGGGGACTGAATCAGCCCAGGGGCTGTGGTGAACATTAAGCATCTGCGCTCAGCAGGGGGCAGGAACAGGCTCACCCCCCAATCACCAAGCCCAGTGCATTCAGTCCTTAGTTCAGCCCTGATGCCTGACATAGTTCATGAATAAATGAATGCACGCATGAACAGCAAAACACAAATGAGTGAAGAGCCCCCCGTTTTAAGGTGAAGATATTAAGAGCCAGGAAGACTGTATCATGCAGCCCCCTTGAGACAGAGGCAGCCAAGGAGATATAAAAGGAGGCTGTGAGTGGAAGTTCCAGGAAAGCAGGTTAGGAAGGAGACTGGCAATTGGCATGAGACTTTCTTGTTCTCCTGTCCTTCCTCTCTCCTGGTGTGAGGATAGAGATGTGACGGCTGGAGTGCCAGCCGCCATTATGAACTCTGAGTTGACCTTGTGGATGAAGTTGTAGGCTAACAGTGGCAAAATCTAGATAGAAGATGTCTGTGTCTCCGATACCTGTGGGGCCACCCTGTTGTCCCTGGGTGCCCACGCACACACACACACACACATGCACGCAATACACACATCTCACTTTTATGTGGCAAGAAGGAAACACCTTCCTATATGACACCAGGTATTATTACGTTTGATCCTTGTTCCTGGAAGCCAAATGCATTTTAACCTGAACACTTTTGGTGCTATGACCATCTCTTGATTTTGCTCCCCCCAAATTGTCTGCCCTTTCTCAGTCTCCTCTTCCAGGCCCTGGTCCTTCCCTCTCTGAACACCCTCTTCAAACCCCACACCTTAAAATGCCTTCTACAATAATACCCAAGTGATGTCAGTAGCTCAGGCCTCTCCCCAAACTGCAGACTCACATCCAGTTTCCCAGTTGGCATCTCCAAATTAGTGTGTCCAAAGGAGAGCCTCAATATTTCTCCCTCACAAACCTGCTTCTTTCCCCACTCCCTCCCACCCCCACACCCCCATCTCAGAACGTGGCCCCAGTGCTTGCTCGGGCCAAAAAGCTAAAAACCTTCCTGGATGGATAGCTTTCTCTCCCTCAAGCCACCAGCAAGGTCTGGTTATTCCAAAGCACAAAGCCCCTCAGCCCATATCTTCCTACCCCGTCCACCATTACCGCTGCTCCCCACCCTGGGCTCCTGCATTCGTGCAGCCCTTGCAGCCTGCCCTGCATATGAGGGCAGAGGGCCACCTCTGCTCAGACCTTCCGTGGTGTCCTGTGGCACTGGGGGCAGGGCCAGCGGCTGTTCCACACAGCCGGGGTTCCTGCAGCCTACAGGGGCACGGGGGTTCCAGTGGCTGCCTCACACGGCTTCTGCCAGGATTTCCGGGGCCCCATCCATGTACATGCCACAGAGGCGGGGCCTGGCAGCCGCAGCACACAACCCAAAGGCGGGGCATCAGGGCAGCACTCTGGGACTCGGGGCGGTCCCATGGTGCTGGCGAGGAGCTTTCTTTGTCCAGAAGGTCTTTCTGAAGGACATCCAGTCTAATTATCATATTACCCTTTTATTATATAAGTAAGGTTTAGCATATCTTTAGAGCCCTTGCATATAAAAATGTTTTTGTTGTCTTGAACATAAAAGTCAAATTGGGAGTAATAAACACCCTCTCTGTGAAAACTTAGAATTGCCCCAGTGCCTTACCGCCGTGAAAGAATAATGTAACATTAGCCTGCCTGGTGTTTTTCTCCTTTCCGAGTGGCATGTACTCGCAGATTGAATGCTTTTTTATGGATTTTTAAATCACTGGTTAAAGCACTAGGATATATTTACATTTGTTCATTATTGAAATAAGTTTTTTTCCCAGCTCAGAGTTCAAAATTACATTTTTTATTATTGCATTTTTCCACTTTTCTTTCTTCCTCACAATACCCGTATTATTCAAAGACTGAGTCTCCTTTTAGCAGGCTCTGAAACCATTCTATTACTTCTTCTTATTTTCATCCTTTGTCCTTTTTCAAGGAATGTGAGGAGAGCCCTCCACGTTGCAGCATTTTTCTGCTGTTTCCAGTCTCTCCTCATCGCCCCTGACGGACGAGAACTCAGCTTTGCATGGATGTTGCTCTGAAGTTTCCTGATAGCAGTGTTGTCCTTTTTTAATATTATTTCATTGGTTTCCGAGAGGAAGGGAGAGGGAGAGAGAATCCTTGATTGGTTGCCTCCTGCTCGGCCCTTTCTGGGCATGTGCCCTTGCCCAGAATCGAATCCAGGACCCTTCAGTCCACAGACGACACTCTATCCACTGAGCCAAACCAGCTAGGGCAGCAGTGTTGTCCTTTTCATATGAGCTCACATCCCTGCCCATATTTTTCATCATCCTGATCCTAAGAATCTCACATGTTTTCAAGCTCATTAAGAACATGAAATGTTGATCTTTAAATTATTTCTTATTTCCTGCTAAAAACAGCTTTTTCTAAAGTTGCTTCTTCAAATATGTTCAGTGTGTTCAATTCAGGACTTTTTCACTGGTGGTCTGGTGCTTTGGCTTTTCCACTTATTCATCCGCTGCGAATATCTTGTTCACAGAAAAATGCCCCCTGGAGTGCTAACGCCAGAGAGCAGAGCCAGTCCTTGCCCCGGTCCCCCTCTCACCACTTATGTGGTGCCATTGCTGGGCTGAGGACGGCCATGTCCTCTGACACACCTAAGTAGAGGGAGGGGTTAGTCTTCATCCACCAGGCACGGTGCCCTCCCTGCCCCCTGCCAGGAGTCATTGTGACACTGACCCCTTCACCTCTCCCAGATGGCAATGGGCAGGGAGAGGATGCTGTTCATTACTCTGCTGGGGGGGGGGGGAAGCACCTACCTCTGTTCAACAGAGCAGCTAACAATGAGAATGTCATCCATTGTGCTGCTAACTCTGTCTCATTGTTGCGGAAGATAATGGAAATCCCTCCCATGGCCAACAATTGTTGCCATGTTCCTGAGAGATGTTTGTGTGGTTTTTGCTCACTTCATGTGTATTTTAAGGTCCGTTGGTAGAGAGATGACTCAGAGCTAAAAAGCCCCAGGTCACGGCCAGCCTCATTCTCTTTGACTCTCCCTAACACGGAGCCCCGACTGGGGAGCAGTGGATGCTCAGCGAGAAAGTACAAACAGTCCCGAGTTTGGGCTGAAATGTTTGGGCCAGACGCTGATCTGGACCAGGCTGAGCTTTCAGGCAGGGACTGGAACGCAATGGGTCCCCAGGGAGGAGAAGTGATCAGACGCCAGCTGAAGGCACAGGCCAGTGCACAGGAGGCAGAGGGGCTGCAGCCTGTTAGGAGTCGCTGAAAAAGTGCAGCCTGGAGCAGCCGCTGGGGGCCATGGGGAACGCTGAGCTCGGGCCTCCTGCAGGGCGTGCAGGTGCTGCTGAGTGTGTCTGTGCCAATGAGCTGCCAGGTGGGCCTCAGGCTGTGGAACCTGAGACTCTGTGGCCAAGCCCAGGGCCCTGCTGCCATGTCTGTGCTTAAGGCTGCACCAGTGGGAGGTCCATCTCCACAGTCCACTCAGGGACTGCGAGTCTTGCTTCCACCTGTGAAGGAAAAGAGCCACATGCTAACCTGACAAGCTCAGGGGAGGCTTGCATGGCAGTCTTGCAAACTCAGAGACCTAAAATAACCACAAAAGATGGCTTGAAAATTAAATATCTAACTACAAACAGGTTATAGTGGGTAGTCATGTCCTAGACCGATATTTCACCTGACAAAGATCAACTTAGATCTTCTTTCCTGAGCCCATTTGCCTTCCTACCTCTAAGATAACATATCTGTGAGATGTCTGGGTAACTTGTAACTTCCTTTTTTTCTGGAGCCCCTGGGGCACAACCAAATGTGGTGGGCGCCAGGACAGATGCCTCAAATTCCTTTATTATCATGTTAATTGTTCCTGCACCCACCTGAGTACACGTCCATCATTTTACTTTTTATCCAATCCCAGGGGTTTCCCACCACTTTGCTTTCTCCCGCCTCCTTACTCCATCACCAATGAATTTCATATAACCCATCTATGTCCCTCCTTTGATTGCAATGTGTAAATAGAAATGTAACTCACCATTCTTCGGAGCATTATCTCAATCCATTGAGGTTCTGCTTCCCCGCATATGTTGACAGTTTGGCTCAAATAAACTCACAAAAATTCCTTACAGGTTTCAATGGTTTTTTTGTTGTTAACACACCCGAGGCTGCTCCTGGCTCTCCCTAAGACTGCTCCTTCTAACACAGCAAGATGGGTACCAGGACCTCTAAGACACCCTTCTCTGGGCCCTGTCCACACAAGATGTGGCAGCTAGACGCCCAGGTCAGCCTCTGGGTAGTTACTGAGCAAGGGGAGAGGGGTGGGAGCCAGGGCTGGGCCTGGAGCAGCGGGCAGGGAGAGGATGCGCACTGAGCCTTGCCCATGGGCAACTGGCCCAGAGAAGGACTAGTACCAGGTTTCCCACTCCCCTTGCCCAGGGTGGTGGGGAAAACAAGAAAAGAGAGCTGAGGAAGAGTGGGAAAGCGAGAATGCCATCAAAGCACTCGGGGACGTCCGCCACACCCAGCACTGCCACAGGGGGTCACCCTGTCCTCCTGCTGCCTCACCTGGAGAACGAGGCCTTGGCAGGAAGTCAGCCCACCGATCTGCTCCTAGAGAGCATGAGAGAGTCTGCCGCCTGCCAGGCCACCAGCTCTGCAGGGCCCGGCCCGGGAGGGACCGTGTCAGAGCGTTCCCAGACTGCCCGCTCACTCTTTTTTTTTTAATAAATTTTTATTGTTCATATTATTACAATGTTCCTCCCCCCCCCCCCCACCCACCATTGCTCTCCTCCACCAGGTTCCCACCCCACCCTCTGCCCTTTCCCCACTCCCCATTGTCCTCATCCATAGGTGCACAGTTTATGTTCAGTCTCTTCCCATATCCTCCTCTCCCCTTTTCCCCAAGAATCGTCAGTTCACTCCCCTTCCATACCTCTGATTCTATTATATTCAACAGTTAATATTGCTCATCAGATTTTTTTTTTAATTTCCTTGGTTTTTAGATTCACTTGTTGATAGTTACATATTTGTTGTTCATAATTTTTATCTTTATTTACTTTCTCTTCTGAAAGAACCCCCTTCAGCAATTCATATAATTCTGGTTTGATGTTGGTGAACTCCTTTAGCTTTTTTTATTAGTGAAGCTCTTTATCTGACCTTCGATTCTGAGTGATAGCTTTGCTGGATAGATTATCTCTGGCTGTAGGTTCTTACTATTCATCACCTTGAATATTTCTTGCCATTCCGTCTGACCTGCATGGTTTCTGTTGAGAAATCAGCTGACAATTATATAGGTGCTCCTTTATAGGTAACTACCTGCTTTGCTCTTGCTGCTTTTAATATTCTCTCTTTGTCTTTTGCTCTTGAAATTTTAATTATGATTTGTCTTGGTGTGGTCCTCTTTGGATTCCTTTTGTTTGGAATTCTGTGCGCTTCCTGGACTGGCAAGTCTAATTCTTTCACCAGGTGGGGGAAGTTTTCTGTCACTATTTCTTTCAGTATGTTTTTGATATCTTGCTCTCTCTCATCTTCTGGGACCCCATAATTCTGATGTTGGTTCACTTGAAGTTGTCCCAGAGGTTTCTTACATTATCTTCAATTTTCTGGATTCTCTTGCCTTCTAGCTTCTGCGGAGGAGTGTCTTCTGGCTCTTTATGTTCCAAATCTTTGACTTGATTCTTGCGATCTTCCATTCTGTTTTTAGGACTCTGTATAATATTTTTTATTTCAGAGAATGTATTCTTTATTTCTTGTAGATCCCTTCTCATTTCTTGTTGATCCCTTATCATTTCTTGTTGATTCCTTATTAATTCTAGTTGATCTCTTTTCATATCCTCATGGGTCTTAATCGATCTTTTCTAGGAAATTCTTGAAAAACCTTATAAGCGTAGATTTGAACTCTAGATCCAGTCACTTTTTGTCCTCCATTTCTTTCGTTTGTGACATATTTCGTTGTTGCATTTTGCAGCTACAAATGGGGCGGAGTTTCAGGGTGGAGCCTACAGCCTTGGCTTCCATCAGCCCCGCCCTATGTGACTCCTGGGCCTCAGGGTCCTTCAGTACTCGCTGCAAGTGCCTCTGAGAGAAAGGTGCCCTCAATTTTCGCCTGCTACCAAACAGTCTAGGCTCTCCCCCAATGAGCCCGGAACTGGGGTTCAGTTCAGTTCAGTTGGAAGTGGAGTTGGAGGTGGCGTTCAGAACAGTCTGGAGCCCCTGTCTCCTTCCTGCCAGGGCAATCCCGTGGCACAGCTAACCGTCCCTTCTCTGTGCACAATGTGTGCGCCTCTGGGACCTCCTTTCGCTGCTCCCCCAGGGTTCCGCCTTACAGCCCAACTCCCTCTGTTTGAGCCTGGGTCCCGGGTTCTGGCCTAGAACTGGGGTTCAGAGCAGTGGGAACTGGAGCCCAACACAGTCAGAGCTTTTATCTCCTTCCTGTTAGGGAACGCCAGCCAGCACTCAGTCTCCCTCCTCTCCGGCTCTGTCCTCTCCGCGCGCACCGCGTGTCTCCGTACCTTAGGCTTTTACAGCTCCTCCACTCTTCCTTCTGGTTTTCTCCTTGCTTCTCGTTGTAGAATTTCCAGTCAGTCGACTTTCCTGTAGTTCTGAGTAATGTCCATTTTATATTTTAGTTGTATTTTATTGAAATTGTTGTGTGTGGCTGCGGCTAGGTGTTTACCTATGCAGCCATCTTGGATTCTCCGATCCCGCTCACTCTTTAGCTGTCAGGACGGAGGGTGCTGCCTCCAGAGAAGAACAAATCTCCCTTGGGCATTTCCCTCTACAACTGGTTACTCTACTGCACACGCTGCCATGGGCTTTCAGGAAGTTACATGCACCTGAAGCAACGAGAGACTTCTGGGAGTTCTGATAATCAGCGGCTCCCCGTGGCCTCTCAAGAAGATGCTGGAAGGTGACAATAAGGGCGGTGACGAGGGAAGGGTCGATTGGACTGTAGATACACATGGAGCCTCTGTTCTTCTCATTGCTCCTCTCACGCGGACAACATCATCTGCATTAGACAAACACTGAAACTCCCCGCACTAAGATGCTTTAGGAGTCCGAGACACACTTAAGCCCACTGTAAAGGAAGAAAACACTTTTCATCTTTCTTTGAAACACCATGGACTTGTCCCACTTGGCAAAAGTATGTCTGTGATAGAAATAAACAGGGGAGCTGAAACCGGTTTGGCTCAATGGATAGAGCGTCGGCTTGGGGACTGAAAGGTCCCGGGTTCGATTCCGGTCAAGGGCATGTACCTTGGTTGCGGGCATATCCCCAGTAGGGGGTATGCAAGAGGCAGCTGATTGATGACTCTCTCTCATCGATGTTTCTAACTCTCTATCTCCCTTCCTCTCTGTACAAAATCAATAAAATATATTTTTTTAAAAAGAAAGAAAGAAAGAAAGAAAGAAAGAAAGAAAGAAAGAAAGAAAGAAAGAAACAGGGGAGAGAAGCATAAAAAATGAACTAAATGTCCCTGAAAATGATAACAAAAATGCCCATTCTAATGTTAAATCCCTGAACTGAGCAGACACCTGGGCCCAACCCCAGGCTTGATAATCACAGCAATGTTTCAGCGCTGTGTTCATGGTCTTCTCCCTAGTGCCCTCTAAGGGTTGCATAACATGGTGTGTTACTTTTCCCATGAGCACAAACTTCAGCCTTCATCCTGCCTGCTCAAGATATTTCAATGACAATGTCCCAAGCCCTGCTTCTTGCCCTCCCATCCTCTGGATGTGGCTCAGCCCATTTTCCTCATCCACCTCCTACCTGTCCAAGTCACCTCTGGTGTGCCCCTCACCACACTGCTCCACCATTGGCCACCCTGTCCTCTCCCGGGGTTTCTGACACACCACTCAGCATCAAGGGCAGCTCACATTTCATCTTCTCTACAGAGCTGTGCTGGGCCTCAACCGGAAGGAAACTCCTCCAAACTCTGGCTTCCTGGCACATTCCATACTTTCCCTCCTGGCCATCCGTGCACATGAGGCCCCTCCTGAGGAGACTGGGTCCCCTAAGGGCAGTGCAGACCCTGGGCACCTGCGCTGCTCCTGGCATCCTGACACACAGCAGCTTTAGGGTGACTGAGGCATGAGCGATGTGCTAGCTCTCCAACAAACAGTGTGATTCGGTCTCATCCATTTTTCATGGCATAAGGAACACGCTTTAACGTTTGTGTGGTGAGATATGAAAAAAGGAAAGAAGAGGAAGGGATGGGTGGGAAGAGATGCACTGGGGAAAGATATATATTGAGTGGTGGCTCCTGAAATCCTGAAAATATTGGGTGAAGTTTCCTGAAAGGATTGACAATAAGCATTCTCTTCAGAGTAGCATATTCTACAAAAATAGTTTGAAAACAAACCACCTGTGAGCTTCTGTGTAGTTAGACAGAACAATGTGTCGCTCAAAATTCCTACTTGTTCAAAAAAAACTTACTGAGCCCACGGAGGGTCAGACTGAGTGTCTGCGGGGGAGGGTTCCGAGGGGGGAGGGGGCAGTCCTGCGTGGACACAGTGCTGGCTGCGCAGGGATGGCTGAGAGAGGCGGAGGGAGGGGAGCGAACAGGATGGAGCAAAGTTGGGGCGCAGGTGTCGGGCCAATGGCTCACACCCTCGGTACAAGAGCAAAGAAATCATGAGGTGCTTTCTCTATTGGACCTGCAGGCACCAGTGCCACAGGGCTTCCCTGCCCACGGCCGTAGCTGAGCGGAGAGCTGTGGCAGACACATGTGGAGGGGCCTCTGTGGTGGTCGGAGGAGTTGGGGTTTGGGCTGCTTACATCAACATATCAACATTCTCAAAGGGCGGTGGGGGTCTCAGCTTTCATTTATTCACACACACACACACACACACACACACACACACACACATGCACATGCACGCATGCTTAGCACACATCTCAGACCAAGCAGGTCCTCCATTTGTTTATGTGGCTCAAACTGAGCTGAGTTGCAATGACATGTGGCATTTTGGAGCAGGGTGCTGCCATCACCAGTGCAGGGTCAGCCTTCTCAGCAGGCTCGGGTCCTTGGCACTCCCCTACGCAGCCCTCGGCAGCCTGGGCTGCAGCACGCGCACGCCAAGAGGGCTAGGCCTGGGAGCAGGGACCTCCTGAGGCCATCTGGGGGATGATTTAAAAGGAGTGGGAAGGATGACAAGTTAAATAATGTAGAAAATTGAGTCTTGTTTACTTTAAAGATGGAGCGGACAGCTTGCCAATAAAACACAGCTCTTCGTTTCCCTCCAGAATTCTGTATTAAAAATAATCTGCGATGAACTCCTGGCACCTCTCTCACAAGGCCTTCCAAAAGCTTTAAAAATATGAATAATAAAGTATGCTCATAAAGAGCAGAATGCATTCCAGCAAGACAGCTGGGCCAAACTGCTTCTGCTCGGCTGGGGTGGAGAGCAGAAAGGCCCCGGGGAGCAGCTTCACAAATCAAGCACAGCAGGGACAAAATTAGTAAATGCGAGCAAAGGGATGTTGTTTCTTCAGTTACTTGCATACACTCTTGTGGGGAAGCACAGGACTTGGTTGGGAAATCTGTAAGGAGAATTCTCTGAAAGGCCGGGACCTCTAGGGGGACCTTGTCGAAGGCAGCAGCCCCTGCCTTGACTTTTCCAAATAAGTCCAAGCCCCCTGTTTACTGGAATCTCTAGGTTTAGACTTCAAAACCTCCTTGCTTAAAGAACACTCCAGATGCATGTGTCTTCTCAAGGTTGCTCACCCTGCTGATAGTGTCCAATAGTTAATTTTAGTTCAAGCTGTTGTTACAATAAAGGCCTAAGAAGGCAGGCGAACAGGGCTGTTTGGTCCCTATAGCCAAGCAGCCCCTTAGCCTCTCTTTCATAGAAACGTGTGTCAGAGTAATCCGTTCATCCATTGCTCAGGGTCCTGGCACACGCACAACACAGCCTAAACAGAAACCTAATTCAGCTCACGCAGTTACTCATACATACACACAAGCCACACACACACACACACACACACACACACACACACACAAACACACACACAAATGCAGACCCACAAAAACACACGCAGACACTTGTGTACTATCACATGCCAACACATGAGACACACAAAATGCACATTTTTGCACACATGGACACACCACAAAAACAATGTATACCCATGCATTGGGAAGCAAGGATGCCTGTGCTTTGCCATTGATTTCAGTGGTCATCTCAGGTGCTATGGCCTTGAAGACACTGTGAGAGACATAGGGTAGGAAGGAGGGTCAGAGTCTCAGCAAAATTTCATGGAGACCTTTTACATAAGCCCCTGGCCTGAAAGGGTGCAATTATAACACCTTGAGAGCTGGTGAGCACCTCTGGGAATGAGGCTGGTAACTTCCTCTGCTCCTTCCCTCTCAGCTCAGAAGGAGGCTGGATCCAATGGTAACAACAATAACTCGGAGCCCTGAGGAGGGAGGGGACAGCCAGTCCTTCCTTTAAGAAGCACCTATTAAGAAGGTATTCAAAGTGAGCCAGCGGTGGCCCAAATTGTAGTCAATAATTTTACAAAATTGTCATTTTTAAAATTGAATATTGCGAATTTGAGAAATAAATACATTTTATGGGATATAGCTGTTATGGTGTTAATTTGTTTCTCTCTCTCTCTCTCTCTCTCTCTCTCTCTCTCTCTCTCACACACACACACACACACACACACACACACACACACAACCCTGCTCTCTCCCTGTCAAAGACCCCTATATTCTGGGTGAGCAGCAGGCTCAGCCTGGCCAATTGGCTCTTGCCTTGGGGCTTTGTGCTCGGTCTGGGGTAATGGGCACTCTATCTCCAGATTTGCTCACGTGGATGATGAATGACAGAAGCTTAATCATCCACACCTTCTCTCCTGCCCCCACCTCCAGGAGGGAGGGAGTGAGCACAGAGAGGGGAGCAGTCGTGAACCTGAGGGGGAGCAGGTGGCTGTTTTGCAGCAGTCCTTAGGGCAGCCAGCTGGAATTGTGCTCAGATTAACACAGATAAAGTCTCATCTAGGGCTGACTCTATTCAACTCAATATCATTATCACATTTCACAGAACATTGAAACTTCTCAGGGAGCAGCAGGTATGTACACTGGATATGAAATTGGGGACTTTCCGGCATTGGAGGAATTCTTCTGACCAAAGAAACCAACACCATGAAAGCAAAAGGGCAGGTGCTCAAAGTGGGCCATTCCCTGGGAGGCATGAAACAGAACCAATGTGGTTCTCCTAAAGAGTGACAGTCCCCTCAGACGTTAGCTGGTCACATCGGCCGGGTGATCCTGCAGCCATTAAACCTCCAGAGAAGGGGAACCCAGGCCCCCTGCAGAGGCAGGCCAGGGAGCCTCCCACTCGGCCTGTGGGGGATTTGTGGGAACATTTCTTTCTGTCTTAGAATATGACACATAAGATTCACATTCTAAAAGGTGTTTTTAACTAAATAATAATCTATATCCATAAAACCCTAATATGCAAATAGAACAACTGAACAACCAGTTGCTATGACTTGCGCTGACCATCAGGGGGCGCACACAGAACCTGGCAGGCATCGGCTGCAGCAGGATGATGGAGCATGTGAGCGGAGGCACCAGACCAAGGAGGGGTGCTGGAGCCACTGCTAGCATCCACTGCCCGTGACTGCCCCACTCACTAGCTGCTGGTGCTGGCCCTTATCACTTCACACCATCAGCCTGTTCAAGCAGGGCCAGCGCCACTGGCACATGGGAGCAGTGGCAGCAGAATCAAGGCTGCCTGCAGAGGGGACAGGGAACCATGGTGGGAGGGGCCAGGCAGGGGCGCCGAGGATGGGCCGAACCTGCCCCTGTGCCCACCGCAGCCTATTGGGCCACAGTTCCTTTCAAGGTGCATGAATTCATGCACTGGGCCCCTAGTAGATCAATAAAATCATGGAAAATATTCACCCCATAATGCAGAATGAGCATGAAATTTTTTTACATCTTTATTTCTAGATGTTTAAATCAAAATAGCAATGCCGGCTTGGCTCAGTGATTGAGCATCAACCTATGAATTCCTGGTCCAGGCACATGCCTAAGTTATGGGATTGATCCTCAGTAGGAGGCATGCAGGAGCAGCTGACCAGTGATTCTCTCTCATCATTGATGTTTCTATCTCTCTCCCCCACCTCCTTCCTCTCTGAAATTAATAAAAATATATTACAAAAAAATAAAATAAAATAATATTTTTTAAATAAATAATAAAACAAAAAAAAAATTTTTTAGCTTAATGTAATTACATCAATATATAGATTGCTTTCTTCAAATCAATTATCATTAAACTTTGTATGAAATCTTTTTTTTTTATTGATTTTATATAGAGAGGATGAGAGAGGGATAGAGAGTTAGAAACATCGATGAGAGAGGATCATCGATCAGCTGCCTCTTGCACACCCTCTACTGGGGATGTGCCCGCAACCAATGTACATGCCCTTGACCGGAATCGAACCTGGGACCTTTCAGTCCGAAGGCCAATGCTCTATCCACTGAGCCAAACCGGTCTCGGCTGTATGAAATCTTTATTATAAATGGAAAGAGCAAGTGTGAATTTTTTTAAATATTTGCTGAATTATAGAAAAAATATGTTGAGATTCTTTGAATTTATCTTCAATAACCTGATAAGTCAGAATTAATTTTGTTCAGAACTTTAAAGACTGAGCCTACAGAATAAATCACTGCACACCCATACCCACACACACACATTCACACACCCATACTCACACACACACACCCATACTTACACACTCACACACACACACACACACTCTCTCTCTCTCTCTCTCTCTCTCTCACACACACACACACACACACACACACACACACACTGCCCCATACTAGCTGCCACTGGGAAATTAGAAATTAATAACAGAGCACCTGCTGGGAATTGCTAAAGCACATCCAGAGATAATTCTGGAACAGACCAGGCTGAGGAGGGCAGAGCGCTTTACGGAGGAAGTGAATTGAGAGGACTTGTGTGATGAGAGGGAAGAATAAGAACAGCCTCAGCGGCAGGGACTGAAGTTAGTTTACAAGCAGAGGTGGCGTCTCCTTGAGCTCCACGCGCAGTGTGGGTACTGTTCCACAGGCGCAGACCAGTGGTGAAGGACACGCGGGCAGGGACACCTTCAGCTCGCCTCTCTCCGAGGACAGGCTAGTGGTGATGAGGGGAGTGGGCTGAGGAGTGAGACTGGAGACCGGGGATGGGGTGGAGGCCGCTGAGCTGGGAAGGTGAGGCTGATGGACAATGCCACTTACAGAAAAAAAAACAGAACAAGAGCCTTTGTGTATCATATCAATAGAAACTAGTTCTGGAGAGAAAAGAATTATCCTGATGGGAAGGTTCTACTGGCATTAGAAAAGGTGGGGGTGGGGGCACAGAGCGTGATTCTCCTCTATTGCCTCAGAGTTCTCAGCTGAAGAACCATTAAAGGGGTAGGGGGTGGCTTTAAGCCCAAAGTGGGGATGGAGTGCTGGGCCCCCCCCCAAAATGCTTGCCTGTGTGCGGACAAACAATGCCTCTGTTTTACCCTTTTTCACATGGTGGGCCTGCTCTGGCAGGGCCAAGCCTTCGCTCACACTAAACCCTTTGCTAAGGTTCTCCTTGCTCCGTGCTTGGGTGTTCACCGCTGGGCGTTCTTCGTACTCAAGCCCTCTGCCACGCTGATCTCCCGGGAACCCCACCCCCCGACCTGAGAGGCGGCCTGTGCTCATGTTGTGACCAGAGTATTGCCTCTGAGGAATGAGGCAGTCCCATGGAGGGCAGCCAGGTCTGCCTTACACCCTTCATTTAAATACTCCCTGGCAGGGGTCCATGCTGTTTAAAGGGGCTGAGGAGGAGCCGTGGCCACCAAGAGCGGCTGAGAGAGGGGAGAAGGCGCAGTCCTCAGGGCCCAGGGGTGTCCGTTCCAGGTCAGGGTCAGCCCTGCATGCTGCCCCTCCTGCCTGGAGGACCACAGGGCAGACCGCTCCCAAACCAGGCCCACTCTGGCTCTCCTTGGCTATCCGCAGCAGGACACAGCCTCCAGGTAGAAAACTGGGGGACCAGTGGGTCTCAGGGGCATGCAGGTCCCAGGAGACCGTGGGAGGGGGAACCCCGGAGTGGGGCAGGGTAGCCTGACAATGTGCACAGCGGGGAGACAGGGCTAAAGGTGCCCTGATGAGGGTCCTGGAGTTCACAGCTTGTGCTCTGAGCGGCCTCATGTGGCACAATCACTGCGGAGCTGGAGCACGACCTGCTCCGGGCTGGGGGCCAGGGCTGCAGGGGACCGGACAGGCTGGGCTGTGAGCACCTCAGTCCAGCCTGTTCCGGCAAATGTCGCCCCGGCCCAGAGGCTCCTCAGAGCTTCCATTTCTGCCTCCACAGAGGCTATCATCCGTTCCGTCTTGAGTCAAAAGCGGTGGAGATTGCCTTTATCTTACTGAATCTGATTTTTATTTTACTGAGTCGTGTTTGGGAAAAACACGCTACTCAGGCGTATTTTCCTAGAGGCTAATTTATCCCAAGAACTCTGCAGCTGCCGCACGTGTATGGACAACAAAGGCCAATGGAGATGGAACTTAGCTCCCACTGCTTGGGGCCTGAGGCATAGCAGAAATCAGAGCTGAGGTCAGAGGCAAGGTCATAGCCAAGGTCATAACTAAGGTCATAACTAAGGTCTTCCACAGCCCCAGGCCATGCCGGGCTGTCAGAGTGAGGTGGTCACACCGTCAGCTCTGAACAGGTGGGAGCCAGGCTGAAAGCCTCCCATCTCCTTTGATAACTGGGGTGTGACTGACAAGTAGGAGCTGGACTGTGACTAAAGGAGATGGAAGGAGAGCGATGATGCCACATTCTCTTGCCAGAAGCTCAACAACAGAGATGAGGCCACTTTTGTGGTTTTGCCCCTTTTTTGCTGCCGATGGTATTTTAAGCTTCTGCTTTTCCATAATACGGGGAGAAAGAATTATACTCGATGAGAGATGGCACCTGTCCTCAGTCCTGAGATGGGGGGGGGGGGGGGGGGGGCGTGTTTGTGGGTTTGGGGACAGGATGCTGAAGGGCCCTCACCTAACATAAAGAGGAGGTGAGAGCAGGCGCTGAGATGGGGGTGGGGGAGGGACTGGAGGAGAGTGGTAACTGGTGGAATGGTCTTTCTGTGAAAAAGAACAGGCAGACAGGCAGAGGCCTCTGTGCAGCAGAGTGTCAAGACTCCACACTGGCCATTGAACCACTGGGATAATGCTCCCGTCTCCTTGACCAGCCCTTACCTGCAGGTGAGCAAGAAGGAAGCAAATGGCTCCCCTGGTTTACATCTGAGCATTGGCCATTGGTCAAGGGAGAGAGGGATCAGACAGGGCCAGAGTGACCTTGAAAGGACACTTACGAGAAGATAGGCATGTTGCAATGGGTGTTGTAATGGGAATTGGGAAAACTTTTATATTACTAGGCATCTAAGCGTTCAGTTTTGAATAATGTCAAGATAAAGCTTTATTTAAAGGTTTTATAACTCATACCTCCCTTAAAGCTTATTTAAAGGCTGCCTAATTCATACCCCCATCTCTCTTTCAACACATAGTAGATAAATACTACAACATGGATGAATCTGGAAGACATTATGCTAACTGATATGAGCCAGTCATAAAAAGACAAATATGGTATGATTTCACTGATATGAGGTACCAAGATGTCTCAATCTATTTGGGCTGCGTAATAACAATAACACAGCCTGGGTGGCTTACAAATAACAGAAACATCTGGAGGAGGACAAGTCCAAAATCAAGATGCCAGCACACTCAGTGTCTGGTGAGAGCCCGGTTCCTGGTTCACAGACTGTCGTCTCCTCACTGTGTCCTCAAGCAGTGAAGAAGCAAGGGAGCTCTCTGGGCCTCGTTCAGAGGAGTTCTCATTCAGAAAGAATCCCATTGATGAGGGCTTCACCCTCAGGGCCTGAGCACCTCCCAAAGGGCCCACCTCCTAATACCATCCCTCACATTGGGGATCAGATTTCAACATGTGCATTTGGGGGAGCACAATCATCTATTCCAGCACAGAGAATTCATATCCATAGAGATGAAGTAAAACGGTGGTCTCCAGAGGCTGAGAGGAAGAGAGAATGGAAAGTTACTGTTCAATGGGTTCAGAGTTTCAGTTTTATAAGACACACGTTGTGGAGCTGATGACTGCAGAATGTGAATGTATTAATACCACTGAGGGGTATGATTAAAATATGGTTAAAATATTCAGTCCTTGGCCTCTGCCTATACTGTCTCTGTCTACACTTGTCTTTGAGGATTCCATTCGCCCTTGCAGCTTAAATGCCCTGGAAACCAATGACCCACAGATGTGTGCCTCTGGGTCAGACTTCCCACCTCCGCTCCAGTCTTGCATTGCCAGCACTCTATCAGATAGCTCCAGATGTTGAATCTTAAACTGGAAAATCAGAGAGCAAACCCCTGATTCCCACCCCCGGATCTTCTATTTATTCCTCAGTAAATGAGAACTTCTTTCCGTTGCTTAGCCCCAAATCTCAGTTATCTTTGAGGACCCTGATTCTCCTCTGCTCCAAATTGATCTCTCAGCAAATTCTGTAGGACCTGCCTTTAAAGTAAACTGAGGAGACTGCACAAAATGGCAGCATAGATAAATTTATATTATCTACAACCATATCAAAATTACAACTAAAATACAGAACAACCATCATTCAGAACAGCCTGAAAGCTGACTGAATGGAAATCTTACAACTAGAGGAGTAAAAAATAAAGTATAATATGTTGAGACTGGTAGGAGGGGCAGGGGTCCAAAAAGAGCTGGTCCGGCACCCAGCTGGTTTGGCAGCCCAGAAGGAACAAAAGTGTTCCAACCCCACACCAGACCACCATCCCAGGGTACAGAGCTGGGAAGAGAAGTCCCCATTACTACAGGCTGTAAAAACCAGCAGAGATTGTGGCTGAGTGTCACAGAGGCTGCTGGAAACCCAGATGTTCCTTTTAAAGAGCCAGCACATGAATGCACTCAGACTTGATACCTCTGAGCTCCAGCACTGAGCCCAGACACATACAGGGAGAAACTGGATTGTCTGGCATCAGCACAGAAACTTGGGGGGCAGCAATATCCCAGACATAAGTGCCTGCAAGAGTCATTGTCCCTGACTAGCAGCCGTAGTGGAGTCTCAATCAGCTTGGAGCACACTGTTAGCACCACCCTGGAGATTCCCTGAGACCCTGTCCCATCCATTTTGCAGCCCTACCCAATATGTTTGCAGCAGCTTTTTCATACAAAAGACTTGTCCTGGCTCAGGCTTCAGATTTGCTAAAACCTCTCAAACAAGCTATAGCTGGTGACAGCATGCCCCAAACCTATCAGTAAAAGGCTCAAGACCCGACACTAGCACCAGGCTGCCTTGTTTCATAGCTGGGCCTCGCCTCCTACTTAGCAGCATTCCCACATAGCTACTTAGCCAATTGACCTGGAGGTCAACTCCTTCCAATAATGCCAACAACAATCAAGGCTCAACTACACACAGCCCACAAAGGGGTGCACCTAGAGTGCCCAGATCAGATGACTGCAGAGGCTGAGCCCCTACAGGCGTCTTCAAACTACGGCCCGCGGGCCACATGCGGCCCGCAGAGGAGTCTGATCCGGCCCGCCAGGTTTTTTGGGCAGTGAGCGCAGCCGAGGTGTTACAGTAGGAATTAGTAGTTCATATAGTCCGGCCCTCCAGCTCTCTGAGGGACCGTGATCTGGCCCCCACTTTAAAAAGTTTGAGGACGCCTGCCCTAGGCCCTACAGGACACCTACTATATAAGGCCACTCTACCAATTCCTGGAGACATAGTAGCTCTACCTAATACATAGAAACAAACACAGGAAAGCAGCCAAAATCTGGAGACAAAGAAACATGTCAAAAATGAAAGAAAAAAAAAATGTAATCAAGAAAACTACTGGACACAGAGTCCAAAACCATGGTTATAAGGTTACTTAAGGATCTTCATGAGAGCTTTGAGGGACTTAGTGAGACTTTCAGGAATCTTAGTGAGAATTTCAAAGACATGAAAAAGAACCAATCAGAAATTAAGCGTACACTAACTGAAATAAGGAGCAATTTACAAGGATTCAATAATAGAGTAGAGGATTCTGATAATCAAGTAACAATTTGGAATATAAAGAAGCAAAAAACACCCAATCAGAAGAGCAAAAATTAAAAAGAGTTCAAATATGAAAGTAGTGTAAGGAGCGTCATGGGACAACTTCAAGCATACCAATACTCGCATTATGGGATGCCACAGGAGATGAGAGAGACAAAGGTATTGAAAACCTATTTTAACAAATAATGACAGAAAACTTCCCCTACCTAAGATTCTCTCTTTGTCTCTAACCACTTTGGCTCAGTGTACAGAGCATCAGCCCGTGGACTGAAGGGTTTGATTCTGGTCAAGAGCATGTATCTTGGTTGCAGGCTCAATCCCAGTAGGGGGAGTGCAGGAGGCAGCTGATCATTGTTTCTGTCTCATCAATGTTTCTAACTTTCTATCCCTTTCCCTTCCTCTCTGTAAAAATTAATAAAAATATATATATTTTTTAAATGAAGATGATGCTTACCGAGCACCGCTGCATCCAGAGTCGTAGGATTGTGGAGGTATACGTTGCCTGTCCTGGGAAGCTGAAATGCTCGTTGGAGACTGTTCCAGTTGTGCACAGCTGCAGGCCAAACAAGTCCAGATTCAGTAAGTAGAAACAACTTTCTTCTATCTCACAACTTCTTGGCTCAGGAAATTTGGCTGCTTGGCTGAGTGATTTTTCCGTTCCATGTGGCACTGCCGAGGTCACTTGGGGGTATTCAGCTGTCAGGTGGACTCTTTAGGAGGGACCACATTGGTTTCACTCATACATCTAGCAACTTGGAAGAGAAGGGGGTCCGGCTCACCTGGGAGCTCCCACACATGCACGGTGGTCCCAGAGACCAGCAGACCTCTCCAGTGCTGCCTCGGGAGTCCACGAGCAGGTGCTCTGGAAAACAAGGCAGACACTACAGAGCCTTTTCCAAATTGATTTTAGAGATGGAGGAAGTGTGAGAAGAGAGAGGGAAGGAGGGAGGGAGAGAGGGAGGGAAATATTGATGTGAGAGAGATACATCAATTGGTTGCCTCCCATACCTGCCCTGACCAGGGATGGAACCCGAAACCTAGGTATGTGCCCTGACCTGGAATCAAACCTCCCAACCTTCCAGGCCACGAGATGATGCTCCAGTCAGCTGAGCCACCAGCCAGGGCTGCATAGCCTGTATGACCTGCCCCAGAGCCACACAGCATCGCTTGGCTGTATATTGTTGTTCATAGCAACTCACTCAGATTCAGCCAATAGGAACATAGACTCCCCCTCTCAATGGAAAGAGTGTCAGAGAATCTGCCAGTGTTTTAAAATCTCCATGGGTAACAATAATACTCAAAAAGAAAACTCATTTTAAAAATCTCTTTTAAAGGAACTTTTTTTAAAAAATAAACCTTTCAAAACACAATTTGACCTATACATGAATGCTAATAGCTGCTCTAGTTATAGTCACCAACAACAGAAAATTGTCCATTGGTGGTTGAATGGGTAGACAAACTGTAATACACCCAGGTGATGGAACACTTCTCAGCAATAAAGCACTCATTATTGATACAATAACTTGGATGAATCTCAAAGGTATTATACTGTGGGGGGTGGGGGAGAGGGAAAGCCAGTTTCAAAGGTTAAATACTTTTGTTTAATAATTTTATTGATTTCAGAGAGGGAGGGTGAGGGAGAGATAGAAACATCAGTAAAGAGAAAGAAGCTGCCTCCAGCACGCCCCCTACTGGGGATCAAACCCAAAACCCAGGCATGTGCCCTGACTGGGAATCGAACCGTGACCTACTTGTTCACGGGTTGATGGTCAACCACTGAGCCACACCGGCCGAGCAAAGGTTACATACCCTTTGATTCCACTATATAACATTCTCAAAGTGATAAAATTATATTGATGGAGAACAGTTCCATAGGTGCCAGCTCAGATGGTGAAGGGGCGGGTGACTATAGCAGAGTTTCCTGAGTGATGAAACAGTTTTATGTCCTCATCCTGGTGAATATATACATGTTTAAAACTAAGGACTGTACATTCCCCCAAGAATCACACTTCCTGTTCATCAATTTTAAAATGAAGTAAAACAACTTTGAATCAGTTGTTTTGAATCATGTATGCATGAGCAATGAAGGAATCTGAGGAGGAAGCAGATCGGTGATGTAGGAGTCATGTGTGCTGAAGAAGAGAGTTGGGGGTCCTGTCTGCACTCTCCCACCAACAGCTCATTCAACTCATGCTGACTGGACTCTGGGCAGCGGAGCCCCTGTGAGGCCAGCCGTGTCCAGCAGGCAGGAGTGGGCAGAGACGCACAGAGATCCATGAAACTGGAGCTGTGGTGGCCAGACAGCTCCTGCTTACCAGAGTTCTTCACAGCCACAGGCACAGCAGGCAGTAGGTGCAGGGACACCAGCCAAAATGCCTCCAGAACCCTCCCCACGTGCCATCCTACAGCAATCAAAACATCTGTCAACGAGGCTTTAACCCACATGTTGTAAGGTGCTATGTCAAACAGGCTTGGCTCACTGTTTTTAAACATTCAGCAGTCATTCAACTACGTCACCATGGCTTTAAGCAAAAACAGCAACTTAAAAGAACATATTTTGATATGCCAGGGGAAATCATTTGGAACCAAAGAATCATGAATACTAGGGCAAAAACTAAGTTCAACTGTAAAAGAGATCCCTAAAATGAAGTCTCAGAAAACTTAAGAGTCCCAAGAAGGACAAATATAAATAAAGGAAAGCAAAGGTCACAGTATTCAGTACCACACCATGGCAGAGTTGGGAGATGCTCAAATCGCTTCACCACCATTTCTACTCATCACTCTGTTTGGATTGCCTGTGTGGATCAAGCGTGGTCTGGAAAACAGTGCTTCGGTAACTCTAAACTGTAAAGTAGACAGCTATTTCCAAAAAATCCAAATATAAGCTCACGTAGGATAAGTTTGCTTGTGTGAAAGAATATTTGCTAAATGCTCAAACAGAGCAGAGTGTGATCTTGGGAGGAAGGAAGGGAGCAGAGGCAGTGTTGCATAACACAAAGAGGTCAGTGTGTGAGGGTTAGGGGCCTGCAGTGGGGAGAACATGAGAGCAGGGTAGGAGGAGGACACGGGAGGAGAAGAACATGGCAAAGGGGCCCCACAAACACCTAAGAAGGTCGTGCCCTTCCCCTGCCTAAATGTCATGCCAGCCACGCAAAACGGCCCACTTCCCCTTCGGTTCCCAAGGGCCATCCCTCCTTCTTCCCCCGCCCAGTGAGCTCTTCCCAAGCATCCACATGGCCACCGCACCTGAGAGACAGCTCAGGTCTGCCTTCTCCTCAGCCTTCCATGTCTTCATTTTTATGTTTTTTATTTTGTTTTGTTTTTTACTTCTTAGCTGCTGTAAATGAAGAATAAGTGAAAAATTGATAATCTTTTAAAGAAGCCAAGCTGTGTCTTTTGTTCCAGGTCTGTTGTGAAAGGTGTAATTAAGAATCTTCAGCACTAGACAGTTTGGCTCAGTGGATAGAGTGTTGGCCTGCAGACTGAAGGGCTCTGGTTTGATTCCAGTCAATGGCATGTGTCTCAGTTGCAGGCTTCTCCCTGGTCCAGACCTTGGTCAGGGCACATGCAGGAGGCAACCAATCGATGTGTTTCTCTTTCTAAAAATCAATGGGAAGATATCCTTGGGTGAGGATTTAAAAAAAAGGGGGGGTGAGGGGGGAATCTTTGGAAGATGATAGTACAGTGGGTAGAAGTTATACTCACCTCCTCTCAGAACAACATCAAAATTACAACTGGAGAACCATTGAGAAAAAGCTGAACAAAAGTTTTATAACTAAGGATTTTCAGAAGAAGCCACATGAAGATTGGTAGGAAGGGCTGAGACTATGAGAAGAGTGGGCCCCACACCCGGGTGCAGAGGCGGGAATCCAGAGGGATAGCTCAGGTGCAGAGGCCCCATGAGGAGTGGGGGTCTCAACCCCATGCTGGGCAGAGGAGCCCACCCAGCACCTGGCTGTGAGAATCAGCAGTGATTCTATCTCCCTGGGAGGGAAGGGAGACTGCTGCAAACCCAGGCGCCCTCTTAAAGATCCAGCACACGAACTCTCCCTGACAGACACTCACCTGGGGCTCCAGCAAAAGGATAGATTGGGCTGTGTGCCTTTGGGGAGAGGGCTGGAGGGACAGCTGCAAATGTTCCTGTACTGAGTCCATCTCCCATACCGCCCACTGATGCCCACTCTTCCCTGAACTGAGTGCTCCCCTCCATACAGCTTCAGCCTGGGGAGCTCCACTAGCCTCACCCTGCCATCTCCCTGAGAACCCCACTGCCAAACT
The DNA here is from genome assembly GCF_014108245.1 of Pipistrellus kuhlii. Classification (NCBI taxonomy): domain Eukaryota; kingdom Metazoa; phylum Chordata; class Mammalia; order Chiroptera; family Vespertilionidae; genus Pipistrellus; species Pipistrellus kuhlii. The sequence continues at coordinate 52,452 of NW_023425535.1, read as the reverse complement.
TATACTCTGCAGAGGGCTCTGCTGGCAATGGTCAGCCTGGGCCCACGTTGCAGTCTTTCTTGAAAAACCTCAAGGAACTCTGGGAAAGCTCAGAGTATGCAAGAGACACACAGGGAGAGAATGAGTTGTGTGGCTTTGGAGTAGAGCTCCCTGCACACCTGACAGGCATCATTAGTCCTGTGCAGAGGCCACCCTCCACACAGCAAAATTATGATCTGATTTTTTTTATTTCTTTATTGATTAAGGTATTGCATATGTGTCCTTATTCCGCCATTGAACCCCACTCCACCCCTACTCATGCCCTCATGCCCTGTTGTCTGTGTCCTTTGGTTAGGCTTATATACATGCATACAAGTCCTTTGGTTGCTCTCTCCCTCTAACCCCACCCTCCCCTACATTCCCTCTGAGGTTTGATGGTCTGATCAATGGTTCTTGGTCTCTGAATCTGTTTTTATTCATCAGTTTATGTTGTTCATTATATTCTACAAATGAGTGAGATCATGTGATATTTATCTTTCTCTGACTGGCTCATTTCATTTAGCATAATGCTCTCCAGTTCCATCCATGCTGTTGCAAATGGTAAGAATTCCTTCTTTTTTACCTCAGCATAGCATTCCATTGTGTAGATGTACCACAGTTTTTTAATCCACTCATCTGCTGATGGACACTTAGGCTGTTTCCAAATCTTAGCTATGGTGAATTGTGTTGCTATGAACATAGGGGTGCATAAATCCTTTCTGATTGTGTTTCTAGTTTCTTGGGATATATTCCTAGAAGTGGGATCACTGGGTCAAATGGGAGTTCCATTTTTAGTTTTTTGAGGAAACTCCACACTGTTCTCCGCAGTGGCTGCACCAGTCTGCATTCCCACCAGTTTGCACCAGTCTGCATCCCCTTTCTCTGCATCCTTGCCAGTACTTGTCTATTGATATGTTGATGATTGCCATTCTGACAGCTGTGAGATGGTACTGCATTGTCATTTTGGTTTGCATCTCTCAGATGATTAGTGACTTTGAGCATGTTTTGATATGTCTCTTTGCCTTCCTTTTGTCTTCTTTTGAAGAATATCTATTTAGATCCATTGCCCATCAAAAAATTATTAGACTTAATAAATGAATTCAGCAATGTAGCAGGATACAAAATGAGTGCCAAGAAATTTATGGCATTTCTATACACCAATAGTGCACTTACAGAAAGAGAAACTAAAAAAGCAATCCCATTTACCATTGCAACAAAAAAAATTAAGATACCTAGGAATAAACTTAACTAAGGAAGTAAAAGACCTATACAAGGAAAACTACCGGACACTGAAAGAAGAGATAGAGTAAAACATAAACAGATGGAGGACCATACCATGTTCATGGATTGGTAGAATCAATATTATTAAAATGTCCATACTACCTAAAGCAATCTATTGATTCTATGCACTCCCCATTAAAACAACAATGGCATATTTTACAGACCTAGAACAAACTTTTCAAACATTCATCTGGAATAAAATAAGACCCCAAATAGCTGCAGCAATCCTGAGAAAAAAGAACAAAGTAGGTGGGATCTCAATACCAGATATCAAGCTGTATTACAAAGCCACTGTTCTCAAAACTGCCTGGTACTGGCACAAGAACAGACATATAGATCAATGGAATAGAATAGAGAACCCAGAAATTGACCCAAACCACTATGCTCAATTAATATTTGCCAAAGGAGGCATGAAAATACAATGGAGTCAAGACAGTCTCTTCAATAAATGGTGTTGGGAAAATTGAACAGATACATGCAAAAAAAAAAATGAAACTAGACCACTACTTACACCATACACAAAAATAAAATCAAAATGGATAAAGGACTTAAACATAAGATGAAAAACCATAAAAATACTAGAGAAATCCACAGGCAGCAAAATCTCAGACATGTCCCAAAGCAATTTCTTCACTGATACTGACCCTGGGGCAATGGAAACTAAAGAGAAAATAAACAAATGGGACTACATCAAAATAAAAATCTTTTGCACACCAAGAGAAATCCTCAACAAAACAACAAAAGCCCACTGTGTGGGTGTTCTCTCTGATAAGGGTTTAATCTCCAATATTTACAGGGAACTCATAGAACTTAGCCAAAAAAAGATAAACAACCCAATCAAAAAATGGGCAACAGACCTGATCTGTTTTAGACCAATGAACTCAACTGGCTCCATCCTGGTGACCCCTGAGACCCTGCCAAACTGCAGAGGTCCTCAGGCCCCAGGTGGTAGCCATGTTCCGGGTGTGCCCTGGAACTCCTACAGGGCCAATAGAATAAATCAGTGTCCTGGGTGGTTTTAATGTACCTACTTTGGTAAACATTTCCAACTGATCAAGTATGTAAAAATTTTTAAAAATATAAAGAATCTAACTAATATATAATCAGTCCTTGGTTCAGAAGCATTCTCATTATTTTTATGTCCGGATACTGCTTGAGGAGGACTTACAGCAATTCATCATGTTTTCAATTACAAAGAGAAGTGAAACATTAGTTCTACATCTTTTTTTTTATATAAGTTTTTATTGTTCATATTATTACAAATGTTCCTTTTTTTCCCCCCCACCATTGCTCTCCTCCACCAGGTTCCCACTCCACCCTCTGCCCTTTCCCCTCTCCCCATTGTCCTCATCCATAGGTGCATAGTTTATGTTCAGTCTCTTCCCACATCCCCCTCTCCCCTTTTCCCCAAGAATCGTCAGTTCACTCCCCTTCCATACCTCTGATTCTATTATATTCAACAGTTAATATTGTTCATCAGATTTTTTTAATTTCCTTGGTTTTTAGATTCACTTGTTGATAGTTACATATTTGTTGTTCATAATTTTTATCTTTGTTTACTTTCTCTTCTGAAAGAACCCCCTTCAGCAATTCATATAATTCTGGTTTGGCGGTGATGAACTCCTTTAGCTTTTTTTTATTAGTGAAGCTCTTTATCTGGCCTTCGATTCTGAGTGATAGCTTTGCTGGGTAGACTATTTTTGGCTGTAGGATCTTGCTATTTATCACCTTGAATATTTCTTGCCATTCCCTTCTGGCCTGCATGGTTTCTGTTGAGAAGTCAGCTGACAATCGTATAGGTGCTCCTTTATAGATTACTACCTTCTTTGCTCTTGCTTCTTTTAATATTCTCTCTTTGTCTTTTGCTCTTGGAATTTTAATAATGATGTGTCTCGGTGTGGTCCTCTTTGGATTCCTTTTGTTTGGGGTTCTATGCGCTTCCTGGACTTGTAAGTCTAATTCTTTCACCAGGTGGGGGAAGTTTTCTGTCACTATTTCTTTCAGTATGTTTTTGATATCTTGCTCTCTCTCATCTTCTGGGACCCCCATAATTCTGATGTTGGTTAGCTTGAAGTTGTCCCAGAAGTTTCTTACATTATCTTCAATTTTCTGGATTCTCTTGCCTTCTAGCTTCTGTGGAGGAGTGTCTTCTGGCTCTTTATGTTCCAAATCTTTGACTTGATTCTTGTGATCTTCCCTTCTGTTTTTAGGACTCTGTAAAATATTTTTTATTTCAGACAATGTATTCTTTATTTCTTGTTGATCCCTTATCATTTCTCAATGACTCCTTATTAATTCTAGTTGATCTCTTTTCATATCCTCATAGGCCTTATCCATCTTTTCTAGGAAATTCTTGAAAAACCTTATAAGCGTAGATTTGAACTCTATATCCAGACGCTTTTTGTCCTCCGTTTCTTTCGTTTGTGATCTATTTTGTTGTCGAATTTCGCAGTTACAGATGGGACGGGGTTTCAGGGTGGAGCCTGCAGCTTTGGCTTCCATAAGCCCCACCCTATGTGGGTCCGTCAGTGCTCGCTGCCGGCGCCTCTGAGAGAAAGGTGCCCTCGATTTTCACCTGCTGCCAAACAGTCTATGCTCTCCCACAATGAGCCCGGTATTGGGGTTCAGTTCAGTTGGAAGTGGAGTTGGAGGTGGCGTTCAGAGCAGTCTGGAGCCCCAGTCTCCTTCCCGTTAGGGCAATCCCGCGGCTGTGACCGCCGGGACCTCCTTTCGCCACTTCCCCGGGGTTCCGCCTTACAGCCCGGCTCCCTATGGCTGAGCCTGAGTCCCCGGGGTCTGGCTTAAAACTGGGGATCAGAGCAGTCGGGGGCCCAGCACAGTCGGAGTTTTATCTCCTTTCTGCTAGGGAACACCCACCAGGCACTCGGCCTCCCTCCTCTCCGGCTCTGTCCTCTCCGCGCGCTGCGTCTCTGTACCTTGGCTTTTCCAGCTCCTCCGCACCTCCTTCTGGTTTTCTCCTTGCTTCTCACTGTAGAATTTCCAGTCAGTCAACCTTCCTCTAGTTCTGGGCAATGTCCGTTTTATATTTTAGTTGTATTTTATTGAAATTGTTGTGTGCGGCTGCGGCTAGGTGTTCACCTGGGCGCAGCCATCTTGGATCTTCTAATTCTACATCTTTATCATAAAACTCACCTCTCTGCCAAGCTGCCTGGGACATCTCCTGGAGAAGCACACAGCCACAGTCCATTGTGTCCAGTGAAATCTGCCCCCGGAGCCAGAGAAGTGATTACTGTCTGTCATGGAACGCATTGCTCCTGGGTCCAGGCCCGTCACTCACAGTGTGGCCTTAGGCACCTCCTTCTACCTTACTCTCTCTCTAAAATGGGGAAATGACAGTCCTGGCTCAGAGCACTATAGTGAAGATTACAAGATATACTGTACATACATATAAAATGCTTGTGGGAGTGAGTGCATAAAGGAATAAATGCACAGTAAATATTAGCAATTATAATTATTATTACTCCATGATATGGAGCTTAAAACACTATTAAAAAGAAGCAAGTCAAAAGAAATGGTTTATTGCCCTAACCGGTTTGGCTCAGTGGATAGAACATCTGCCTTCGGACTGAAGGGTCCCGGGTTTGATTCCAGTCAAGGACATGTATCTTGGTTTCGGGCACATCCCCAGGGCAGGAGGCGGCTGATGATGTTTCTCTCTCACAGATGTTTCTAACTCTCTATCCCTCTCCCTTCTTCTCTGTAAAAAAATCAATAAAATATATTTTAAAAAGAAAAAAGAAATGGTTCATTTGAGAGAGTTGAGCTGTAAGTGAGGGCCTCCACAGAAAGGGGAGTCTCCAGAAGTCTTACATCAGAAAATCACAGACTAATGCTCACTCTGTGTTGTTCAGGAGCTGTAAGAGAAAGCCCAACATCAGCCTGGCATAAAAACAATTAGCACACGTAACTGGAGAGCCAAGATCCAAGACAACTCCAGAACTGGTGGGCCCAGGGTCTCTCCGGAGTCGTGTAGGTCTCCATTTTCCTCTTTCTCCTCAGTGTCAGCTCCATCCCTTCCTTGTGACTGCAGTTTGGTTGCCAGTAAAAACCAGACTACCTGTTTCTTCGTTCTGGCCCTCTGTCAGCATACACTCTGCACCCCTGCCACAGAGAGTGAGGCCAAGGCAGGAGCCACTGTGGGTCCACAGTCCTCGGCAAGTGCTGCAGTGGGAGCTCAGCTTCATCCCAGCAGCAGAAGACAAAAAAGGGGAAATTCAGGAGATCCTGTGGGCAACCATAGATGCTGAATAGCTAACCACCGGGTCTGCTGGCTCCCTGGTTGTTTTTTCCAGGACACAAACACTAGATATTAATCACCTGTGTTCACCACACATCCTGTGAGACAATTTTGTCCATGCAAGTGAGCCAGTTCTGCCCAAAGGGTGGTCAGTAAGCCATCCCATCAGAAATCATTTGCTAATCTAATTAAATGCCCACAGAAATTAGCTAGCTTCACATGTGGTTCCTTTCAACCAGTGTGCGCCATGAAATTCCAGATTGATCGCTCCATTGGGCTCACATGGAGATGCGGCCTAGAAGGTGTGGGCTCATGCACCTGAGGCTGGGACCAGGCAGCCCAGTGCTGGCCCAGTCCAGACAGCACTCCATCCATCCTACTTCCTCAAATTAGCGGTGCTGGTTTCATAACTTATGCAGCTCTGACTTCATCCAAAATTCTGACAAAACATTTTTTTTCCAAGTCTGGTTTATTCCCAAAGGTGAAAAAGTCTAATTTATAAAATATTGGAATATCTCAACAAAATAAACAAAGGAGAACTGGGTGAAAAATCATGGAAATTTATAAAAACCCCTCCACTGACTGAAGAATCTTCCAAGGCATTTTGTCTGGTTCAAATTAATAACTTATGCAACGATCAAAATACCACTTGTATGAATCCTTCAACTACTCCACCTCATGGGAAAGGTCAAAGCACGTCCTGAGTGGCTTGGGGTCCTGCTCCCATTCCTCCGTTTGGAATGAGAGCTCTCCTAACGACCTGGGGGCTTTGTGCTATCAGCACAAAAGCATGCACCTCCTGAAATCTGAAGGCCCGTTAGCTCCACTTCTAGCCTGGAGTGACAATAGCTATGGCCCTGCGCCTTTTTGTTTAAAATTCACAAAAACAATCCTAACCAGTTTGGCTCAATGGTTAGAGTGCCCGCCTGTGGACTGAAGGCCCTGGGTTTGATTCCGGTCAAGGGCATGTACCTTGTTTGCAGGCTCAATCCCTGGCCTTGGTCCGGGCGCATGTGGGAGGCAACCAATAGGTGTGTCTGTCTCTCTCACCTGGTTGTTTCTCTCTTCCCATCCCTTCCACTCTCTCTCTAAAAAAAAAAAAAAAACTCAATGGAAAAAACATCCTCATGTGAAGATTAACAAACAAACAAAATTCACAAAAACAACATAAATATCCCCAAGATATAAATAAGCAAAGAGTTAAAGACAGAGCGAGATGTTTCTTAACTGACTTGGGCAGAATTACTCAAAGAATGGGGCTTAGAGAAAATTCACCCCTGTGAACATTTACTTTCTTGGGAGCAATGAAGGGCCAGTGTCACATCTGTTTACCTTTCCAAGTACTGCATCAGTGGGGACCCTGGGGAGAGACTTTTACAGCTTCTCAGATGTGCTTTGTGGCATCTGTTCAGGAGATCACAGGTTTCTTTGTTTCCTTCCATCTTGGGGACATGGTGAGTGATGTTAAGAGTTCCTGTTGTTGAGCTATACATACTAGCACAGCTTAAACAAGACATTCTTGGTCAGAACACACTACTCTTTAAGTTTGCTTGATTTGTTAACATTTTAACTGAGATTTTTCATCTTTGTTTATGAGTGAGATTGACTTACACATTTTCCTCTTCATGCTATTCTCTTTTCCAAAGTGGGATCAGGGTTATGTTCACCATTTAGAAAAAGATCAGGACTATTTCATCTATTGCTGGGTCTGGAACCATATAAGTAACAGAAAGTATCATTTCCTTGCATGATGGTGATTCTTTAAGAAGTACATTTTAGGACATTTTTCCAATTTTTCCATAGTTATTAGGATTTTTTTTTAATATATTTTATTGATTTCTTACAGAGAGGAAGGGAGAGAGATAGAGAGCTAGAAACATCGATGAGAGAGAAAGATTGACCAGCTGCCTCTTGCACACCCCCTATCGAGGATGTGCCCGCAACCAACGTACATGCCCTTCCTTGACCAGAATCAAACCCGGGACTCTTCAGTCCTCAGACCAACGCTCTACCACTGAGCCAAACCGGTTTGTTTCGGCAGTTATTGGGACTTTTTTGGACCCTTCTTAGATCACAGTTTCCCAGCATTTGCTCTTCTTATCTAGATTGTTTAAATACATTTAAAGGGGATTTCTTCTTTTTAAAATGTCTTACCTTGCTGAAACCGGTTTAGCTCAGTGGATAGAGCATCGGCCTGCAGACTGAAAGGTCCCGGGTTCGATTCCGGTCAAGGGCATGTAAGGACATGTACGTTGGTTGCGGGCACATCCCCAGTAGAGGATGTACAAGAAGCAGCTGATAGATATCTCTCTCTCATCGATGTTTCTAATTCTCTATTCCTCTCTCTTCCTCTCTGTAAAAAATCAATAAAATATATTTAAATAAATAAATAAATAAATAAAATGTCTTACCTTTCATGAACCACACTGAGTTTCTTATTCTCAGTCCTAATTTGTCTTCTATTTTTCTCTTGACTACTGTCAAAAGGTTGATTTAGTTTGATATTTTCAAAGAATCATCTTTTTTCTTTCAATTTCCAAGCTTCATTAATTTGTGTTTTTCTGTTGTTTTTTAACAAGTACTTCCTAAAATATTCTTAAAAGTAGAAACGGTTGGCTGAGTTGCATTTAGACATACTATGTCACGCTATTGGTAATACTCATTTCTAAAGAATCTGTACTTTTTAGTTGATATTCTCTCTAGCTAAGGCTTGTTTACAATGGTGATTTTGTAAGGCTTGTTTATTATAGAATGGTGATTTCATTTTTGGGGTTTTGTTTTCATTTTCAAAGTGGATTGGTTTGGAAAGACTATTTTTTTAGTCACTGCCTTCAGAAGATATAGCATGTATGTTTTCTTATTTTTATAATAATAGTCATAAAATTTCCATGGGTATTGGAATAGAACATGTACCCTTTTCACTAAAATATTATAATAGATCAATTACAGTAGTTGAATAATTGGAATCATGTGAAGCCTTACACATTTGTTGTCACTGTTCTGGCAATTTTCTGACATGGCAAAAACAGACATGATTAATGCATCTTAATTAGTGTTTTAACTTTTTCAGTATGAATATTGGCCCCAATAATTATAAAAATAAATAAGATTACACATGGATGGCTAAAAGGATAGAAAGATGAGTAGGCATTTAATAAAACAAATAGAGTAAAATGTGCATTTTGCTCTAGATGGTGTGTCTGCATTGTTCACTGTAATCCAACTCTGCTGTTTGAATATTTTCATAATAAAATGTTCAAAAGAAACAACACTTTAAAACCAACTTCATGGAAGTGTGTTTTAAGAACACGCATCCAGCCGAGACCGGTTTGGCTCAATGGATTGAGCGTCGGCTTGGGGACTGAAGGGTCCCAGGTTCGATTCCGGTCAAGGGCATGTACCTTGGTTGCGGGCATATCCCCAGTGGGGGGTGTGCAGGAGGCAGCTGATCGATGACTCTCTCTCATTGATGTTTCTAACTCTCTATCTCTCTTCCTTCCTCTCTGTACAAAATCAATAAAATATATTTAAAAAAAAAAAAAAAAAAAAAAAAAAAAAAAAAGAACACGCATCCAACTAAAACCCTCAGAGCAAGTTTACTTTTCATCACCCACAGATAGTCATGGAATGAGTTGATGCAAGAAAATATAACAGCACTGGTCTTACACACAAATGCTAAAATTTAAAATCTAGCTAAAACAATAACAGCAATTAGTACTTATTAAGTGTTTGCACTGTGTTAGAACATATATTATCTCATTTATTTGCACAACAGCCTAATATCACCACTTAGCTAAAAGCTGTGGTTCACAAAGTGAAGGGATTTTCCCCAGGCCAGACATTCTATCCATGGCTCTAGATTCAAACTCAGCTTCATGTGGCTATAGAGCAAACACCCGTCCGTCTGTCTGCAGACCTACTGTGTCAATAGAGGGGCCACTAACTAAACACTTGACATGGAGGAAACTTGAACTGAGATGTGCTCTCTGAATATAAAAGACACCAGTTTTCTAAGATGTGGGGCAGAAAAAAGAAAGCAAAATATTTCTGATCATTTTTAACATTATGTGTTGAAGTAATATTTTGAATAAATTAGGTTAAATAAAATGTATTTTAACATAATTTTAACTACTACTGGACATTTTTTCATTCTCTAGGAGCACATTGTGCCAGCTGAACTTTGAGGAAGATGAAAAGCGCATGCCACAGGAATGCTCAGACAGGTGGGCAGGTCATGTGGGAAGAATCATGAGCTGGGTTATAGCTGACAGGGGGGCTCCCGTGTGAAGATCAGATGAACCAGCACACTCAGGGTGCCTCCCTCACAAAAGGAGTGTCCAGGATTGGGACGTGCTGGTTGATGGGTCCTGCTACACACAAACCGCTCCAATCTGGCTAGATTCACGGCGGCTTGCGGTTGTCCCCTGACTTTCCCTCCCAGCCCATCACAACATCCATTGCATTGCAATGCAGCATGAAAGGAATCAGAGCAGGACCCTAGAGAGTAAGGCCGTGGCCCCGCTGATCCTCCAGGCCCCGGGCTCCACAGCCCAGAGCACTGCAGACCCCGACTCAGAAACCCGCGCTCACAGAGGCCAATGCTGAGGGAAGGGCGTGTGAAGGGAAGTAACAGCCTTAGGCACACTGGTGCCAGATTATGAATTTCTTCCGAGTTTCTCTTAAAGGGAATGGGAAACCACTGGAGGTGCAAGAATAGGAGGCAAATTAACCTCAGGTTGGCACGAGGGACTCATTATGGAATTTAACTGAAAGGTTTTGCTAGATTTCCAGGAGTGGGTGCCAAATGTGACACTTTAGCAGGAAGGGAGCCTGCTGTAGACAGCCAGAAAGGGGGCCCGGGGAGACTTCTAAACCTTCCCTCTAGACGCTGAATTTCACTCTGTACCCATTTCCAACGTCCTTTCCGTTTCCGAGATTCCCTGAGCCCATCATGTGGTAATGCCATAATTAGCTTTGTTCATCTTTCCCATGTTTCTGAAGAGGCATAAGTCATGGAATATTTACTGATTATATGTAAGCCAGAGAATACACACACAACGTACGTACAACGACTTTTTCCGTTTCAATTGTCCTAGCTACATCGTGTCATATGTAAAGTAATAGTACTTACATCCTATTTCCCAACGTAAATGAACTTGTCCAAAATAGTGCTGTTGTCATGGCTGTCGTGCTTTACTGAAAACAGCTAAGGGCGGGGTGATGGTACATCTCCTCTCACTTAATCTTTAAGCCATTCTCATCGCCAAAGTCGTTCTCTTGTCTTGTAATCACAGTTCACTCACAACCATGTGCACTTCTGGGGCATGAAGAGCTTTGCTGGGTGCTTTCATACATGACTTTCTTAACTCAGCAGAGTGGGTCTTAATGGTGTTATTGCACTGATGGGAAAACTAAAGTTCAGAGACATCTGTCTGCCTCCCTCTAATGCATCTCTCTGGGACTCCATGACACCTTGAACGCCTCCACATAGACATTCAAATATTAAAAGTTTTCTAGGCTAAACACACTTCCCCATGATTCTGAATACTTTCAGAATCACCCAGTCACCTTCTAGTTAGCTTTCCTTATCCACTTCCCACCCCAATTTCTACTCTTGTTGATCTAATTGGCACCCACTCCATACCTTTATCTGATTTATTGAGGAGAACGAGGAGCAGAACGGAAGCCAGCACAGCATGCATATTCAGCCATGGCATCTGGAATTCCTGGTTCTGGGACCAGCTCTGCTGCCTGCTAATGCTGTGATTAGAGCTGAGTTGCTAAAAATGGCTGGGTCTCTGTTTTCACACATACAGTGAAAAATTATGTGTGTTCTCTCCCAGAAAAGTGGGGAGACAGAGACAGTGCAGGTCAGAAAAAAGTCAAATTGAGATAGAGGCCAGACATGACCTTGTCTGGAGAGAAGACAAGCTCAGGCTCTGGTGCTCTGCAGGAAAGGTGGTGATGAGGGGCATCAAAAGCAGGCACTCTGACACCAACCACCCTGGGTTCAAGTCCGAGGGCTGCTTAGGTCTTCTCTTCAGTTCAACAGGATAGTAAGACTATCTACCGCTCTTTAAAAAGGGTCCTGACCAGGAGCCTCTTAAAATCCAACCTTTCTGAGGTAATTAGTTAGTGGAATACCTATAATTCCAGCACAGTCTTAAGTACTTGGGAAGGCTCATCCCTCAAAGATTTATTTATTCATTCAAAAAAATGTGTTGAGTATGATGCCAGGTGGATATTAGACTTATTAAGAGGATCACATGTAAGTTACATAAATTCTAACTTCTATGTTGTACACCTGAAATTAATGTAATATTGAATGTCAACTATAATTGAAACTTTTTTAAATTAAGAATAAAACATTACCTATGGGGAAAAAATATGTATTGAGCGCCTGCTCTGAGCCAGATATTATTCTAAGCACTTAGGGTACATCATGAACCAAATATGCCTGACCTGATGGAGTTTACATCCTTGTCAGATTAAGTAGTGGATAATAAATGAGTAAACTGCCGAAACCGGTTTGGCTCAGTGGTACAGCGTCGGTCTGCAGACTGAAGGGTCCCGGGTTCAATTCCGGTCAGGGGCATGTGCATTGGTTGCGGGCACATCCCGGGTGGGTGGTGTGCAGGAGGCAGCTGGTCTATGTGGGCGGTGTGCAGGAGGCAGCTGGTCAATGTTTCTCTCTCATCGACGTTTCTGACTATCTTTCTCCCTTCCTCTCTGTAAAAAATCAATAAAAATATATTTTAAAAAATAAATAAATAAAAAATAAATGAGCAAACCACAAATAAAGAAGTTAATATCCAAAATGTATAAAGAACTTATACAACTGAACATCAAAAAACAAATAATCCAATTTAAAAATGGGCAAAGGACCGAAACTGGTTTGGCTCAATGGTTAGAGCATTGGCCTGTGAACTGAAAGGTCCCAGGTTCGATTCTGGTCAAGGGCATGTACCTTGGTTGCAGGCACATCCCCAGTAGGGGGTGTGCAAGAGGCAGCTGATTGATAATTCTCTCTTATCGATGTTTCTAACTCTCTAACCCTCTCCCTTCCTCTTTGTGAAAAATCAATAAAATATTTTTTTAAATGGGCAAAGGACCTAAATACTTACTTCTCCAAAGATGACATTTAGATGAACAATAGACATATGAAAAGATACTCAATGTCACCAATCATCAGAAAATGCAAATTAAAAGCACAATGAAATACCACCTCACACCTGACAGAATTGCTATCCTATATAATAAAGAGCTAATATGCTAATTAGACTGGATGGTGGAACGACCTTCCAGACAACCTTCTGGAACAACCAATGGGCAGGGCCACAGGGCCACGAGGCAGCTGGGCTACGAGGGCCAAGTCCCTTGCAAGAATTTCATGCATCAGGCCTCTAGTCGTCAATAAATCCACAAACAAGTGCTGATGATGATATGAAGAAAAGAGAACCCTAGTGCACTGTGGGTGGGAATGAAGATTGGTGCAGCCACTATGGAAACAGTATGGGGTTACCATAAGAACTTAAAAATGGAACCGCAGCCGAAAACAGTTTGGCTCAGTGGATAGAGCGTTGGCCTGCGGACTCAAGGGTCCCAGGTTCGATTCCGGTCAAGGGCATGTACCTTGGTTGAGGGCACATCCCCAATGGGGGTTGTGCAGGAGGCGACTGGTGGATGTTTCTCTCTCATCGATGTTTCTTACTATCTCTCTCTCTCTTCCTCTCTGTAAGAAATCAATAAAATATATATTTTTTAAAAATGGAACCGCCTTATAACCCATTAACTTCACTTCTGGATATATAACCAAAGAAACTCATAATACTAGACTGAAAGAATATATGCTCCCTATGTGCACTGCAACATTATTTACAACAGCCAAGATATGGAAGCAACCCAAATGCCCATCAATAGAACAGTAGATAAAAAAGTGGTGGTATAGCCCTGGCCAGTGTCACTCTCAGTGTCTAAAGCCCACACACTGAGGGATCACAGGTTCGATTTCTGGTCAAGGACATGTAACAGGGTTGCAGGTTCCATCCCCCGCCCTGGTCAGGTCACAGGCAGGAGACAACCAATTGATGTGTCTCTCTCACATTGATGTTTCTTTCTCTCTATCTCTATCTTCTCTCTCTCTCTCTCTCTCTCTCTCTCTCTCTCTCTCTCTCTCTCTCATTGGTGAGGAAAAGCGATGGAACATACGTATATAGAATAAAATATTACTTGGCCACATCTATAATAATAAAAGGGTAATATGCAAATCAACCAAATGACCGAACAGCAAAACAACCATCCAGATGACCTTCCAAACAACCATGCTATGACACGCACTAGTGCCAGGCCAGCCAAGGCGGTTACAATGCAATTGGTTGGGGGGCCCCACCATCACCCCATGATCACCCCACAGAGGGAGATCCAGGCCATCAGCCTGCAGGGCAATCGATCAGGGGATGGATGAGGCCTCCATGATTGCCCCAAAGAGGGAGGCTCAGGCCACCCCCTGCACAGCAATCATTCGCGGAGCCCGGCTAAATGGGTGTGGCCTCCCTCTGCGAGGTGATGGATCACCCCACAAAGGGAGGCCCAGGCCACTGGCCAGAGAAGCTGTGGTGGATGTATGGGGCCGACCAGTGATTGCCCCACAGAGGGAGGCCCAGGCCAGCCAAGCCATCACATCCCACACCTGTCACCCACAGAGGGAGGCAACTAGTCATGGGGAGAAATGGGTGCAGCATCACACAGATGGCAAGCAGTCGCAGTGGTGCGGGCAGGGCCAGCTGCTGGCAGCCCGGGGAAGGAAAGCCCTGATAGGCCATGATTGCCATCCAGGCCTAGGGATCCTACCTGAGGGGTCCCGGGTTGCGAAAGGGCATAGACTGGACTGAGGGACACCTCCCCATGCAAGAATTCCATGCATTAAGCTACTAGTAGAAGAATAAAATCTTACCATTTGTGCCCTAGTTGATTTGGCTCAGTGGATAGAGCATTGGCCTAAGGACTAAAGGATCCTGGGTTTGATTCTGGTTAAGGGTACTTGCCTGGGTTGCAGGGTTGATACTCAGTGGGGGGCATGCAGGAGGCAGCCAATCAATGATTCTCATCATTGAAGTTTATGTCTCTCTCTCCCCCTCTGAAATCAATATATATATATAATATATATATTTTTTTAAATCTTACCATTTGTGACAGCATGGATGAAAATAGAGGGTCTTCTGCTAAGTGAAATAAGTCAGTCAAAGACAAATACCATATGATTTCATTTATATGTGGCATTTAAAGAACAAAAGGAATGAACAGCCAAAACTGGTTTGGCTCAGTGGATAGAGCGTCGGTCTGTGGACTGGAGGGTCCCAGGTTCGATTCTGGTCAGGGGCACGTACCTTGGTTGCTGGCACATCCCCGGTGGGGGCTGTGCAGGAGGCGGCTGGTCGATGTTTCTCTCTCTCTCATCGATGTGTCTAGCTCTCTATCCCTCTCCCTTCTTCTCTGTTAAATCAATAAAATATTTTAAAAAATAAAAAATAAAAAAAAATAAAAAAGGAATGAACAAACAAGAGTGAAACATACTCATAGATACAGAGAACAGACTGATGGTTGCCAATGGCTGGGGGGATGGGGAAAACTGGATGAAAAAGGTGAAGGAATTAAAAAATCTGTAGTTACAAAATGGTCACAATACAGTAATCCTATATAATAGAAGCCTAATATGCTAAGTGTCAGATTCATCAATCAAAGCATAATATGCTGAGGGAGGATCCAAGATGGCTGCTCAGGTAGACACCTAACCGCAGCAGCACACAACAATTTCAATGGAATACAACTAAAATGTAGAGTGGACATCACCCAGAGCTACAGGTAGTCGACTGACTGAAAATTCTACAACAAGAAGGAAAGAGAAAACCAGAAGGAAAATCAGAGGAGCTGAAAAAAAGCCTAAGGTATGGAGACATGCTGCGCGCTCGCACGCACGCGCGCGCGCGCGTGGGTGCTGCCTGGCGTTCCCTAGCAGGAAGGAAATAAAACCCCCAGCCTGGGCTGAACCCCCGAACCAGCAGCGCTGACCCCCAGTTATGAGCCAGACCCTGGGGACCCGGGCTCCGGCGGGGGAGACGGGACTGTGAGGAGGAACCCCAAGTGAGCAGCGAAAAGCAGGGCCCCCGGAGTCGCGCGCACATTGTGCGCAGAGGACTGAATGTTGACTCTGATGCTGGATTAAGCTAGCGGGAAGAAACAAAGCCTCCGGCGGCGCTGAGCCTCAGTCCGGACTGCTCTGAACCCCAGTCCTGGACCAGACCCTGGGGACCCAGGCTCGGGCAGGGGGAGACGGGGCTGTGAGGCGAAATCCCAGGGGAGTGGCAAAAAGCGGAGCCCCCAGAGTCGCGCGCACTGCGTGCAGAGGACAGTCTGTTGACTCTGATCCTAGACTCCCCTAGCGGGAAGGAGAAAAAAAAAAAAAAGCTCCAGACTGGAGGAATGCGACAGGGAGCAGGAGCCCCTGCCGGACACCAGCCAGCCGGGTGCCGGCAGGGACCCGGGCGACAGGCCCCCAGGGGGGGGAGTGCCCCTGAGCCATCGACCTCTGAGCACGGGCAACGGAGCCAAGGCCGGGGGCTGCTTCCTGGGCGGCGCCGACCCCGGCAACAGGCTGGAGCAGCACGGGAGCCCACAGAGAACAAAGGGGTGCCACAGGCCAACCTGCTGAGCTCCCAGGACAAGGAGGAAGAAACCAAAGTTCTCAATGTGAAGAAATCAAGTGAGAGCAAAAGATAGTAAAATTACTTAAGAAAGAATACAAAGGAGATCTTGAAAAATCAAAGACTAAGTCAGAACTCAACTCACCAGCCAACATTGCAACATAAATGAGTTTAAAAAAAAAAAAAAAAAGGACAGAATGTTGGAACAGCGGCGGCCAGGCCTAGAGTGCCCAGGCACAAAGCAATGGCAACCGGGCCCAGAGCAGCAACGGCCAGGCCCCAGAGCAGCAGCAGCCAGAACCAGAGCAACAACAGCCAGCACTGGAGCAGCCAGACCTGAGGCGGAGGCAGCCAAGCCCAGGGTGGCCAGTCCAGGAATACCCAGACCCGGAGTGGCCGGACCCGGAGAAGCCGGGCCCAGAGCAGCCGGGTTGGGAGCAGCCAGGTCCAGAAGAGCAGTAGCCAAGCCCGGAGCATCCAGGCTGGGAGCGGCCAGGCCCGGAGCAGCCGGGTCTGGTGCGGCCAGGCCCGGAGCAGCAGCTGCCAGGCTGGGAGCGGCCAGGCCCGGAGCAGCAGCTGCCAGGCTGGGAGCGGCCAGGCCCGGAGCAGCCGGGTCTGGTGCGACCAGGCCCGGAGCAGCATCTGCCAGGTTGGGAGCGGCCAGGCCCGGAGCAGCCGGGTCTGGTGCGGCCAGGCCCGGAGCAGTGGCTGCCAGGCTGGGAGCGGCCATGCCTGGAGCAGCCGGGTCTGGTGCAGCCAGGCCCGGAGCAGCGGCTGCCAGGCTGGGAGTGGCCAGGCCCGGAGCAGCGGCTGCCAGGCTGGGAGTGGCCAGGCCTGGAGCAGCGGCTGCCAGGCTGGGAACGGCCATGCCCGGAGCAGCCGGGTCTGGTGCAGCCAGGCCCGGAGCAGCGGCTGCCAGGTTGGGAGCGGCCAGGCCCGGAGCAGCTGGGTCTGGTGCGGCCAGGCCCGGAGTAGTGGCTGCCAGGCTGGGAGCTGCCAGGCCTGGAGCAGCTGGGCCCAGAGCAGCCGGGTCAGGTGCAGCCAGGCCCGGAGCAGCAGCAGCCAGGTCCAGAGCAACTAGGTCGGGAGCGGTGGTGACCAGACCCGGAGCAGCTGGTTGTGGAACGAACCTGAGCAACAGAGGCCAGGCCCGAAGCAGCCAGGCCTGGAACAGCTCGCTTCTCGCCTGCCCCTGCCCCACGGCGGCCTCTCAGACATGGCTGGAAACTTTTGTGGGAACTTGAGGGTCTGCTGAATCAAGTGATGAAGGCTTAGATCTGGATGTGTTGAGTTAGTATAAGGCTGGGGTGTTGATCTGTGAGTGCCTTGGGTGGGGCCTGGATGAGGCTGGTTGACCTATTTGAAAATGTCTTTTGTGTGAAATGTATCATTGGGCATGTGGTGGTATTATTGATATGAGAAAATGCTAAGTAACTGATTTACTATCTGAAAAGGGATTTACTATCGGGGAAAGGGAGGGAGGAAGAGACTGAACATAAACTGTGCACCTATAAATCAGGACAATGGGGGATGGGGAGGGGGCGGAGGGTGGGGTGGGAACCTGGTGGAGGGGGGAAGAAATGAGGAACCTTTGTAACAATATGAACAATAAAGATTGATTTAAAATAAAAAAAATTAAAAATTAAAAAAAAGCATAATATGCTAATGATATGCTAAGGCCACTCAACTGCTTGTTATGACGAGCACTATTCTGACCACTAGGTTAGCTTACTGCTGGGGTCTAGCTGATCAGGACCGAGTGAGATAGGCCAGACATGCCCTGGAGCCCTCCCATGGTCCCTCCCCAACTGGCTGACTTCCCACTTCCCTCCCCAGCCCCAATCATGTATTGGTGGGGTCCCTCAGCCTGGCCTATGCCCTCTCGCAATCCAGGACCCCTTGGGGGATGTCAGTGAACCAGTTTCAGCCTGATTCCCACAGGCTAGGCCAAGGGACACCACCGGTGCACAAATCCATGCACCTGGCCTCTAGTCCTATATTATAAAACCTTAATATGCAAATCGAGCTAACAGGGGAACAACTGGTTGCTATGACACGCACTGACCACCAGGAGGCAATGCTCAATGCAGGAGCTGCCCCTGGTAGTCAGTGCTTTCCCACAGGGAAGCACTGCTCAGCCAGAAGCCAGGCTCACAGCTGGCAAGTGCAGCAGTAGAGGTAGGAGTCTCTCCCACCTCTGCAGCAGAGCTAAGAACCCTTTAGGCTAGGGGTGTCGAACTCAATCAGAGAAGGGGCCAAAATCTAAAATCGAGCCTAAATTGCGGGCCGAACGGTTTACTGAACAGTCATAAACTGTCATTGTGATGGAAACGCAGCGGAGTGCAGTGATGACAGTGCGGTGCGGGCTACATTGCAAGGCCTGGCGGGAAGGATTTGGCCCGCGGGCCTTGTGTTTGACACATGTGCTTTAGGGGATTTCCACCAGCTGCCTAGGGACATCCCCCGAGGGGTCTCGGACTGCAAGAGGATGCATGCCAGGCTGAGAGACCCTCCCACCTTCCCAGTGCATAAATGTCATGCACCAGGCCTCTACTATTGTAATAACCATGTATGGTGCCAAGTGGGTACTGGAAATATCAAGAGGAACACTTATAAAGTATATGATTGTCTAAGCACCAATACAAAATAATATTAAGTGTAAACTATAATCGAAAAATAAAATTTTAAAAATCATATAGCATGTCAGAGATGATACAGAGCAGCACAAATGGAGGGAAAGGCAGGTTGCAGTATTACAGAGTCAAGCTGGACCTGTTGAAGAATCTGACGGCTGAGCAAAAGCTAGGAGAATACCTGGAGGAGTCACATCCCAGACACAGGAACTCACCCGGCTGATGCCGCAGAGGAATGGCAAGGAGACCGTGGGGCTGGAGAGGAATGAGGGAGAGTGGACAGGTCAGACAGATGGGGTCAGAGAGATGGGGATGACTGGCAGACAAGTTTAAGGACCTCAGCCTCTGCGCGCAGTGTGTTGAGCGGCATTGCAGAACTTTGCACAGAAGAGGGCCATGAGCTCTGACATCATAAAGGATCTTTCTAGGTTCTGTGTGAGGAGATTATGATAGAGTGAGGGTGGAGCAGGAGCGCCATTAGGAAGCGCTCACAGTCACCTTAGGAAGGCGGTGGCAGTGTCCTGCACCAAATGACAGCAGAGGAGGGACATTCTGAACTTTTTTTTTTGTAATATATTTTATTGATTTTTCACAGAGAGGAAGAGAGAGGGATAGAGAGTTAGAAACATCAATGAGAAAGAATCATCGATCAGCTGCCTCTTGCACACCCCCTACTGGGGATGTGCCCGCAACCAATGTACATGCCCTTGACCGGAATCGAACCCGGGACCTTTCAGTACGCAGGCTGATGCTCTATCCACTGAGCCAAACTGGTCTCAGCAATTCTGAACTTTTTGCACTTTCTTTTTCTTCTTATTAGGGTACAATATACATAACATCAAACTTACCATCTTAACCACCTGTAAGTGTACAGCTCAACGGCATTAAGTACATTCACTCTGTTGCGTAATCATCCCTGCCATCCATCTCCATAATTCTTCATCTTATCAAACCGAAAGCTGGACATCTTTTGTAGAGATTTAGGGATGGTGGGGCATCCTGGAAGTTGGTGGATATTCGACCAAATATCATGAGCATATCCTTTTTAACAGGATGTGGCCCAGGAAGTCAAGCACTGGGCTAAGGGAATTGCTTTCATTGAATTGTCTGTTTCTGTGGAAACCCTGGGGCTAACAATTCAATGAAAGCAATTTCCACAGACCCATAGCAAACTCTCATCTAGGCACAACCTCCTCCAGTTATCTAGACAATCATGAAGCATTTCCCTTACACGCTGGTGGAAATCAGCTTGGATTTAGATAGATGCTCAAACGGTCACCAAAGGCATTTGAAAATCTGGAAGCATTCTGCCAGGTCCAGGGGTCACAGTTGGTGCATGGACAGATGGGGACACTGAAGCAAAAACGCATCCTCAGACACAGACAGCAGCCAGGCCTATAGCTGAGGTGAGATGCTTCCCTCCAAGGCATGGCACCTTCTGGATCTAGTGGGATGGGCTGGAGGGGAGAGCCCATACCCACACTTCCTGGGGTTCTCAAGGACCTAGGCACACCAGCCCCAGCTCTCCCTGCTCCATCTTGATCCTGTGTGCACCCAGAAAATATCGTGATAGTTTGGTGCCTGTGGAAGCCCCAAAGGACTAACCAGGAGTTGGTAACATTTTTGTGCAAAGGGCCAGATGGTAAATATTTTAGGCTTTGCCATCCCACTGTGTATGTCACAGCTTCTCAGCTCTGCTCTATGAGGGCAGAAGCAGCCTTCGTCAATATATGAATGAATAAACAAATTTTCATGGCTGTGTTCCAATAAAACTTTATTTGCGAAAAGTGAAATTTATGTAATTTTTACAGGCCACAATATATTTTCTTTTTATTTTTTCCACCATTTTAAAATGTAAAATCCATTCTCACTTTGCTGGGCAAACAAAGAGGCAGTGGCTGGATTTGGCCTGCCAGCCTTAGTGAGGACTCCTGGACTAAAACTGCTGTGTCTTGGAAGGGCTCAGGGCAGGACCGAGGGATGGACCTGCTCCCTCGGGAGCAGCCAGGTTGAGCACAGAGCCTCAGAGGCAAGCTTACTAGAGTCATCTTCCTGCAGCAGCCCCAGCTCAGCGGTGAGTGCTGTAAGTCAGATGTGCCAGGTCTGGGCCCTCTGATGACTCACAGAGAAGCCCCACACATTAGAGTAAGGCAGCTGCTCAACATGACACTTTCCTGCCATCTACTGGAAAGTTGTTATGGTAATAAATAGATCTACCAGGACAATGCATTTGAATAACATTTCCTTGGAGCTTTGCAATGATCATTTGTTTAATTTAAGCAGTGATTCTGCGTTCAAAGGTGACATCATGCAATTTGGGGGAAGCGAGGCAGAATGGAGAAGGGAGGGAAGAAGGATCATCGCTGTTCTTACCCAGAGTTTGGGCTAGTTTTAGTTCAAAGTGGTCATGTAAGATGAACTCTCCTGGGTGTAAGTTGGGGCTCTATTTAAGCAACATGTTGATTCATTCAGGCATCCTTCCCAGCATGCCTACCTTGTTACAGCTTGTCTCCGCCCTCCACTGAATCAGGTTAGACCGGTGCTCTGCCCTCCACGGGAGGTGGTCTGCCAACAGAAAGTCTCTCAGGAAAGTGAGGGTCCCACACACTTGCCTCCACCGGACCCTAGAGGGACAGAAAAGAGTGGAAGCCATTAGCATGACAGCCCTTCTCAACCTCAGCCTGTCCACACAGCAGTGGGGTCCTGTTCATTCGGCAAGGAGAACCTGGATAAGGTTAAGCTTTCCCACAGACTGTGTGACCTGAGCCAGCCCCTGGTCTCCTTTGCCTTAGTTTCTTTGTCTCCTGGGCAAGAACAGCAGTGGGAGACGGTGCTGTCTCACAGAGATTCGTGACCATAGGATGAACACTTACACATGGGCCAGCCTGTGGCCTGAAGGCTGCCGTGAGAACAGGAGGTGGAAGCAAAGGGGCTGGTTCGACGTACGTAAAGTGTGATAGAAGAGCTACCAGACACAAGACAGTCAACAACACGGCGGGAGTCTCTCGGGACCTAGCAGTGAGTCCCCAGGTGTCCAAATAACACTGGAGAAGGGTCAGAGACCGAGACCAAGGGATATTTGCAGAGACCACGAGGTTAACCTTCTCTAACTTAAAACCAAAGCCTTTACTCTGTACCCTAGGGAAGCAGGGAAGGAAGAGACAGGGCCGATGGGCTTGCCTTGCCTGTCTCCAGACATTTCCCGCCCTCAGGCAGGTTGATAATCCAGGTCAAGAGTTTCTGCAGCAAACATGTGAGGGCACAGTGAAGACTCGGTAAACCAAACATGCGCGTCAGCTGGAACTCAGGAAACTGAGGTGCAGAGAGCCCCTTTCAGGCGGGGGAGGAGGGGGCGGGTGGCGGCTGGGGTAGCACAAATGCAAACATCAGACCGAAATCTGGCAACAGAACTGTCCAGGCAGAGTGCAGACCCCAGTGTTATGACAGCTGCTCAGGGCAGCCCGGCACCGAGGCACGGCGTGGGGCGCGCGGCCTGGGGAGGGCTGAGTGTTATCACTCGCCCGACACTGTCTGCCACAAGCTGACACAGCACCCGCGGCAGATTAATCTTATAAACTTAAAAACCACTTTCTCCTCATCCACATCCCATGACTAACCCTCCATGTTGAAGCTTCTCTATGAGAACATGGGACTCCTCTGGGCCGGGTGTGTTGTGAAGGGCACTTAGCATGACCCAGCACAGAAGACATAGACCAATGTTCAGATCCACTGTGACCCAAACAAGGAAGATGAGACCTCCGCTGGCTAACCTGCCAGCACTTCCTACAAGTATTTCAGGAGCCTCGAGAGCCAGACCCTCAGACGCTCCTCCCCTCCTCTCTTGGTACTCTCCATCTCCTACCACGTGTCACCACCGGCAGCCCTACCAGCCAAGCTGGAGGACACAGCTGCCCCTGGCCTCCAAGCAGACATGAGTCTGTCCTCAGGGAGTGGGCACTGTAGCCCATGCTGCTCACCAAACCACAGGCACAAAATTCTTCTTACCCCAACACCTCACCATAGTCTGAGCTCAGGGTATTATTTTTTGTGGGAATTTCCTAAAGACCTGGGAATAAGCCAAGGGAAATATAACAGAATAACTTAGAAGTGGGCCTCATGTTTGGAAACAGCCTAGGTGCCCATCAGCAGATGGCTGGATCAGAAAACTATGGTACATCTACACAATGGAATACTATGCTGCCATAAAAAAATCTTTTCTTCTTTTTTTTTTTTTCTTCTTTTTTTTTTTAACAGAGCTTGGTGACTTCTTAGCTTTATTTTTTTTTAATATGTTTTATTGATTTTTTACAGAGAGGAAGAGAGAGGGATAGAGAGCTAGAAACGTCTATGACAGAGAATCATTGATCAGCTGCCTCTTGCACACCCCCCACTGGGGATGTGCCCACAACCAAGGTACATTCCCTTGCCCGGAATTGAACCCAGGACCTTTCAGTCCAAGGGTAGACGCTCTATCCATTGAGCCAAACCAGTT
This sequence comes from Pipistrellus kuhlii, assembly GCF_014108245.1. Lineage (NCBI taxonomy): Eukaryota > Metazoa > Chordata > Mammalia > Chiroptera > Vespertilionidae > Pipistrellus > Pipistrellus kuhlii. The sequence continues at coordinate 29,070 of NW_023425535.1, read as the reverse complement.
TCGGGGGGGGGGGGGGGGGGGAATTCTTACCAATTGCAGCAACCTGGATGGAATTGGAGAACATTATGCTAAGTTAAATAAGCCAGTCAATGAAAGAAAAATACCACATGATCTCACTCATTTGTGGGTAATAAAAAACATTATATCTCTATCCCTCTCTCCTCCTCTCTGTAAAAAATCAATAAAATATATTTAAAAAAAAAAAAAAAAAAAAAAGCCGAAACCGGTTTGGCTCAGTGGTAGAGCTTCAGTCTGCGGATGGAAGGGTCCCAGGTTCGATTCCGGTGAAGAGCATGTACATTGGTTGCGGGCACATCCCGGGTAGGGGGTGTGCAAGAGGCAGCTGGTCGATGTTTCTCTCTCATCGATGTTTCTAGCTCTGTATCTCTCTCTCCTCCTCTCTGTAAAAAATCAATAAAATATATATTTTTTTAATTATAAACTGATGAACAAAAAGATAGATACAGAGGCAGTAAAGCATCAAACAGACTGTCAAATTACAGTGGGAAGGTTAAGGAGAGGTGGGGAAGATAAGAGATCAACCGAAGGACTTATATGCATGCATATAAGAATAACTAATGGCCGAAACCAGTTTGGCTCAGTGGATAGAGCATCAGTCTGCGGACTGAAGGGTCCCAGGTTCAATTCCGGTCAAGGGCATGTACCTTGGTTGCAGGCACATCTCCAGTAGGGGGTGTGCAAGAGGCAGTGGGTCGATGTTTCTCTCTCTCTCTCATTGATGTTTCTAGCTTTCTATTTCTCTCTCTTCCTCTCTGTAAAAATATCAATAAAATATATTTCAAAAAAGAATAACCAATGGATGCAAAACATTGGAGGGTGAGGGCATCCTCATCTGCAAGGCACCATATATAATATGTAAAAGAAAACCTAAGGATATATCTTCTTTGTATACAAAGAACTTATGTAATTTCCCTGGCCAGCATTGCTTAGTGGTTAGAGCATTGGCCCATAAACCACAAGGTCACTAGTTCAATTCCTGGTCAAGGGCACATACCTGGATTGGGTAGTGTCTCAAGGAGTCATTAGGGTGAGGTAGCAGAGTCTATCAGACCCAAACAGACCAACATTTGGCTATGTGAAGGACGGGGGACCCTACCTGTGCATGAATTTTGTGCAATGGGCCTCTACTACATTATATAACTTATAAAGTGATTCCCCTAAGTCTAGTTCCACTATACATAGTTATTACAGTATTATTGACTATATTTCTTATGCTGTGACTATTTTGTAACTGTTAATTTGTCCTTCTTATCCCTTCATCTTTTGACTCAGACCCCATATTCATTCTAATTCCCAGAGTTGCCAAAACATACACATTGGAAAAGAAGTAATGAAGCTGTCATTAGTCACTGGCATGTTTGTGTATGTAGAATATCCTATGGACTATAAAAATAAAACCACTAGGAGTCCAAGATCTGGGAGAAGAGCCTGGCAGTGTTGCTTCCATTTTGATTCTTTCTCGCTGGTTCACATTCACCTGTGTGAAATATGAGTTGGATTCTAAGATCAAAAGATGACTGGAGTTCCATACTAGTAGAAGATGAAGAATCTGAACAGCAAGTTGGACCCATGGTTGACCAGCAGCCGAGTGATGAAAAACCTAAACAAGAGGAGTCACCCTCTGAAAATCAGGATGTTACACCTGAGGAAGAGAAATCAGATGGAGGAGCACCTGAGGTTCAGGGACTGACATGGAAGCTGATACCCAAGAACTGGTGAAACCAATTTTTGGGCCTGAGGGTGGAGATGATCCTGATGTCATTGGACATGCTTATGGAAATCCAGAGCCCATCAAAATGCCAGAAACAGGGGAAGGAAAACCACCCATTTAAAGAAAGATGATCTGAAGACACACAGATGTTTCTGATGTTGGATACTTCATTGTTAAAGTTCTCTCAATAGCCGAGACTGGTTTGGCTCAATGGATAGAGCGTCGGCTTGGGGACTGAAGGGTCCCGGGTTCGATTCCGGTCCAGGGCATGTACCTTGGTTGTGGGCATATCCCCAGTAGGGGGTGTGCAAGAGGCAGCTGATCGATGACTCTCTCTCATTGATGTTTCTAGCTCTCTATCTCTCTTCCTTCCTCTCTGTACAAAATCAATAAAATATATTTTATAAAGTTCTCTCAATAAAGTTTTGCAGCATTAAAAATAAAAATAAATAAATAAATAAATAAATAAATAAAAATAAAACCACTAGGACACTATTTGAGTTTGGTAAGATTACAGGACACAAACTCAATAAAAAACTAATTGTATTTCTACACAATGGCAACAAAGGATTAGAAAATGAAATAAAAGTACTTTTTAAATGGTATCAAAAATGTCAAATATCTAGGAAGAAATTTATTGAAATACATATAAGATCTCAACACATAAACATGTCTTAGAGAACTGTGCATTGAAACATCTAAAGTTGGGCACATAGCCGAGACCGGTTTGGCTCAGTAGATAAAGCATCAGCCTGAGGGCTAAAAGGTCCCAGGTTCGATTCCAGTCAAGGGCATGTATCCTCAGTGAGGGGTGTGCAGGAGGTAGCTGATCGATGTTTCCTTCTCTCATCGATGTTTCTAACTCTCTATCCCTCTTCTTTCCTCTCTGTAAAAAATCAATAAAATATATTTTTTAAAATAAATAAATAAAGTTGGGCACATGGGAGCTGAGAAAGAAGGAAAGCTGAGACAAGCCAGGGATGCAGGCCTACACCTAAGAGCAATGGCAGGGCTCAGCCTGGAGAGGGGAGGATTCAGATTGTGGCTGGCATTCCCTTCAGCCAGGGGAGCAGAGAGATTCAGTGGACATTTCTGTGTGGCATGGGCAGTCTGACCTGAAGCTGAGCCCAGAGACCTGGGCAAGGACACAGCCCAGAGGTGCAGCCGCAGTTGTCAGGCAGCCAAATTTCAAACAAAGAAAGAAGCCACAGTGTCTGGCCACCCTGTGGCCCTCTAGAGATCACCCTCATGCACCCTGGTGTCAGGCTGCAGAGCACATTATCTGCAGACCTGAGAACTGGTTCTACAAAATCACTTTTCCCCTGAGCAAAGGGTCCTTCAATCAGGGCGTAGGGGAAAGTCAGCAATGATCCAAAGTCAATATTGCCATAAGGGCAAAACAACAAAAAAGCCATCCAGGTTCCTCCAGCCCACCCCACATCTTTGCCACACTGATGGCAACATTGGGCTGCGAGGGACAGCATGGAGATTTCACAGATTTGGAGCCCATTGCCCACCGCATTTCCCTACAGGGCTGGTCCCCTAAAACTGGCATGGCCAGAGCACAGGAGAGAAAACTGCCTACCAAGGGAACACAACCCAGCAAAGCTCTGAAAAGCCAGAAAAGCGTAAGAGAGTTAAAAACTTGTCATTTGGTGCCACCTACTGGAAAATAATACAATGACCTTTTCATATTAGTCTGTGAGAAAACTGCCTCTCACACATGGATACCTAGACAGGGAAGGAATTCATCAAATACTATGAATAACCAAGACAGCAAGAAAAAAAAAAAAAAGGAAATCTTAGAAAATATTGTTTTCTGCCGAGACCGGTTTGGCTCAATGGCTAGAGCGTCGGCTTGGGGACTGAAGGGTCCCGGGTTCGATTCCGGTCAAGGGCATGTACCTTGGTTGCGGGCATATCCCCAGTAGGGGGTGTGCAAGAGGCAGCTGGTCGATGACTCTCTCTCATCGATGTTTCTAACTCTCTTTCTCCCTTCCTCTCTGTACAAAATCAATAAAATATATTTAAAAAAAAAAGAAAAGAAAATACTGTTTTCTCTCCCTTATTCATGGGGTACATGCAGAACAATTTTTGTTGTTTTTGTTCACTCACTACCTGCTTTGCTCTGAGGGAACAGGATAAGATTCATCTAGTCTACACCTTGACCCTCCCAGAAGCTTTCCCCTGGCCCCTGGCCCTGTCACCTGACTATTCTGGGCCCCCTACTAGGTAAGAAGCCCATCCAGAGTCCCGAAGCTAGACTCTGGTAGAGTGGTAAAGCCAATATGTAAACTCAAGACAATTGCAAAGCCTGCTCTCCTACCTTTACCTGGTGTGATAAAAGAATGGAAGGAAAGAGCTCTCTACCAGATTAAAGTATCCTCCTCCCAGCCCATCAAAATTCTTCTTTTTTGTTTCAAATTATCTTCTCCCAGTCTCTGCTGAAAATATTTGCTCCTTGGTCCAGAGCCCTAATTACAGAACACAGTCTCTGCTCATGCATTTGTTACTGAATTCAAGGAGTTTGCCACTCAAGGTACTCTATCCAAGAACAAGATACAATTGTCACAAAATAGTTTTATTTTATTTGCAACAAGTAAAAGAGAGGGGGGATTTATCTCCAAAGCTCTGTCTCCTGAAGGGAGGCCTAGCCTTTAAAAATTAGCAAGAATGACATGGAGTAAGAACTGCCCAGGCATTGAAACCTTAGTCCTAGCTAACAATGGCCCCCTGAGATTTTTCACTCCTTGTCCTCGAGGGAATGGGGACAAGGGTTATACTTTTGTAACTGCTTCCTGCTGAACATGGATGCAGTGAGCACCTCTTTGAGTTGAAGAAGTGAAATTCTCTGCCTGCCTGACTTATTAAAGTCCCCTAGCTTCTGGGTTTCCTGAGAACAGGAGAGCATAACGAGAGCAGTACTTGCCCAGGCTGGTTTGGATCAGTGGATAGAGCATCAGCCTGCCGACTGACGGGTCCCAGGTTTCATTCCAGTCAAGGGCACATGCTAGTGTTGTGGGCTCAATCCCAGTAGGCAGCATGCATGAGGCAGCTCATCAATGATTATCATCATTTATGTTTCTATCTCTCTCTCCCTCTCCCTTCCTCTCTGAAATCAATAAAAATATTTTTTTAAAAAGAGAGAGAAAGCATTACCCTACCAGGAGATATGCTGTCGGAGATGAGGCAGAAGCAGGGGGAAAGAAAAGGAAACCGAGACCCTGCCACTCATAAACTCACACTCTGGTGGGGAATCTAATGAGTAAGGCGGACCAGAGTGACCGCCTCCCTAAGAACAAAGATGCCAGCAAGGGAGAGAAGAGGGAAGGTGCTGTCATATTTTAATCATCTTCCATATGATTCAGGACACCAAGCCATGATTTTTGTTCAGGAATCACTTATTGAGCTGCTGGGTCTATCCAGGACTTTGAAGGACAAGCAGGATCTGGGCAGGAAGTGACTCTGCAGAAAGGGGAAGGCCTGTGGATGGCAGTTCTACACTATATCGGGCCAGTGTCCATGGTTTCCCAAGCGCAGTGATGCTCGCCATGTGGCCTAGTGAAGAGCTGCCCCTGGCCTGGGAGGGAGAACAGCTTGCGAGGAAGTCCTCTGCATCCATTCTTTGGAAGCACTACCACCACCACCACCCACCTATGCCCGCTAACACCCCCTCTCCCATGACGGCAGGCGGCACTCCCAGGGAATACAAACTCTGTGTGTGTGTGTGTGTGTGTGTGTGTGTGTGTGTGTGTGTGTAGAAAGAGGATAAGGCCAAACATGAAGCCATGCTGATCTGGCCCCAACACAAGGCCCTCTGTGATCACACACATCCTGTTGAGCATCATCCCCTAGTTAACCAGCGGCACAGCTGCAGCTCAGAGAATACAGCCCTCCTAAAGATCAGGACACAGGGCAACACCGCCAGTCACTCTCTACCTCTTTGTCCCCAACTCACTGCCCAGTAGGCACTGGGATGAGCCGTGAGATGAGGTCTACATAACCCACAGTTCCTGTCATCCACAGGCTGCCTCCCCACCTCTGATCCCCAGTTTGGGAACATCAGGAGCTCAAGACTGAAAGTGGAGAAAAGAAACAGCTGTGGGCACAGGTTGTAATCAAACAGGAGAAGAAAGTAAGGAGAGTCAGTGATGCCAGGAGAGGCTGCTCACATGAGGCACTGCCTGCCTCACCTCTTCCCTCCGGGCCAGGCACTCACATTAGCAGAGTCACCCCTACTACAGTTACAGATCCCAGCTCCTCTCCGCCCTCTGCTTCTAGACTCTGAGAGAAGGTGGGCTGAGAAGGCATCCCAAGGCTGTCCCCTCCCCTTTCCTGGCCCCAGGCTGGAGGGGCCGTGAGAGGTGGAGGACAGACCCAGCATACCTGGTTTACCAGACTTGCTCACATGACAGGACTCAGACCCAATATGATAAAAAGGTTCTGTGTGGTATGGCCTCCCTGCACCTGTCTCTCTTCCTGCTCACTCCTCAGCAATGCAGTATTCTGTTCCTAAACGTCTGTAGTTGCCTCAGCCAATTCCACTGGCCTCAGGCTGCCAAAGCCATAGGGCTGAATGGGGGTCACTCCCCAAGGATAGGACAGTTTAGAAGTACCTCATCCTGCCTGTGGATGCAGAGAGCAAGTTCTCTCACCTCAACCTGCCCCACCCCAGCCACCCCACAGCTTTGAAAAGGGAAAGCTAATGGGCTGCTGCTCAGAAAAGAAGCTGAGGTCTTGAGCCTTCTGGACTTGACTGGGCTCTGACAGGGAATGCATGACTGTGCATTTGCCCAGTCAGTGATCTCAAAATCATCCTGCAAATGAATGGATATGAGACCAGTAAGTTACTTCTTAAGACCACACTCAAATTTTACTAAACACAGTTCACTTCCCTGTGTCATTTCCACCTTCCTCCCATACTTTGTCGCTAGGAAGCCCAGCCTTTTGGCTTTTATTACTCAAAATACATGTACGTGGTTTATTCTACCTGCTTCATTTTGCAAGTCCAGTACATTTACATATAAGACAAACAAGGTCACGCAAAAAACAAAATCCAACTTCTGCAGGACCATCAGACAACCAGACCAGAGATTGACCTGAGAATGTCACTTGAGGATGTCTTGGACTGCTCCACAAGCATTCCTTGACTCCCCAGTTAGACTGAGGTTGGGCTCTGAATCTGTCTTCTCAGAGACAGTTCCTGCCCAACCAACCAGAAACCAAGCATGAGCCAAAACTTAAATTACCTCTCCAACAACACAATACCCAAAATGAGATATGCTAATTAAAGCAACCCCTGGGGCTGACCTACCCACCTCCCTCCTGCTAGTCAAGTGCTGAGTGAAACAGGCTCAGGTGGCCACTAGGCTTCCAGATGAGGCAGGCCAGGAAGCCATTCTGGTGGTCAACACCAAGCGGGGGTCCCCCACAGAACAGGTCCTGGGTCCAGCGGAGACCCAGGCACCTGCCAGCTGCTTTGCCAAGCATCCACAAAGGAGAGGGAGTCCTTTTAAGAGGCCCATCTGAAGTCACCAAATTTGTTACCAAACTCAAGTTCACCTCTTGGGGTACTCTGTTCAAGATCCAGCCACGGTTGTCAATGTTGTGGGGTCGAATCCTGGGTTCAAAATAAGACCACCGGAGGCTGATAATTTATTTAAAAAGCAAACAAGGATTTATTGAACTGGCCAGGGCAAGCCGCAGGAGTACCGCACGCAGGCGGACCCTACATGACCGTGAGGGTTTAGGGGCAGGTAGTTATTTTTAAAGGTTCTGAGAAGGAAAACCCCCATTCTACAACAAACTGTTGTTTGAAATTTTCTGCTGTTCTTCCTAGATAAAATGTTGCTTTCTAGTTTGCTTTAGCCCGTTTGAAGAATGATGAAGATAAACTTAGCTGTCTGACCTTACAGGCCAGAGACCAGATACGCCCACAATCTCAATACCATGCCAGGTGCATTCTTTTAATTGGACAGAACAGCATTGTTTTCGAGGCCAGCATCGAGATAACCACTAAGTGTACATAGGGCTGGCTCTTTAATGAAAAAGAAAGTTCTGCCTGTAACCTTGCCCAGAACTTGAACTCATCCTCCCTAAGCCCATTGTGCGATGAACAAAGCAAGTAAGTGAAGGTCGAAGTCAGAATAGTAGGGTTAAAATTCAAACAGTAGTTTTTACCCAAGCATGATTGCTACCATATTTCAGTCACAAGGTAGTTTTATTTACTTGCAGAAGTAAAGGAGACAGTGGATTCATCTCCAAAGTGCAACGGGAGGCTTAGCCTTTTATATTTAGTAAGAATAACATTTAGCAAAACTGCCCAGACCTTAAGATCCTTGCCCTATCTAACACAGCACTCAATACATAACCCCTAAATGCCTAAAGCTTTATCAATCACCTTCTCCCCAACACTTTGTTCCCTTCCACCATCCCCGGCAAAAATCTTTTATTTCTCAGCAGACAGCTTCACCAGGTTGTCCATTCCCCCTGGCTCTAGGCTGAAGACAAGTCCCCACCTCTGGCAGCGGCCTGGCTCCCCCAGAACTACATTTCCCACAGTGCTCTGGAAAAGTTAGCGGCGGAGGCCCAGGGCCTGGAGGGCTAGTTTACGCAGAGCCTCCTGGGAGTTGTAGTCTGGCTTGTTCGCAGGCGCGCTGCTGTGGACCGGCGCTGGCCTTTGTCTGTCCGTGGGCTTGCACGGCTGTGGTGAGTGAGGCTGCTAGCAGGTCATGGCACCCAGGTGAGCCAGGGCCAAGCTAGCAGGCGGTCCCCGGGGCCCTCTGCTGCCCCGACGTCCCTCAGCAGGGCAGGCCTGCCCTGCTGCAAAGGCCGGCCGCAAGGGGAGAAGTCTGCAGCTGCAGAGAAGTCTGCCGCTGGACCAGAGGTGGGGTTGAGGGTCTGCACGCAGGGCATGCATGGGGGTGCTGAGGAGGGAGGATCTGCCCCTAGGAGCAGGGGTCCCTCCGACCACCGCTGTGCAGGGCAGGGCGTGTGGAAGGCCCCTCACCCTGGAGTCGAGGGAGGAGGCCGTGATAGACAGGTGTCCCCCGGCCTGCGGGGAGGGTTCAGAAGATGGACAGAAAACTTGCAGTCTCTCAAGGGGGGGCGGGGGGGGTGGCGGCAGATGGGAGAAAGGACAAAGTGGATTCGGTCGTGCGGAGAAAATAATCACCCCCACCCAGAATCTCTAATGCTGAAACTACGTCCCAGGAGGTCCCAGAGACGCAAAGTCACCCCCTCTTCTCATCCTGTTCTTGAGGGCTGTCAACTTTAGGCCTTAAGTAATAGGTATGGTCACATTTGGTTCTTTTATTCTCCCAGGAATTACCTGATATGACTGTTATTAACCTATTTAATAAGTGAGGAAATAGAGTCAGGATTGTTTGGTTACTTGCCCAACGTTACATGAGGGAGTGGGGAGTCAAGGCAGAAATCCCAGTCTCTCATGGCCTAGTTCTGAACTTTTCCAAAGGATCAGGAGCCATTCTGCTTGGAAAAGCAGTATTTTCTATGACAAAGCCATTTTCTCCAAATTCTGCAGGAAATTAACTCCTCAGACATGTGATGTTGGGAGAAAAATAAGAATTTCCTTTTGCCAGACCAGTTTGGCTCAGCGGATAGAGTGTCGGCCTGCGGACTGAAGGGTCTGGGGTTCGATTCCAGACAAGGGGACGTACCTTGGTTGTCGGCACATCCCCGGTAGGCAGCTGATCGATGATTCTCTCTCATCGATGTTTCTAACTCTCTATCCCTCTCTCTTCATCTCTGTGAAAAATCAATAAAATATATTTTTTTTAAAAAGAATTTCCTTTTATTAATCAAGGAAGTTCCTGGGATGCAGCTGAGTTTATTACTTGTTGAAGAGCTCACAGTATGTGAAGAGGCAGAGCTGTAGATTCTACTCCATTTGCTGGATTCCACAGGGACAGAGTCCAACCTCAGGCAGAAGGTGCCAGGAACTTTCCATTGACTCTTGGTGAATGTGCAGTGATTGAGCAGTAACACCTTAAACTTCCAAAATTAATGACCAGTCGTGTCCTGACACTCTGATCGGGGGTTCCTTTACAGCTTGTATTCCCAGTTGGAGATGAGTCCTCCAATAAGAGTTTAAAATGCTCTTCAGTCACCATAACAGGTTGCAGAATGTGCAGTTGACAGGAAGACCACGTGCTTCAGTTAACAAAGGAAAGAACTGCAGCATCACACTTCCGTCTCATTAAATCAGGCGGCCAGCATTTTGATAAGACTTACTGGAGAGAAACAAAGATTATACACCAAAACCACTGTATAAAGTGTAAGAATGTGGTGATCAGGATCCTGAAGTAAGAAAAGGATATTCCAAAGGGGAAAAAATAGAAAAAGATAATATGGGGCAAGAGAATACCTAGGATCTAGATGAGTAGTAAAGTCTGGCTAAGCCCTGTTCCATTCTGTTCCATGTTATAAAAATTCCTACCAGCTCTTTAATGATGAGGAACTAGAGAACTGTCTAGTCTAAAGGCATAGGCTTTGGATCCTGAAAATCTTGGATTTGAATTTCTTCCACCTTGACTCCTTACTGGCTCTGAGAATTTTGGCAAGTTACTCACCCTAGTTGGATGCCTTGGGCTAGGTTTTGGAATCCAAGTAGGTCTTCTTTTTCCAAGTACTGACAAGTACTTACACTTCCCTCAGAACTGGTATTCTCATATCTTGAAGAGTAGAAGAGGAAAAGGTCTGGATCTGGATCCTCCTAAGAATTGTTTAAAGGTTAACATGAAATATCTTATTCTGTCCTCATAACTTAGGGGAACTGGAGAGGAGGACCACAGCCATTTCTATCTAGAGCCAATTATGAAGTCTGAATATTGAGTTTTTTTTAATATTCTGAGGCTATACAAATAGCAGATGGTTAGATGGGGGAAGGAATTAGAAGATTCTAATCACATACCACGGTTAAGGAACAAACAGGAGTGCCCATTATCTTAGAATTGGCAGGAGGAGAGAGATGTGTGTTGACATGTTCCTTTTCCACCTTCTGCCCCCTGGGCTCATTTGTGTGTGATCATGTGCCTTTAAGACCATGTTGCTGTTACATTAAAGGTGACTAACATTATATCAGTTCATCCTGAGTTCTCCATTTATTCATACCCCAAACTGGAGCTCCTGTTGACTTGAATCTTTTCACTCATCAATTCTCCTGCCTTCTCCTGTTTTTGTTCTATTTTGTTTTTGTTTCTTTGGTGGTTTTCCTCCTCAGATGCTCAAGAACAGCCTATGGAAGCAGCACATGAAGAGGTGGTGATTAAGGTCATACGGCAGGAGTGGACATGTTTGGATTTCCAACAGCTACCCTGCTGGACTGTCATGGACGATATGCCCAGAATGTAGCATTCTTCAGTGAGTGAGCCAGTTGATCTCTGGGATGCCCTCAACTCACCGCATGGAGTGTCCCTGTCCTCAGCACTGGTTGGCAGGCTGAGAAGCAGAGGAGACTTTCCTGTGGTGGAGCTCACCATTTCTGGGAGTTACAGGAAAAGCCTGCAAGTTAGAGTGAGAAATAACAATGGAAACAGCAGAAAACAATCCTGATATGGAGGTAAACTTGAGGTAGTTTCTCAGAAAATGAATGAGCAGCTTTAAATTTCAGTGCAGCCACTGAGTAAGGAAGGGTAAGGCAGAGGAACAATGAGAAAATCTCCCTAGGATGACTCCAAGAAAACTGTTAATCCAGGGTAGTGATAAATTGGACCCATATTTAAAGGGCAACATTGGAAAATACTGTCAACAGCTGCATAGGAAGTGTTTGAGAATAACTGCTAAACCAAAATTGATCTCAATTCCACCACAGCTTAGTAGATTGAAGTAGCATAAATTTTAAAGGGAAAAATTCCTTGAATCAGAAAGTCTAGTTGTTCTGGCTCTAGATGCAGTATCAGACAAATTATTTAACTTCCTTGAACTGCAGGGTCATTGTCAATGAAATAGGACAACAGCTCTACCCTGCAGGGTTGCAAGAATTAGAGACAACAAGTGTAAAGTACCAAGGATTCTACCCTGCCGGTGTAGCTCAAAGATTGAGAGAGAGCCAGGAACCAAAAGGCTACCAGTTCCATTCCCCACCAGGACATATGCTTGAGCTGTGGGCTTGATACCCTGGGGGGGGGGGGGGGGGGGGGCAGGAGGCAGCCGAATGATGATGTTTCTCTCTCATCCATGTTTCTATCTCTCTATCCCTCTTCCCCCCCCCCTCTCTCTCTCTCTCTCTCTCTCTCTATATATATATATATATATATATATATATACAATATATATATATATATATTTTTTTTTTTTTTTTTTAAGTACGAATTATTCTACTACATATTTTCTGATGTCATGGAGTTTACTCAACTGTCAGGAAAGCAGACTAGTGCAGAAGTGGGTTTTTCATGAAGCTAATGAAATCTAAGTTTCAGGATTCCTCTCTTGCAGGGTCTCTTCAAGGCCCTGTTCCCACTTTTACACTTTTTCCTAATGAAGTGCCTCCAACATTTTAAAGCTTTAGGCCCTGCCCAACCTGGCTCCTCACCTGTTTGAAGTCAGATAAAATTTGGATATGGGGTTCTGTGTGATCCTGTATAGTTCTCCTGAGTCTGGAGATGTTTATATTTACCCCACAAGATTATTTGGGAGGCTATATTGAACAAAACACAGAGGCAGTGGAGTAGGCTTGTGTTTGAATCTCAGCTCTATGCTAACCTAAATGCATAACCTTTGACAACCTCTCTATGCTTTCATTTCCTTGTGTGTAGCATCCCATAGGATTGTTCTCAGTGTTAAATTATCTATGCAACGTTCACTGTGTAATGTCTGGCACATAATAAGCACTCAACAGAGCACTGTTTTTTGTTTTTTTTTTCCCTATTCTTCTCACTCAGCATATTAGTGCATCTTATCTGGCTTCCCTCTCATTTTACCAGATGTGATGACAGAAGCCCACCACAAATATGATCACACCGAGGCCACAGGATCCTCAAGCTGGGACTTCCAGAGTTCTTTCAGAAGAGAGAAGCTGGAACAAAAATCCCCAGATTTTAAGGCACTACAGGAAGATTCACCTGGTGTGAGACAGAGGGTCTATGAGTGCCAGGAATGTGGAAAATCCTTCCGGCAAAAGGGTAGCCTAACGTTACATGAGAGAATCCACACTGGTCAAAAGCCCTTTGAGTGTACCCATTGTGGAAAAAGCTTCAGGGCCAAAGGCAATCTTGTCACACACCAGCGAATACACACAGGAGAGAAGCCTTATCAGTGCAAGGAGTGTGGAAAAAGTTTTAGTCAGCGAGGTAGTCTGGCTGTTCATGAAAGACTCCACACTGGACAGAAGCCCTACGAGTGTGCAATTTGTCAGAGGAGTTTCAGGAATCAGAGTAACCTTGCTGTTCATAGAAGAGTTCACAGTGGCGAGAAGCCTTATAGATGTGATCAGTGTGGAAAAGCCTTCAGTCAGAAAGGAAGCTTGATTGTCCACATCAGGGTCCACACAGGCCTGAAACCATATGCCTGTGTACAGTGCAGAAAGAGCTTCCATACCAGAGGAAATTGCATCCTTCATGGCAAAATCCACACAGGAGAGACACCATATCTATGTGGCCAGTGTGGGAAAAGCTTCACTCAGAGAGGGAGTCTGGCTGTGCACCAGCGAAGCTGCTCACAAAGACTCACCCTTTGACCACATTCTTCAACAAGAATTCTCTTTAATTAACTATAAAATCTGAGATCAAGCCACCTACCCAGTTCTATGGAGTGAATGGAGACTCTTTCAGAAAGACTATCATTAGGTAGGGCAAACTGACTTTTCCCATTTCTTCCAAATGAATATGAAAAATAAATGTCTTGTTTATTATCATTATCATGTTTGTTTCATAGTTTCTGTCCATTTCTTTTGTCCTAATTTCTCAAGGTACTTCCATTAACGTAGTGCACACTTGGAGATTGTTCTGTGTGTGGCAGATACAGATTTCAAGTTTTTAGTTTATACCATCAGCCTTGGGGGGGGGGGGGCGGGCGGGGGAGGAGGAACACAGCCTCCTGCCAATCCCAAGGTTCTTTTCTTCCTGTATAATCAAATTGATCTTGCTTTGCTCCATTTCTCCCAAGTCCTCCCTCCTATAACTAAAAAATCCTGGAAAGAGTTGTGACTGCTGAATGGCACATGACTGATTCCTTCGTTTCCTCAAAGTCTTTTTTTTTTTTTTAAATATATTTTATTGATTTTTTTACAGAGAGGAAGGGAGAGGGATAGAGAGTTAGAAACATCGATGAGAGAGAAACATCGATCAGCTGCCTCTTGCAACACCCCCTACTGGGGATGTGCCCGCAACCAAGGTACATACCTGTTCCAACTCACCCTCAGGTGGGAACTGCTGAGGTGACTGGGTCCCTCAGCCAGAGAACTGGACTTATACAGGTTGCCCACAGTACTTTACTAAAATTGACCGAGCATAAACTAAACACAGACACAAGAGTTAAAATGCATGAATCCCAAGGTTTATTTACCAGAGTCCTGGTGGTTTCCAGAAGCCTAAGCAGGTCACCTGGAGATCCGGGCCGACAGACACACACACTGGAATACAATTCACACTCCAACTATAAATCACTCATAAAAGTAAATGCTTTCATTCCTATTTTAAATGACACAAGTAATTATTCTTACACTGTTTTAAATCCTTAAATCATCACTCTAATATAACAATGCCCTTGACCAGAATCGAACCTGGGACCTTTCAGTCCGCAGGCCGACGCTCTATCCACTGAGCCAAACCGGTTTCGGCTTCCTCAAAGTCTTGACTCCAAAAGTTCCTATTTAAAATCGCACTGCCGTTCCTCAGTCCCCGACTCAGCTCTACTTTCTCCGTAACACACACCACCTTATCACACACTCTACCGTTCTTTATCAAAATTACGTATCGCTTGTTTCCTCCACTATTTAACATCCAGAGTGATTTTCTTTAAGCGTCTTTAAAAGTTCCTAGAACACGTACGGCCTCAGATGTTTACTAAACTAATAAACTTCAAGAGGCAGATGAAGATGCCGAATGGCATATATTCAGTTCAGAATATTTTTACAGGTAAAGACGAAATTACGGGTGATATTCACGTTCTTTTCCTCTAGCACATTAACAAAATGTGAAAAACACTTTAATGGATATTCCTATGATAATTCTTACACGTTTGTAATTCTAAAATAATAATAACGTGAATGAACGCTCAAACAATAGTTAAAAATCAGTCTGCTGGGAGCAGGAACCTAGGCACCTCCACGCAACGCCGGGGAAGCCGAGGGAGCAGGGGACGGCACCGGAGTACACACCGGAAGTGCCGTGGCCTGCCCGCGGCTTTCTGGGACTTGTAGTTCAGAGCCCTCCGCGGGCGGAGACGCCGCTGCCAGGCACTGGATTCACGTGGGAGGTGAGCGGCGGGTAGCAGCTGGCAGCTGGCAGCTGGCACCTCCTGCAGAGAGGCGGGGGAGGGGGGAACCCGCGGGGAGGCTGGCTGTTGTGGGAGGGCGCGCGACCCGGGAGGTGCGGTCCGAGGCGCACGAGCGACCGGGCGCTGCGACGCCGCAGCGGCTCCGAGGGGCCCTCTCGCCGGCGCTCCGGGGGGCTCCGTAGTTGGCCTTTTCTGCCCGGTGGCTGGCCTTCTTTCAAGGAGGTTTTAAGTGGGCGTTAAGCAATCGAGAGGGGCTCCCGTGAGGGGCGAGGTTTCTGTCCCCACAAACAGTGTCCTCATTAAAGGGTTGCATCCGAGCCCTGCACCCCCAAAAATGAGTCAGGTGGAGGAAGGCGGCGCGGGCATCCAAAATTCATCACGAGAGATGATACATCCAACCCGAGAGCTCCTACTGCTCCAACTAGAACTTGAGAGCCGAAAATGGACACATCCTGGAGCTGCTAGGGGCAGCAGGATGTGCCTCGGGGAAGGAGCAGGCTTGGTCTGTTTGACCCAAAGCCAGTGGGGAGAGGCGAGGGGAACCGCGTGGGGAGACAGGAGAGGGTTTCCTACAGTAGCGGGAGCTGGGGGACTTGATAGTCATGGCTGTTTATTTATTTGCAAGCTCCAGCCTCCAAGGACTCCGTGCTGCGAGGAGGGAATGGCCAAGTTCCAGGTGCGTTGGGTTTCTTCTCCGGAAATGCTGTCTCCCTGAGAAGGTAAGTATAATAACTTTGTTTTCTTGGGACCCAGGAAGGACATCAGCATTGAGTGCCTCTGATGTCAAGTCCTGCCTTTGTTCTGTGTGTCATTTTTCCCTTTATTGTTGGACTCCGGTGTGAGACTTGGTATTTTATAAATACGGGTGCAGCAACATTGATATCCTAAGGGCATATACTAAGGCATCCAGCCCTCAGTTGCTGCACTGGTCTCTGCTGCCTGTACATTACACATCAGTTTTCACTGAGCTACACTCTTCCGGAACTTGGCTCACTCCCCAGAGCGCTGGGCTCTGCTCTTGTATTGAAAGACTCCACACAGCATCTTTGCTTGGGCGTCTCTGTTAAAGCCTGCCTTTTCCTGAGTGTAGACATTTCATTCCTGTTGAGTCTTTCAAAGCTATTACATGTCAGTCCTTTGCTAAGTGGTCCCAGGAAAACCCACTCACTCCCCGAAATGCTCGTCAATCAGGCTGTGTATTAGAAGTGTATTTGTAGAGTTTTTTAAGAGTTAAGGTTCCTAGGTACCACCACTCCCAGACCTACTAAAAAGAGAATTTCTCTTTTCTATCCCCTCGATCTTTGTATGTCCATTAATTTGTGTCATTTATTGTCAGTCATTTCTCTACTTGCTCGATGTGAGCATCTCTAAGATAGGTAAAAGGTCGTCCATCTTTTATGCTCTGATTACTTTGTTCCACCAACATATCAACATGTTTAAGTGGTATAATAAATTGTTAAATTACCAATTAGCACTTTTTAAAAAATCGATTTTTCATTTGTCTTCATAAAATCATTTCTAGAAAGTTACTTCAAGATTGGCACTTAGAATCACAGAATGTTTTCAATGGAAGGGGTCAGCCAGCCCCTCTCTGCCCTGGTGCCATCACTCAACTGAGAAGACTCTAATTCTGAGGGAGCTAGAAGGGAGCATCATTTCCTTGTTGCAGGGAGCAGCATAGCAGGGAGTAAGCCCCATGCTTTCCAACATCATGCTGTTTCTTCACTATAACTGAACAGGTCATGACACCAGAAATTCTATGAACAAAAGTAACCAAGACCATCTTTTTGTTTAGCAAATCCAGTCCTCACATACATAGGAAGTGACCATGAACTCTTGTAAAAATTGGTTTGGCCCAACTGGTGTGGCTCAGTGTTTAAGCATTGGCCTAAGAACGAGGAGGTCGGGGTTTGATTCCCGGTCAAGTCACATGCCTGGGTTGCAGGCTAGATTTCCAGTGAGGGGCCTGCTGGTCAATTATTATCTCTCATCATTGATATTTCTATTTTCTGAATCTCTCTCCCTTCCTCTCTGAAATTAATTTTTAAAATTTTTTAATTGGTTTGTTTAAAGGACAGTAAATGGCCTCAAGGTACTGAGAGCATGCCATCACTGTGCCTTATGAAGTGATTGACTCCAAGGGAGATGAGATGAGCAGTAAGACCCAGTGCTCTGTATTGTCCTTCCTTCTCTTTTCTCTCTTTCCAAGTGAAGACTATTTTCTCACTGCTGATGGAATTGTGGATTGCTAGTGTATAAATTTTGAGGTTCTGATATATATTAATAACTGAATTTAAAGAAGGGACTTCATCCACCAATGCCTGCTGGATGTTTTTCTTTACCAGGCATTGTCCTGAGTGCTGAAAGTGGCAGTTGCAATTAACCACCCCTTCCTCTGTAACTTGGGTAAGTCACTTCACCATTATGAACCTTAATTTTCTCATCTGCAAATGAGGGTTGAATTTGATGAGCTCACAGTTTACTTGTAGCATTTGATTATTCTTTTAAATCGAATGCAAATTTATAAATACCACTTAGATTCTGAGTTCATTGTGCTAGTTATTGAGAATTGAAAGATTAGTTGAGCATGGCTCCTATCCTTTAAAATCTTATAGCCAATTTGGAAGAGAGACTTAATAGCTATAGTAGATGTACATGTGAGATGTTGGAGGAGGACGCATGTAACTCATCCTCATGCTGCAGAAAGGAGGTGGTTGATGGTCCTGAAACTGAAAGTAGTTCCTAAATGGATGAGAGAAACAGAAGTCAAAGCAGAAGCAACGTGTACAGGGCTGTTCTAGTCCAGAATATGACGTTTAGATGACAGGTAATCCGGTCTGACTATAGCTCCTGGCCACCTGCATTACTGTTTCCTGTCCCCTCCAAAGTAAAATGTTGGACCAGCAAGGAAGGGCTCTGGAAAGAAAGTAAAAAGCCGTATGATGTATGTAGTTTGGGGAAGTTAGGCTTTTGTGGTGGGAGGTGGGGTGGTGGGAGGGACAGGAGACTACTAGTCCTGGGACCTTCCACCTTGGTTAGCCCTCAGGATCCTGAGTCCACTTTCCCAGAGAAAGCACGAGGTCCACCTGGGGTGACCATACCCTCCACTGATACCGGGGAGACTATTCACTATTCAGGGTCTTTTAGTCCCAACTTTGTCTTCTTTAGCAGGACCACTGTTTTCTTTGATTCCTTTCATTTGGTCCACTGTCATACCATTCCTCATCTTCGAATTTTCAACCTACTCCAAAGTTTATACTCTACCAGCATATCCTTTTCATTCTCAGCAAAAAACTCTCTCCACCACTTGGTGGGATTTTAAAAAATTACTAAATCTGCTGAAACCGGTTTGGCTCAATGGATAGAGTGTCGGCCTGCAGGCTGGAGGGTCCCAGGTTTGATTTTGGTCGAGGGCATGTACCTTGGTTGCAGACACATCCCCAGTGGGGGATGATTCTCTCTCATCAATGTTTCTAGCTCTCTATCCCTCTCTCTTTCTCTCTGTAAAAAAACAATAAAGTATTTATTTTTAAGAATCTTTAAAAAAAATTACTAAATCTGACTATCTAATCTATGAATTGAAAAATGGCAGAACTTGTATTTGAAGACTTCCTAAGGAATTCTTGTGGTCTGGGTAAGAAATGAAGGCCTTACCCAGGACAGTGGCAGTGGGACTACAGAATAGGTAACATATTGGATGGAGATTTGGGGGACAGCATTGACAAGATGTGAAGTTACCTGAATATTGTTGAGGTAGAGAGGGTGTCTTAGACAATGGGGTGGAAAATGAATAAAATATAAAAGAGAAAAAGGTAACTGTAGGACTTGAATCTCAGAAGGGAAGAGAGTATTTGATCTGAAATGCATAGGAAGTTAACGTTGGACAGAAAGAAACCTTTTTCTCTTGAGGTCAAGAAGTCTGGTGGAAAAAGTGGCCAGTCCACCTTCTTGATACTCACCTGGCCCTCTTGAAGAAAGGGTGCATTTATGTCCCTCTTGGGCAACACCTCCACTTCCATTTCTTCTTTGCCCCACCTTTTGTGCAGGGACTTGCAGGCTGCTCTAGCCCAACCTTATCCCTCTTCTTCAGACACAGTGGAGACCTGTGACCTGGAGGACAAACTGCCATTGGCCTCACTATCACTTTCTGCACTGGTGACTAGTAGTGAAGTCATTCCTGGGGGATAGGAAGAAGGGCTGGTTGTCCTCAATTTCCTGAGGAAGGAGTAGGTGGTGCCCCTTCAGCCTCAGTCCTAACATGTGACCTCTTCTGAAGGTTACTGGGCATTCCCCTCGCTCAGAGTTGAGTTGCTCCTTTGGGCTTCAGTTGGCTCAGTTGTTTTGTGTCTATTCTGTCCTCTGCTTTTCAGCATGTGGCCTGTAGACTGCTGGCAGCCCAGTTTGTTACTGGTATACAAAGATATATAAGTGTTGCTGGTGGAAACAGGATTCTTTCATGGAGTCACAAGAAATGCATTTCAGGGACCCATGCATGGGAGGACTTGAGCATAGTGTCACATTTATTGGAGAGAAACAAAGGACTGCCCCCAGCTGTCTGCTGTCTTATTCACAGCCAGGTGGTCACATCCATCTCCCTGCAAAAGAAGCCCTGGGCCTGGTGAGCACAAGTGCCCACCAGGAGGGCTCACCCCAGAACTGCAGTGCATCACCCTGGGCTCCAAGTAGCCCAGCACAGTCGTTGTTCCCGGCTGCACCTGCCTGTGCCTCATGTCCCCATCTGCACACCTGCCGCCAATGCTCAGTGGTGCAAGGCCACCACCCAGTACTGAGTTCACTGCAGCTGCTGAAAGGGGAGAGAGCACTGGCTTTTGTTAAGCTTCCCCTTGGGTTTGGGAGAGAATAAGCTTTCTTTCAAACTAAACAATCATCCTCCCAATTCTTCACGGGCGTTGCTGGGCCCTCCCCTAACCAATCCCTTTCCTGGATCTTCTGGGGTTCCATGCCCTTATTCTATCTGATCTTTCTCCCAGACTAGACACCTCCCCTTTACGTTTGCCGTGTTGGCTCCTACTGCACATGCATCAAAGAGGAAGACCTCCCCCTGGGCCATCTTAGCTTCTGCACCTGCCTCAGCAGAGGAATTTCCCTTTTACTGTTCTCCCTGCCCCTGATAATCTGGGGGTGCCCCTGACTGTTTGCTGGGGAGATTGGAGGACCAGTCCTTCCTCCCTATGCAGGGGGAGGAAGGGATGTTTTTGTTTTTTGTGGGGGTTTTTTTTGTGTGTGTGTGTTTGTTTGTTTGTGTTTTGTTTTGTTTTTTGTGGGGGGTTTTTTTGAGGAAGGGATGTTAATCCCCTTGGGGGGCAATGCAACTATCCCTTGGAGTGTCTGGAACCTGTAGCTCCCTAGTCAATCAGAATCAGCCAGTTTAGCTCCCTTCCCTTTGTCAGTAACTGACTAGCTGCCTACCCTGACATAAGAACAGAGGTTGAGTGTTTGAAACCTTTATAAACTATCAGTCTGTGACCCATGAGAAACTTGCCAGAGGCGGTTTGAAAATGTTGGTCCCGTAAAGAAATCCTGAGGAGCTAGATTCACTGTGAAGTTAGCTCCTCGTAGGTGCCAAGCCCCCATGAGGCCTTGAGAAACTGGAGAGTAAGAAAATGAGATAAAGCATAAGTAATGCAAAGAAATTAATGCAGAGTGAAGTGAATGTTTGGGGCCAAATCTGGTATTTTTTATATAGACATCTTTGCCACAAGCATTTTATGCACAGTTTATGTTCAGTCTCTTCCCACATCCCCATCTCCCCTTTTCCCCGAGAATCGTCAGTTCACTTCCCTTCCATACCTCTGATTCTATTATATTCAACAGTTAATATTGTTCATCAAATTTTTTTTTAATTCCCTTGGTTTTTAGATTCACTTGTTGATGGTTACATATTTGTTGTTCATAATTTTTATCTTTATTTACTTTCTCTTCCAAAAGAACCCCCTTCAGCAATTCATATAATTCTGGTTTGGTGTTGATGAACTCCTTTAGCTTTTTTTTTATTAGTGAAGCTCTTTATCTGGCCTTCGATTCTGAGTGATAGCTTTGCTGGGTAGATTATTTTTGGCTGTAGATTCTTGCTATTCATCACCTTCAATATTTCTTGCCATTCCCTTCTGGCCTGCATGGTTTCTGTTGAGAAATCAGCTGACAATCGTATGGGTGCTCCTTTATAGGTCACTACCTGCTTTTCTCTTGCTGCTTTTAATATTCTCTCTTTGTCTTTTGCTCTTGGAATTTTAATTATGATGTGTCTTGGTGTGGTCTTCTTTGGATTCCTTTTGTTTGGGGTTCTGTGCGCTTCCTGGACTGGCAAGTCTAATTCTTTCACCAGGTGGGGGAAGTTTGTCACTATTTCTTTCAGTATGTTTTTGATATCTTGCTCTCTCTCATCTTCTGGGACCCCCATAATTCTGATGTTGGTTTGCTTGAAGTTGTCCCAGAGGTTTCTTACATTACCTTCAACTTTCTGGATTCTCTTGCCTTCTAGCTTCTGCGGAGGAGTGTCTTCTGGCTCTTTATGTTCCAAATGTTTGACTTGATTTTTGTGATCTTCCATTCTGTTTTTAGGGCTCTGTATAATATTTTTTATTTCAGCCAATGTATTCTTTATTTCTCTTGATCCCTTATTAGTTTTTGTTGATCCCTTTTCATCTCCTCATAGGCCTTATCGACCTTATCTAGGAAATTCTTAAAAAACCTTATAAGCGTGATTTTGAACTCTATATCCAGTCTCTTTTCCTCCATTTCTTTTGTTTGTGATCTATTTCCTTGTCTCAGCATTTTCACAGCTTTCCTGAGTTGGTAGGGTGGCTTTATGTGCTAAGGTGTCCTATATGGTTCAGCGAGTCAGCCTCCCAGTTACCTGAGGTGGACAGTGTTGGTGTAGCCCTTTTGGGCTGTGTGTGCAGTCTTGTTGTTAAGCCTTGCTTGTTGTTGGTATCACTGGGAAGCGTTGACCTCCACGCCAATTGGCTATGAGGATCAGAAGTGTCTCAGCTAGGAGGGTGTCTGTATTCCGCTTGAATGGGGCGGAGTCTCAGGGTGGCACAGACAAGCTTTGTTGAATCCCGCACAATTGGTTGCAGACAAGCTTTAGATTCCTGTCTGCCCCTCCCTAGGAGGGTCCTATTGGCAGTGAACGAGGAAGCTAGCCACTGGAAGGGCTTCTGTGCTCCGCTTGGATGGGGCGGGGTCTCGGGTGGTGCAGACAAGCTTTATTCAGCCCCTCCCTACAAGGATCTGGTTTCTGAGTCCCGCAATAATGGCCTCTGGCTTCACACACCTCCGAGAGATCTCTGCCCACTGCCTGACAGTCTGGCCTCTCCCTGTCTGGGGTCATCTATCAGCGCAATAGGCTGGTTCTATTTTCCTCCCGAACAAGAAAGCCAGCCACGCTTTAGCTGTCCGCCCTCTCCTCGCGCAGGGAGTAAGCTGGTAGCGAATTTGTCCCACTCTCTCTGCACTCCGCAAGCAAGCCGGCAGCGAACTCTGTAGCCGCCTTTTCACGCGCACAGTTCTCCGCACCTTCACAGTTCCTGAGGTTCAGTGTGCCTTCTTTCTCCTTCCCAGATGGTAGAGCCTCCTTTCAGCCAGCCGTCCGGCGCTTCAAGGTGATGTTTCCCCTGTTTTCCAGTTCTAAATTCAAATTTGTTGTGGTAGGCTGCATTCGGGTGTCTACCCTATGCTGCCATCTTGGTTTCTCCTCTAAAATCAATTTTAAAAAATAAGAAATAAACCTTTGGGGCCGGTCATTGTCAGCGGGAAGAAATGCTCACTGCTTTCAGAGACCGCCACATCTACTTGTCACTGTCCAGACCATTTTGAGGACTAGCTCAGATTCACATATAATGCAAAATGGGAGTAATTGAGAATTTTGTCGATTAAGAAATGAAACCAAACTGACTACTTGCTTAAATACATTAAGTCTTCTGAATGTTGTTGATTTTTTGTGGAGAAGTGAAAACAAACAAAAAACAGTTAACCAGTTTTTTTATCTTTTCTATAGCAGTTGATTGATTTATCAACAGAGAAATGAAATCAAATAAACCAAAAAAATTGAACTGTGAACCAATTTTGTTTTGGTTTGTGTGTTTTTTTAATACATTTTTATTGATTCTTTACAGAGGAAGGGAGAGGGATAGAGAGTTAGAAACATAGATGAGAGAGAAACATCGATCAGCTGACTCCTGCATACCCCCTACTGGGGATCATGCCAGCAACCAAGCTACATGCCCTTGACCAGATTTGAACCTAGGACCCTTCAGTCCACAGGCCCATGCTCTATCCACTGAGTCAAACGGGGTAGTGCTATTGTGCTTTTATAGCAGAATTGCCTTACAGCCAGTGAGTTAGCAGGGATAATGTTTGCAGTAAAAATGCTTGTGGCAAAGATGCTATGGCAAAACTACCTAGAACAGGTGTTTTTTGTTTGTTGTTTTGTGCTACTGTGGATTATGGTCAAGGAAATGCTTCTCAGAGGAGATGGCAGTCCAGCTGAGACCTGAATAAGGAACCAGGCATGTGAAAGATGTGGAAAAAACATTCTGAGCAGAGAGGACAACAGTGCAAATTCCCTAAGTTGGGATGTTTGATGTGGTCTAGGATCAGCCTAATGACACAGGATGGAGGAGTGACTCTAAGCTGGAGAATTGACAGGACACCAGTGACTACTTAAATGGGCACAGCTAGGAAAGAGCAGATTTTTTTTTTCTCAGTTGAAAAAATGCAGATCTTAGTTTTAGGCAGTTCCACCAACCAGAGTTTAACATTTCTGTTTAGGACTATCTACAAGCTGGTTATGAAAAATACATGCAAACTCCCAGAACACACAGAGGAACCAATAAAATCTGCACCCACATGCACAGTGCCTGAGCCTCCGCCTTGGGAAGGTGAGGGTGGGGGCTGCAGTCTGTGCCCTGGTTGTGGATGTGGCCCAGGCAAGGAGATTGGGGTCAGAGTTTGTGATCCAGCCAGGTGATGTGTGGGGGTCGGGTGGGTCAGAAGGACGCACCCAGGGCTGTGGTCCAGGTGCTGGTTGTGCACCAAATGAACAGGGTCTGGGTCCTTGCTGGGTCCTATTTGTGTGCTGGATGAAGGCCCGGAATCCTGGAACATGGGTTGGGGTCCAGGCCCCCACTCACTGGTGCCGAAGCTGCAACACAGCAACCTGCACTCCCCCACCCACCATTTTTTTTTTATTAAGGTATTATATTTGTACATATCTTACCATTGCCCTCCCTCCCCGCACTTCCATACATGCCCTCCCTCCCCAGAGTTTTTCATCCATTGGTTTTGCTTATATGCATGCATACAAGTTCTTCGGTTGATCTCTTATCTCCCCCATATCTCCCTACCCTCCCAGCTGTAATTTGACAGTCTGTTTGTTGCTTTACTGACTCTGTAAAACATACCGTTCTTGCCAAAGCAGTTCGCCGCGCAGCCATTGCCACCCCCGTGGGCCTTGAAGATCTCCAGGCACCACAAGGTGAAGCTTGAGTGGCCCAAGCTCACGTCCACCGAGCCTGTGACCAGTTGCAGCTGATGGTCACGAAGCACTTCTGCATCGGGTACTCGAACTCAAGGTGTGCCGTGAGGCCAGCCCACTGCGGGGACACACCGCCCAAGGCCTGCCTGACCTGGACTCATCCACCAGGAGCTGAGGCCCGGCCGCTGACTGGCAAGCGAGGAGTGGCAGCCGAGAAGAGCAGATACGGAAGGAGGTTATTGAGAGGAAGAGGTCTGCTGAAGCTTATTACGTTTTAAGGCCTTTTAGATACCCAAGTGCAGGTGTTAGGTGGAAAGTTGGAGCCTGGAGTTAAGGAGGAAGGAGCTAGAGATAAGTTTTTGCAAATACCTAAAGAGGCACGTATATGTGCTATTTTATTTTTTCTAATAATGTTCAAGTACTTCATTTAGAAGAAGAAAGGACATAGGATTGATATGACTATGGAAAAATTTGAGATCTTAACTATGTGTGGCTGAGAGGAAAAGACAAAAGGTTAAAGGATGATGGATGATCTTTATAAAGCAGCTGTGATAGAAAGGAAGAACAGAAAGAAATGGAAGATGTTTTAAAACTGTAACTATCACCCGGTTGGTGTGGCTTCGTGGTTCAGCTTAGGCCTATGAACCAGGAGGTCTCAGGTTCGATTCCCGGTCAAGGGCACATGCCCAGGTTGTGGGCTTGATCTCCAGTAGGGGTTGTGTAGGAGGCAGCCGATCCATGATTCTCTCTCACATGATGTTTCTCTCTCTCTCTTTCTCCGTCTCCCTTCCTCTCTGAAATCAATAAAAATAATATAAAAATTAAAATAAAAAATAAAAGTGTAGCTATCGCCCTAGCTAGTTTGGCTCAGTGGATGGAGCATCAGCCTGTGGACTGAAGGGCCCCAGGTTCAATTCTGGCCAGGAGCACATGCCCGGGTTGCGAGCACCATCCCCAGTGAGGGGCTTGCAGGAGACAGCCAATCAATGATTCTCTCATCATTAATGTTTCTATCTCTCGTCCCCTCTCCCTTCCTCTCTGAAATCAATAAAGAAATATATTTTAAAAAATAAAGTGTAGCTATCAAGATACTAATATTTCAAAAGCAGAGTGGGCTGAAACTGGTTTGGCTCAGTGGTTAGAGCATCGGCCTGTGAACTGAAAAGTCCCAGGTTCGATTCCAGCCAAGGGCATGTACCTTGGTTACGGGCACATCCTCAGTAGGGGGTGTGTAAGAGACAGCTGATTGATGATTCTCTCTCATCAATGTTTCTAACTATCCCTCTCTCTTCCTCTCTGTAAAAAAAAAATCAATAAAATATATATTTTAAAAAAAAAAAGCAGAGTGGTCCAAGTAGTGAAATGGCCCTGATTATGGTAATTGAGTGTGAAATGAGACTGAGGTCATTGGGACTGTAGAGGTTAAAAATGTCAGGTTAGGATGTTGGGTAAGTTGCTCTCGTGTGTGTTGAAGTTGTCAGGACAGTAGTAGGAATGGGTGGAGAGAACTACTCAGCAATGACCATGAGACGACAGTGACATGAAAGATTAAGTAGCTGGATGGCTTGAGCCTGAGTGAGTTGTGGGCAGGAGAGGAAGGGGTTGGAAGGAAGTATCAAAGTAGAAGAGAAAAGAGTTTCCAACAAACTTGACTTGGATCCCTCAGTTCCCTGAACTGCATACTTCCCTACCTTCTCACCTTCTCAGGTGCTCCCAACCTCATCTTCCCTCCTTGTGCTGATGGTTGTCAGTAAAGGAGGAGCGCTTACTGTTTCAGGAGCCAGTAACGTTCGAGGGCTTCTCTGCGGACTGCCCGCAGGAAGCTGCACAGAGCTGCGGTGCCGCAGCCCTACAGCCACTTGGTCTCAGTGGGTGAGAACATGAGCCTGGACACCTGCCCATTGGAGTCTTTGTTTCTTCCGTTTTAAATAGTGATGGGGTCCCAGGAGTTGTAGTTCAGGAATCAAAGTTTCCTAATTTATTTTTTACACAAAAGGATGTTTCTGATTATTCTAAGAAGCTAAAGAACTTGGTAAGAATTGGAGAATTGTAGCGTTACTGAGTCGTCTGGGAAATCATACCGGATCCATCCCTGATAAGCCAGAATTTGGTACTGATTTGCTTTCTGCACAGTTATTCAACCAACCTCTGTGTGTTACCCAGACATGATCTTTCAGTTGACAGAGTTGAAGTTAGTTACGTAATGAAGAACAAACTCCAAAGGAATCAGCAAGGCATCGTGGCAAGTTACAAATCCAGGCTAATCCACAAAAGAGGAGTCCCTTACATTTTATTTTTTACTTAAATCTTTATTGTTGAAAGTATTACAGGTCCTCTTTTTGCCCCATTGACCCCTTCTAGCCCACCCCCAACCTCACCCCCCAGCTCTTCACTACCCTATTGTCTGTGTCCATGAGTTATGCATATATGCATACATGTTCTTTGGCTGGTCTCTTCACACTACCCACCCTCCCCCGTTTTCCCTCTGAAATTCCAGTCTGTTCTATGCTTCTATGTCTTTGGGTCTATTTTGTTCATCAGTTAATGTGAGTGAGATCATGTGATACTTACCTTTCTCTGATGAGTTTATTTCACTTAGTGTAACACTCTCCAGGTCCTTCCATGCTGTCTCAAAGGGTAAGCGATCCTTCTTCTTTACTGCTGCATAGTATTCCACTGTGTAAGTGTACCACAGCTTTTTTATCCACCCGTCTATTGATGGGCACAGATCCTGGCTATTGTACATTGTGATGCTATGAACTTAGGGCTGCATACATTCTTTCTGACTGGTGTTTTGGGTTTCTTATAATATATTCCTAGAAGTGGAATCACTGGGTCAAATGGCAGTTCCATTTTTAATTTTTTGAGGAAACTAAGTCCCTTTTTAAATGTTTAAGGAGTTCTCTTTGAAGTTCTCTGGTCTGTGGAGAAGGCTGAGGCTTCAATGATACTTTGCACAAACTGATCTGCCTGTATCTGTTCACTTACTCTCCCTTCCGGCTTTTCAGAAAGTCGTGGTCTTCCTCATTCACACTGACCTTCTTATCTGTTCTTCGTCTTCTCCCATGTTTTCCCTGCCTTCTCCATTAAAAACCCCACTGCCCTGCAATATCTGTTTCCCTTTGCTTCTCTTCTTACACATCAGAGACTCATCCGTCTCCCCTTCTGCATATAAGACAACATCCATGTAGTGATAGTTAGGAGTAGAGCTGACACAGGTTTCCTCAAAAAGCTTTTGACTACTTGAAGCAAAGAGCCTGAAACATTTCTGATGAAATAATTTTTAGGTATCTACCCTAAGGAATTAGTAACATCAACTGAAAATTGTGAACAGTCATTATAGAATTATTTAATACAGTGAAATAATTACTCACCAAATATATCAGAGGGGGTTGGTTATACAAATTATAGAGGGTCATATATTGGTAAGAGAAAAACATGTAGCCATTAAAATATATATTGATCAAGACTTTTTAATTTGTATTGAAATTATTAGGACAACATTGGTCAAAAAAATTATATAGGTTTCAAGTTTACAATTCTATAATAGATCATCCATATATTATCTTATGCGTTCACCACTCCAAATCAAGTCTCCTTCAATCACCATTTATTTCCCCTTTACTCTGTTCAGTGTTCCCTAATCCCCTTTTCTTTCTGGTAACCACCGTACTGTTTTCTGTCTCTGAGTTTGGGGTAGGAGGAGTTTGCTTACTGCCTTCACCTTTTTTATCCTACCCCTCAACCTCTCCCTTCTGACAGCTGAGTCTAGTCTCTGTATCTAGGTCTGCTTCTGTTTTGTTTGTTAGTTTATTTTGTCCATTCGATTCCACATATGAGTGAAATCATATGGTACTTGTCTTTCTCTGACTGGCTTATATCACTTGGCATAATGTTCTCTAGGTCCACCCATGCTGTCACAAAGGGTAAGATTTCCTTTTTCTGTAGCCCCATAGTATTCCATTGTGTAAATGTACCAAGCTTTTTTATCCACTCATCTGCTGATGGCACCTGGGCTGTTTCCAGATCTTGGCTATTGTAAATAATATGCTATGAAGAGAGGGGTGCATATAGTCTTTCTGATTGGTGTTTCTGGATTCTTAGGATATATACCCAGAAGTGGTATTGCTGGGTCAAAAGCAGTTCTATTTTTAATTTTTTAGGAAATTCCATGCTGTTTTTCACAGTGGCCACACCAGTCTGCGTTCCCACCAGCAGTGCTTATGAAAATTAGTTTCTACTTTTTTTGTCTGCTTACATTTTATTTTTTTTTAAGAACTTGAGGGCAACAGTTTCTTTTTTTTTTTTTTTAATATTTTATTGATTTTGTACAGAGAGGAAGGGAGAGAGATAGAGAGTTAGAAACATCGATGAGAGTCATCGA